>NW_027672575.1:0-403419 GCF_964165515.1 Mesoplodon bidens | reverse complement strand
GGATCTTTCTTGTCCTTTCAGGTGCCTGAGGTCCTCTGCTAGTGTTTATCAGGCGCTCTGGGAGAACTGTTCCATTGTAGATGTTTTCTTGATGCATTTGTGGGGAGATATGAACTCCACATCTTCCTACTCCTCCGTCTTCTTGACTGACTAATCAGCAGTTTGAGTTTTAAAAGGCCACTTTTCCCCCTTCTTTAACCTTGGTTTCAGGTTCTACCTAATTTAGCTAATTAGGCTCAGTCTCAGGTCATTGTGGTCTGTATTTACATTTCTGATTTGTACCGATTTGCAAGACAAAGACAGTTGCTTTTAATTCCCCAAAGAACTGGCCTGTCACCTAAATAATATTGAAAGACTGATTTGCCCAACTACGTTTTCTTTAATTTGCTTTTCTGTATCAGTGAGAAGATTTCCAACTAGACTGAAATTTCAGAATTCTATAGTCTAGAACTTTATGGTTTAATTTATCATACCTTCAAAACTTGCATAAGGCATTCAACAAAGACCCTCTTTCTGAGTGCACAGATTAGACCCAGAGTAAAGTCTCCATTCTTTATTTTTATTATCCCTTAAATATCAGCTGTCAGTTTTTACTTTATATTGTATAGGCTCAGGTAATCCCACTGGTTTCCTTTAGTATGTTTAATTAATATTTCCTTCATATGCCGTCTTATAATATCAAGCAGGGGAAGAATTCGCCAGTGAAACATGTCTATCCCACACAATATAATTAGGCAAAAGAGAGGTAATTATCTTATACAATGCCCATTTAAACATACCAATTTTTATAAAGACTCTGGGGTCCCCAGAGAGTGGTTGAGCCAAGGGACTCAGGCACTTTTGTCAATCTTTTAACTTGATTAATTGGTCTAACTTTTGCCCCAAGTAATTGTTGGTCAGGTATCTCAGTGTAATTTTACGTGTATAAAATTTATATGTAATAAAATATACGTATTTTAAACTGGGGTAAATAGGGCAGACTTGTTTGGGTCTGGCCCTTTAATGTTGATGACAAGTAGGAGATCCCTTTGGCCCATCCAATCTTAGGTAGTATTGTATCCAATCTTTGATTTATCTCATTAATGTCTGTTTTATTTATCCCACTTTAAAATAACCATCTAAAGATTTCTTATTCATTTAGAAGTCCCTTTAAAATTTTCACCTTGTTGGGAAAAAGTTTTTAGACTTTTCCTTCAGTTTTTTTCCCTGTTACTTAACCTAATTAACAATAATTATTCTAATGTTTTTATTAGCATCTGTAAGACCCATTTAGGGGAAGCAGAGACCACAAATAAGGTTTCCCAAACCAATTTTTTGGGTTTGTTTGAAACTAAAGGAGTTTTTAGGTTAACCATTATATGTCTAATTTCCCACATTTCCCCCCCATAGGAGCCAATGAAACAGCTGTTTATAATGAGAGCTCTCTAAAAATTTACCAATTTAGAAGTTTCTCCAATTTGAAGGATCCATGATCTGCCCATAAATGAGGTATACCTTAATAGTGACTCAAACCAATAAGACGCAAGAGGCTTCCCCACAAAAGAGTGTAAAGGATGCTGTCTAAATAAGATCCAGAAAGTTTACTCCCAAAAGTAGTTTAAGAAAGTAATGGTCTTTGTTGTACAGGCTGACACAATGAAGGTTAAGATGGCAAAAAGCCCCTGAGAGTCGTACAGTCAGACAAAAGACTGCTCAGAATCCCAGTCTATTTGACTGGCTGCCAAATGTACACCATATAAGTACTTTTGGATGGTAGTGACCAAGTTCTCAAAACACACACACACACACACACACTCTGAAGAATATCAGAACACTTACATTTCAAAGACACAGGAAGAGAAATGCAAGTTTCCCCTAGAAAGCCTTTTGTTTTTTTGAAGTCAGAATTCTGAAAAGATGTTTTTATCAAGCCAGCTTTTTCTAACTTAACTGCATATGCAATAAAAGAGTCCTATCTTAGTCATTTTTAGGGCAAGATTTTCTTTAAGTCCCAAGTAAGTAAGCACTTGTAAATGTAAATTTTGTATGTACATAAACCTGGCCAGGATATCCGTTGGAGGCTGGAAATCTGTTGTTCCTTTTTCTTTTGTATTGAAAGCTAAGTTCCCCATTCTGAGTTCAATTTGTGAAGATCACTTTTATTTTGACAAACTCTATTAAAGTAGCCAATTCAAGGAAGACAGGTTAGTCTTCCACCTAATTACCCAGTCCAACTTTTACTCAGTGTCTTTCACCTGAGCAAAGTCTCCCCAGTCTTTCAACTGAGGATAAACCACACAGTGTCTAAACTGAGCAAGATCTTCCCAGTGTCTTTTAAGTGAGGCTAACCCACTTGAGCAAAAGTCTTCCCAGTGTTTTTCTACTGAGGATAAGCTCTCAGTGTTTAAACTGAGTAAAAATCTTCCCAGTGTCTTTCACTGAGGGTGACCCAGGTACTTCTTCTTGAAACCAAGTTTCAAGGATAACCTACTACTCAAGAGAAGAGTTTAACACCACTGAATAAAACTTAGGATCATCAACCAAAACTGGAGATCCAAGAACCAGGAGATACTCACCCAAATTTGTCTGGACACTCTGAGAAAGCGGACAGGCCCAAGAAGCCTCTGCTGGCGCCAGGACTCTGGATCCTCATAGAGTTCAGGCAAAGAAGAAAAGTCTGCTCTGGGCCCCTTCATTGGTTGCCAAGACTGCTGACTGAAAAATATGCACAACCCAAAAGGAGAATTATGTTTTATTTGGCAGATTTTCTGAGGACTTAAGCCCAGAACACAGCCTGTCAGATCACTCTGAGGAACTGCTCAGAAGACCTAAGGGAGGAGTCAACCAAAACCAGGTAGTCAGAACATCAAAAGATTACTATTAATTAAAGAAAACTAGACATCTCAAGTTAAGGACTGTAGCACTTTTCTATGTATGAGAAGATGAAAGAATCTGGGCTCCGTGAAATCATTCCTTTGAGATGCACCTTAACTCTAGAATCAGTACCCTGTTTTTCTCCATCCCGAATCCCCTCAAGGTGCTCAGTTGAGGGTTCCTGCTTTGACGTCTGACTTGATGACTGCAACATCCTTTGTCTACGGATATGGCAGGGAATATTTTTCATCCACGGGTAAGAAATTGAGGAGAAAATTAACATAATTCAAGATATAAAACCATTACAATATTAAAAATTCCCAAATGTCAAACAAACATAAGTACCCTTGACCTGTAAAATGGAAGATGCCAAAGAAGGGGAAAAAAGAAACACTAAAGAAAATGTAGAAAATAAAGCATAAAATAAGATGGCAGAAATCAATAACAGTAGAACAATAATTAAATAAATCAAGGTAAATGTTATCGTAAGATTTTTAAATTTCAAAAAAAACCCCCATCAAACAAAACATATTGAAAATACAGTCATAGAGAAAATTTAGAGAGCAAATATGAATGCAAAGAAGACCTGTTAGGTAGTTAGTGAGACGTTAGCAGCAAGGAGGTGACAGTGGTGAGAAAGACAAGAAGAAATTGAGTCACACGCAGCCACCTGGGGACCCTCCCTTGACTCCACCCAGAACGGGAGAAACTATGGTCGGGTGGTGGGCAGCTTATCCTGATAAAGAGAGGCACAGTAACACCAGGGGACTTCTCCAGGCTGTGCATGCCCAGACCAGACAGGCGCATAACCTATAGTAAATCCAAACTCATTATACCATAATTACAATAAATTACATGTGGTTTTGCCCCTCACCCCACCCAGTAGGAATCTCTTGGAGATTCAAGGATGAGAGCATGTGCAGCAGAAAGCTTGTTACATAGCTCAGGACTGTCAATCAAATAATGATCCTTGTCACTCACCCCCACCTCTCTGCAAAATGCTCCTTAAAAGCACTCGTAAGCCTTTCTAGGAATGCTGCTTTCAATTTGCAGAAACAGTACACCCATCCCCCCCCCCACACCCTGAGAGTGTACCTTTGCTTCGATATACTTTGCTTTGGGCCTGCTTCACTTCGCTGAAATAGCCTGTTCTCAGAAACAGCCTGCTCTTTCTCTCTCCTCTCTCTCCCTCTCTGAGAGTGTACCTATGCTTAAATAAACTTTGCTTTGTGCTTAAGCTTAACATGGTAGTTTGCGATCCTTTGCTTACTATCATGGAACCAAGATAGCTGGTCCAGGCCTTCCACTGACCTCCTCGGTTGAAGCTATTTTGTTACAAAGCATGTCCACATGGTGACAGACCTAAGTCTAAATTTTGATAAAAGGTTGAATTAAGGTGAGAATATCATATGGGAGGAAAAGACTGTAGGAAAAATAGTAGATGTAGGAGATATGTTTGTGAAAGTGCACATTCATGGCAATATAGCCAAATAAACTCACATGCTCACGTTCCCACTAAAACTGTATAAAATTATGACCAAGAAGCAGAGAATACACATTATTGTAAAGCCCTCATGGGGCATTAAGACATATTTACCATGTGAATCCTTCAGTGAATCTTGTGTTACTGCTAAGGGATAGAAAGTGGTGTCATAAGGGAATTTTGTGTAAGACTCAAAGCTCCCTTTCTATATGGTTCAGGCTGGACTTGAAGCTTCAGGGGCCTGGGAGGATGGGGCAGGAAAGGCAAGGCACACTCAGAAAAGAGAATACATACATAACACACTAGGAATATCTGAAGAGGCTGCTCAAGACCTGGCTCAGCCCCAAGGGTTTGACTCCTAGTCCTACTCTTCACCCTACAGCCCGTTAGGGTCAGGACCTTGGCTCCCCTAACCCATTCCTAGCTTCCGGGTATAGAATGAGTGCACGTCTGAATGTTAATGTTCTCTCAAAATTTACATGTTGAAATCCTACCTCTTAAAGATAGGAGGCGGGGCCATGCAAAAGTGCTTATGAGCTTTCATGAATGGGATTAGTGCCTTATAAAAGAGACTCCAGAGATATCTCTAGCCTCCTCCCATCATATGAGGATACAGAGAGAAGGCTCCAGCTGTGAACCAGGAAGAGAGCTCTCACTACGAGGTGGCCATACTGGTGACTTGATCTTGGGCTTCCCAGCCTCCAGAACTGTAATAATAAATGTCTGTTGTTTTTAATCTACCCAGTCTATGGTATATTGTTATAGCAGCCTCAATGGATTAAGACCACATATTTCAAAATTTATCTGGAGAGTGGGGACTGTCTTATCGTTGCAAACTAAGAAGTTGGGTTGAGACAACATATGAAAGATTTTTTTTTAAGTAGAAAATTATGGATTATTGGATTTGAAAGTACTAGATTGGTTAAGGAAAATGAGTACGTGTGTGTGTGCGTGTTTGCAGTGTGTCCCAAAAGTTTTTGTGCAGTTTAAAGATTTACTAACTCCAGAATTATAAACACTATAAACTTACAAAAACATCATTTGAAGGTTTAACTGTTACCAGATGCAAGTCTGTGTGCCTGATGCACAGTGAGGCTAAATACTGAAACATCAGAATTTGGAGCAGAGAAAGGTTTACACAGTGCCATGCAAGAAGACACGTGGCTCATGCCCAGGAAAAACCCCAAACTTCCTGAAGGCTTTCAGCAAAGCCTTTTTAAAGGCAAGGTGAGGGAGGGGCATGGCTAATTGTTGCAAATATCTTGGTGTTGGATCCTTTGTTCTAGCAGCTGGCCAGATGGGTCAGATCCTGGTCAGGTCACGTGTTCCTGTAAACCTCCAACAAAACAATTATTATTCTCTGTTCTGCAACTTTTTATCTCCATGAATGGGCTCTTAAAAGTCAGAGCCTTAGCAATAGGCTATCCTGTATATTTCAGGCTATAGGCAACATTGTTTTCCAAAAAGTGCAGAGCCAGCCTGGGTCACAGGGATGGACAGAGTTAGCTCCGGCAACAAAGCATAAAGATTAAAGTAAAAAAGATCTAATGTGGAGTCAGATTTGTTCTTCCCTATTACATAACTATTTATCATTCTTTCATACTTATGAATTTTGAAAAATAAATTATTTTAATTTTTGTGTGTAGTTCCCTCTGATAGAAAATGAGGCAAAACATACACTATTCAAAATTCACAAAACTAAATAAGTGTAAAAGAAATTCAAGTTCTATCCCTGGGTTTACACAAGACACAAACATGATGTGGGAAAGTTGGAGCTGAGGACAAAGGAAATCCTGAGTAAAAATGTCTGTGAAACAGCCAGTCTTCCAGGGTCAGCTTAAGATGTTCAAGAGTTATCAAATTGGTGGGCCTCAAGTAAAGGTCTCTAATGGATGAAGGAACCAGGTTCCAGATGCAATGAACAGAAAATTGGCTAAGGTCTCTCTGACAGGATGAGAGTAGTTGGAAGGAGGGATCTGGAAGCCCCAGGAGGGTGCAGGTGTCTGTGGGTCTGGATGGGAAGGCGGGGCAGTGATTCAGCCTGTTTCTCTTATTGCCCCTCCCCCACACTCAGGAGCCCTTTGTGACAAGGCCACAGCTCTGTGATGCAGGCCTGGGGTTCTGCCATCAAGTGAACTCCCAGTGCTCTGTTGCCTGAGGGCAGCAATGCAATTCAGAAGATGGAGAATCTCTTTTCTTCGAAAAACATTGTTGCTATCTGGCTGAGATGCAGCCCAACTTCCTGGGTGATTAATATCATCCTTGGGTTCCTGTGTGGACTGGTGCTCTTCCTAATGTTACTCCCCTGCTTCCAGAGTAATCCATTCTTAGCACCACCTAGGAAACATAGAAACATCAGGAAGGTAAGAAACCTTTGGCTTAATCCCAGCAGAGATTATCTCTTTTTTTCTTATTCTTGTTTCCACTTTTCTAAACCACCTAGAGAGACTCCTGAGATGGGAACTCTCAGAAAAGTATAGAACATCATCCTTCTAGGGAAAAGCCAGGCCAGAGAGGGGTTAGAGTGGGCATGAGGATTTCTAGCCTAAGATCGTAGACCAGGAGTTCAGGTATGGTAGAGGGCTCCAGGGCAAGTCCCAAATGCAGTGACTAATAATGGTCAAGGACTGGATTACTAAGAGTTCAATCTCTGCAGGAAGGCTGACCCCTGAGCCCTGGTTCACCAGCCACCTACCCACAGCGGGTGTCACAAGTGAGACCTTCCTCTGTGTTGGGGCTGAGCCCCTGAGAGCCTGAGAGAAGAGGCTGGAGTGGAGGTCTGGCCTTGGGAAGCAGAATCCTATCTGACAAAGCTCACGTGGACATTTAGGTCTGAGAATGTGTGTGTTTCTTGATCAGAGGAACAGTGACAGAAGAAATCTATGGTGATTAAAACTTAAAAAATCCTTCTTGGGCTTCCCTGGTGGTGCAGTGGTTGAGAGTCCCCCTGCCAATGCAGGGGACGCGGGTTCGTGCCCCGGTCCGGGAAGATTCCACGTGCCACGGAGCGGCTGGGTCTGTGAGCCATGGCCGTTGGGCCTATGCGTCCGGAGCCTGTGCTCCGCAACGGGAGAGGCCACAGCAGTGAGAGGCCCGCGTACCGCAAAAAAAAAAAAAAACCTTTGCACGCTTCAAAGAAGAAAAACTGAAAATATTGTTATCCACTTTAAAAATAAGTAAAAGGGGAAGAAAACCCACAGAGTTTTAGTTAAATGTAGAAAGTCATGTTGTTCATGAACACAGCTTGCCTAGATAGAGGACAGTGAGAGTTGGGTGTTCGCCCCTCATTTTTTCTTCTCTCTCAGCATCAAGTAGAGCTGAAGGGGAGGAGCAGGAGTAGGAAGAAAAGTGGATCTTTGAAAGGTAAGCCTTTGCCATTCAGCCCTGCGCGCCCCCGAGAGTTAGCTTCCATCTCTCCTAACCCTGAGGGCCCAGCTTCACGGTCTCTGAGGATGCCAGTGGCAGAGCTTATTCCTCAGGAAACAGAGCCTGAGCCTAATTAACGTGGAAGCACTTTGCAAAGGACAAACCCTTTTCAAGTGAGACTTACCATCACTGTCAGGGACATGTGGCCTTGGACACTGATACTTGGGCTCCAGAGTCTAATCCTCCAAAGATTTCCCTTAAAGGGCCATTGCACTCAGCCTCCTGAAAGACTCTTAGGCCTCTGCCTTCACCACCATGACCCAGTCTCCTGATTTCCAGCTTGCAGAGATTGCCTGGAAGAACTGGAGGGGACTCACAACCTGGTTTCACTTCTGCAAAGGTAAAGAATCTTTCCCCTTCTCTCCTGGGTCGTCCTTCCTCCCAGAGCCTATAATGTGACCCCAGCCCTGGGAGGGGGAGCCATGGGAGGGCGTGGCTAAGGCCCTAGAGTGAGGGAGAGCAGGAGCTTTATGAAGTCAGTGTGGGGGCAGAGGAGGGTTCTTGGGCTGCAGGTGCCCACCCCTGCCTGTCCTGTCCAGCCATCCTGGCCCCATCTGCTCTCCTACAGCTGCCTGGGGAGGCTTCCTGGCAAGGACAACTTTCATCAGCTCTCATGTCAAGACCCTCCTGGTGAGGCGTGCAAAGCAGTGCCTGCTGGAGCCTGTGGAAGACACTGCTTGAAGGGTCGGGAACCCTGCATGAACACCTCCTGTAGGGTTTCCTTCCTTGATCCAGACACTCGAGAGGTGCTGGGAGCACATATTATACGGTTTGGGGTAAAGCACAGGTGGACCCTACCCCTCAAGGTCCTCAAGGCCATAAATGTCTTTAAGTTGAAAAAGTTCCAACCCTCCACCGTTCTGCAGTTTGCCTCTTCCCCTGCAGCTACCTGTGTGTCTGGGTCCCACTCAACAGTCCAGTTTGCTGAGTTCCTGGAGAAACCTCCTCAGGCTCATTCAGGAGAGAAGGTGAGAACAGAAGAGTCAGTTCCTACCCTGAAGAGGCCTCTCCTTGTCCCCTCAACTGTGTGTAAGGAAATCCAGAGTGCCCTGGGAGCGATTCCATCTGGTGACTGCCATGGGCCCTCAAAGGCTTCTCTGACTGGACAGGAGGGCAGGCCACCTTCTCAGTCCCTCACACTCAGCCTTGTGGGCAGAACCTGGAAGAGTGAGACTGTGGAATGGGTCAAGAGGGACAGCCTAGAGCCAGGTCCAAGTTCAGCAATGGTCAGGAATGAGCCAAGAGAGGAGAGTGGTGGTCAGGCCTCAGGAGACCCCTGCCATAGGGTAACAGTGATGGAGGTGAACTTAGGATCCCAGTCTTTGAGAGGTGAAGAGGCCAGGGAGGCTGTGGAGGCCAAGGAGTCTCCTGCTCTTCAACCACAGTCTCGTGTTATCTTGGAAACCAAAGTGTTGACAAAATCCCAAACCACAAATGTACATATGAGGAGTTTAGAGGTGCCAGGGGCCAGTAAAAGTTTCCTACTACCTAGAATGTCTGTTTTCCAACATCCAGGTGAGCCATGCCTTAACATGGAGGTTGCTAGTGAGTTTAACTCCAAAGTAAAGGTACAGTCAGACAACCAGCTTCAGGACTTTCCCAAACACAGGTTCCCTGCTGCAGACAACTTGGCTTCTCAGGTGCCTCAGTGCCATCCCCAGAGAGTCCCCACCAGAGACAGGTTAGCTTCCCAGGAGCCAAGTGGCCTTATGGAAGCCCAAAGGAGCAACCTAGGGCAGCAGGAGCCCAAAACTTCAAAACTCCAAGACTCACGGAAGAGCCAGAGCAAGATGATTGCCCCTACTTACAAAAGAGAGGACTGTAGGGGGCATAAACCAGGAGAGCATGAAGAAAGGTTTAAAGAATTAGGGACCTCTCAAGCTGGAAGTATGCGCCACCCTGCCCAGGTCAGGGGAATAACGGACTCTATTGGGAGCAGATGTCTCCAGCGCATGCCAGAGAAGAAACATAGCCCTCCAGAAAGCCTCTTCAGAAAAAGGATGAGGCTATTTTTAAAGTGGATTTTCCCCAAGAAAAAAGTCAATGGTCGAGATGCTCTGCAAAAAAAAAAGCCCATATCAGCCACTGCCCGGAGTCACGGATCAGTCAAAAGCAGATCAATCTTGAAGAGTGAGACTGCTGAGGGTCAGGCACGCATGGCAGCTGTTGGACAGATCCTAGAAGAAAAAAGAGCAATTCACCATGGACTTCATGCCACAAAGTTAAATGAACACAAACTGGAATTCCAAGTCCCAGTATGTGGGTGTTTCTGCTACCATAGGCTTACCTCCTACCCAGAGCAAGGGAGAATGATGGGTTATACAGCCTGTAGTCATAAAGCCACCTCCAAGGGCCAGAGTTGTTCTATGAGGGAAAGGAAAGTCAGACACCAACATAGTTTGAAAAGTGTAAGGTTCGAAGATGAGCAGCTGGGCCTAAGGTGCCTCCCATCCTTGCCCCCCAAGAAGGGTTTGTTTCCAGTTAGTACCTGCCAGTATGGGCCAAGGATTCCAGGTGCCCCAGCCCGCCATCAACACTGTCCAAGGCATTGTCATCTTTGGGGAGGTGTCTTGCCTGGTCGACAGTAAAATCCTTCTTTAGTCTTCCCTTTAGTAGGAAAACATGTCTCCAAGTAAAAATTCAGTCCATGTAGAGAAAATGATTTTCTCATTAGCACATCCAAGATATTTAGTGTTCCCCAATACATGTATATATATATATTTTTTTTTTTTTCCTAATAAAAGCATAGTGTAATGGCTGCTGTCTGTGCTGTGCACTTTGTCTTCTAGAAGGGATGGGCATGGAGGGAGGTGGACAGTAGCATCACAAGCTTGCTCCTTGTCTCGTGTCCCTTCATTGCACCTTATAATACTGTCATTACACAAACCAAAATTACTCTAACAATGAGACGGGAAAAACCTATGAAACCCACACCCAAGGATCTGGTTCAACCAATCTTTCTCCTTCTTCTATGCTACTTTGAACTTTATGCAACTGTAGTGGATAGGTTTACACGATAGGGCTGGAGATTCCAATTCAGTCTCCAGGAAGTGTCAGAGCCAAGTGGATGGAAGTTTGGGGGGAATAGAGTATGGGCTCTGAGTTCAGAAACAGGAGAAAGCTTGCCCCTGGATCTCTTGGTAGGGAATATACAACATCTGCTCTTAAGAGTTCCTTCTCTCTCTGATGAAGGCTGGGATTGAGATATGCCCTATGAACCCCTTTTAGCTTAGCCATAATAAAATGTACAGCATCACCCTCCCCCACCTCTGTTTTTCCTATACTTTAGAGCAGCAGCAAGGATGGCATTTCCAGCTCTGTGTGTGTAGGTGAGGGGAGTATCAGGGAGGCTGCTGAGGGCTGTGTTGAGTCCAGTCCCATATAAATGAATGGCTATGTTCATGGGTCACCTACCTTCCACTCTATGTTAACCCCAGAGAAGGAGTTTTGGATGAATGGAATAGGGGTGTGACTGTGGGTAGTAACTACCTGATGGTCAAACACTGTGAATTTAGGGTGGGATGTAGGTGTAGAAAAATCACTGGATCCAAGGAAGGAGGCAAAGTGGTACCAGATTCCCATAAATGTGCAGTTCTGAAAGAGCAGCCCCCTGACATACAACCACCATCTAAAGGCCTAAAGGGGAGGAAAAGTTAAGGGTCCAGTAGCTCATCATGGCCCCACCCCAGGGTCTCTACCCTATTCCAACTCTAAGATCACAGACCTAGAGAAACCACCTTTAGGTCAAAACAGAAAGTCAAACTTATAGAAGTAAAGCAAATCAGGGAAGGTTAATCTCTTAATACTATATTTAATAAGCTTACACATCATCTCCTCTTGACTTTTAGAAAGGATAACTTAACAATAGGTGTAAAAGCCAGGACTAGGGAACTTGGGATGTGACTCCTAGTCTGGTGACCTTCACATAAACACATGGCCCAAGGACTGCTCCAGGGGAGAGGTGGGGACTGGCTTGTGATTGTGTAGTAAGCCTTGCCTGTCTCCCAGTCCTTGATCACCCCAGAGCCTGGCAGGTGAAGAAGCAATCAGACAGGATTTGTGGTGGTGTGGAGGTGACCTGTGCAAAGTGGATGGGGCCGGGTGCAATCCAGGAGTGTTCCACTGATCTGCTTCTGGCACAGCTTTTCTTGTCTCCTGACCCCCATCCATATGGAAAAGCAGGGAGATGAGGAAGAATTTCTCTAGAGTGATTTGGTGCTTTCTGCCATGTGCAGGGCGCATGGTGGACACAGCTCCAGGTGGTGTCTTTCTCAGTGTGGAGATTTCTGTTCCAGCTGATGCCCCTGATCCAGATGACAACAGAAATGGACCCCATCCCCCATCCCTGTCAGGCCCCTCAACACGTGGAAATGCTGTGACCTGGGGTGGAGGGGGCAGAGTGAGCACAGGACTGCTCACACCCCTGGTTTCTCCCTGGAGCCAGGCCCTACCTCTGGGCCCCAATTCCCAAGGCAGCCTCCAGAATGGGCACAGCAGTGAGAGTGGAGCCAGGACTTGTGGGAGAGGTCGGTACCCAGAGGAAAGAGTTGACAGGGCTGGGACCTGAGCCTGGCTGCTGCTGGGTCCTCTCAGGGGCACCCAGAAGTGAGTTCTGGGAATATGGGGAAGCTGGACTTGGACCTCTCGGCTCCTGCTGGGAGAGTGCCACAGACAGGTGATGCTGATGGAACAGCAAGAAAACAGAAAGAAGCAAGTCCCTTTGCCCTTCTCTTGCTGCTCCATCTTCCATAAGGTACAGTAAGACAAGAAATTGAGAGACCAAAAGAAAAAAAGAAATGGAGAGACCCAGAGACAATACACAAAGACTTCACAGACACACCTCTCAAGAGAGACTTCTCACGCAAACACCTTTCTCAGAGATCACATACTGAGACCTCACACAGGGACCTCATGTTGCTTCACAGACCCTCAGACAGAAACCTAGCACAGATTTAACAGATTTCCCAGAGATACCTTCCAAAGGGACCTCATACAGAGACTTCACACAGAGATCTCACCCAGAGACAACACACAGAGACTTGGCACAAAGACCTCACAGAGACCTCACGTCTATTCTGCAGTATTCATTGACAAGTTTTTCTTAGTGAATATGAAACCACTTAGCAAACTGGCAGCATGATAAATATATCATCAGTTGTGCCCCTCTGAGATCCACCAGACACTCACCGTCAGCATTACTCTAAATGGGGAAATGTTTGAGAAGTTTTGTTCTTTTGTAATGTCACTGCCTCTGAACAAAAGAATTATACATTCCAAATGTAGATTTGCAAATTTCATTGTTAGGTGTTCATTAGCTTGAAAATCACAAATTACTTTTTTAAATTTCTATTTATTTTAGAAGAATGAAGAAAATAATGTTTATTTCTTAGAAATGCATGTAGTACTCTATTTTTTTATTTTTAAAAATTTTTATTGGAGTATAGTTGATTTACAAATTTGTGTTAGTTTCAGGTGTACAGCAAAGTGAGCCAGTTATACATATACATATGTCCACTTTTTTTAAAGATTCTTTTCCCATATAGGCCATTACAGAGTATTGAGTAGAGTTCCCTGTGCTATACAGTAGGTTATTATTATCTATTTTATATATAGTAGTGTGTATATGTCAATCCCAATCTCCCAATTTATCCTTCCCCCCTTATCTCCTGGTAACCATAAGTTTTCATTTGTACCCTTTTTTTTAGGAGAATCACAAATTTTAAGCACAACTAAAACACTGTCAGTCTCCAGTGAGGGAAAATATTTGTCCAGTTTTAGTTATCATCCAGTCAAATGGTATCTGGCACGTTTTTTAATTTATTGAGGACAAAACTTAAACTTGAGATGGCTTACTTGTTTCCTTTGGAAACATAAGAAAAACCTGCAACAAAGGTACTCTAGGAATGAAATAAACCAAGAAAGAAGCATCCGGACTCACATTCACTTCCCAGAGGGCTGTGTAACTAGCACATTATTTTGCACATAATAGCTTGCATCAGGTTTGTGGGGTTTGCTTTATTTTTTAACAGGCCAATAATCATGTGAGGATTTTTCACAAGTCAAATTTCTGGTTTTAAATTTTACATTCTGGCAAAATTATGCTTCTGAATATTATTTTATTTCTTAAAATGTGGTAATGCCCTAAAATGATATTACACAATCATAACGTTCAGCTAACATACTTAAAAAGATGGGCTATTAAGGCTTCATTCTTAAATAATTCTATGAAATGCACATTTTCTAAGACATGCAGTTAGGATCCATTTTATATTCATTATAGGGTTAACACATTGCTTTAAAAATTTTTGAAGGATTATAAAATATATGACTTAGCCTATGCTTGACATTATACATGTTACCTCATAAAATTACTGAGGGAAGGATACCTGAATATCTGAATTGAAGGTAGTCTACATTTAATCTACATTTGGCTTATAACAATGAATAATGAAAGACTTTCATTTATTATATATCTCACACTTTCCAAAGGGTACACTTCTAAAAGACTACTGATTTCTCACTGCTAATAAGCAACCTATTGTCCTTGCCTTGGTAAAATCTATTTTAATGACAGCTGGTTGTCTCCCAGATTATCCATTGGTATTACAGCGTCACGGTCTTTTAAGAGGAGCAGGGCTGACACGAGGACTCTGGGCTTATTTCTACAAGAAATTTAGTTTTTCTATTCTCCTAATTAACAAATGTATAAGTATTAATTTTTCACTTTACTCCCTTTCGTCGTTGAATCAGAAAACAATGGACTGTGGTCACGTATGTCATCTAATACTCTATCAGATCACTTTGTTTTAATAGTGCAGCTTACTCAGGTAACTTTACTGATCCGAACAAAATGGAATCAATTAGGAAAAAGTTCATACAGGAAAATATCCTTTTCAAAGTTGACTATTTTAACACAGTTAAATAAGCGATTATTTTTTAATCCTTTGAGTTAAAATTGTTCAGGGTGGCCAAGAAAGTCTGGAAACATGAAAAATGTCCATAAAAGCACTTTATTACTATAATACGTTGAATGTGTTGCTCCTCATTATTAATTCACAGTTCATTAAGCTGGGCAAAATCACAATGAGCAATGTGCATTAAAGCAAAATTCCCATCAATCATTTTCCATCTGCCATACATTGTGTCAGATGATT
The DNA here is from genome assembly GCF_964165515.1 of Mesoplodon bidens. Classification (NCBI taxonomy): domain Eukaryota; kingdom Metazoa; phylum Chordata; class Mammalia; order Artiodactyla; family Ziphiidae; genus Mesoplodon; species Mesoplodon bidens. The sequence continues at coordinate 388,503 of NW_027672575.1, read as the reverse complement.
TGTGTGTCTAATTTTCATGGAAAAACTTGTACTTTTACTCCAGAATAAGAAATCAAGGGGGATCAATCTATTAAAAAGATATTAATATTCCCAGACTCTGTGGCCTTCAGTATTTTCTTTTTAAGAAGATTCACCTACTGCAAATCTTATAAATATTTTTACCATTTAATATGCCCAGACAAAATGGATACAAAAATTAGATAAAAGAGAAAACAACAAAAACAGATCCCCTTTGTTTTCAAAACATTTGATGTTTACATCAAAATATATTTTGTTGAAAATGAAGTGATTTTTAATCTATAGTTAAAAGACACTCTAATGATATTTAGAACATATTACAGATCTGGATTTTTACAAATAGATTTTTATTTAAAACAGGTCTCACACTGATATCAATAAACCAGGCACTCTAGAACAAAATGTGGAGATGGCAATTATGCGATGACTTTTTAATACTCCAAGGGAAAAAGAGTTTTTCCAAAGTAGTCCATCTACAATATTAACCCTTAAGATCTACTCCCCTTGATAGGTTTCAATATTATTTTCTGTTTTATACACATTTACTTTATAATTAACTCCTACAGGAGGACATTTCTGGAAATGTTCCCAGATATCTACAGCCACACTTTCTGTCATGATCACACCATGGAAAAAGTAGGGAACATCCAGATCCTGATGATCCAGGGGTTTCATAATTACCCCTTTGAGGTCAGTCAGAATCACAATCATTCCCAGAACAGGGTCGGTCTTTACATTTGTGCCCCTAGACATGCAGATTGTAACACTACCCACCCAAAGGCAAGTTGTCTTCCTTACTCAGGTTTGCAGGGGCACCACTCACTGTGGTAGCTAGAAGAGTCCGTTGCCCCCACCCCGGACCTGCATTCTGTACTCTCCACAGACACATCGTACTACAAATATACAAGTGGTGCTGATGAAACTTCCAGAAAGCTATAAAATAATGCATGCCAGGCATGGTAGATGAGGATTTAGAAAATGCTAACATCTTCTCTAGGAAATAAAGGTGACATACCTATGTGGCTTTAAGCATTTTTGTGCATTAGCTGGCCCCCTGGATCTGGGAAACAGCATCTGATTTTAAAGTTTCTCAGCCTCATTCTCTGCAGTGAAATCTGAAGCTCTTCCTTCCTTCTCTGAGTCCAGAAGCTGGAATTGATACAGTCTGCTCTCTGTGATTTCTCTCTACCATTTGTTTCCAATGACCACTTCAACTCAGATATCTCTCAAATCAGGGATCACTCCTAAACTTCAGGAGGAAGGTCACTGCCCTTTTTATTCCCACCACAATTTTATGCTAGTAACCCTTTACAGTGTCAATAAACTTATTTTGTAGAATGTGCCCCCTGGACTCCACCTGCTAAATCTGTTTTTTGGGCAAATCATTTGTTACTTACCTAAACAAATTTTATAAAATCATATTTCATAAAATTGTATTTTATAAAATGTTATTTTCTTATTTTATAAAATTGGTAAATCTAGGGATTTAGGCTTATTATTTTTAAAAATGTTGGTACTCATTTTGCCAATTTTTCTCTTTTTACATATATCAGAAAATATGTTAAGAACTCAACTGTGAAGATACCACTATTTTTATTTTTTTTCACTTTTCGTACTTAACTTTTATAACAAACCTTTATTATTGCACAGGAAACATGAAAGTTTGTTCCTTGGAAAACATCAGTCTTAAGAACGTAAAGCTTAGCATGTTAGATCTGCGAGTAGCCTTGCCTTTTTTTTTTTTTTTTTTGCGGTACGTGGGCCTCTCACTGTTGTGGCCTCTCCCGTTGCGGAGCACAGGCTCCGGACGCACAGGCTCAGCGGCCATGGCTCATGGGCCCAGCCACTCTGCGGCACGTGGGATCTTCCCGGACCGCGGCACGAACCCGTGTCCCCTGCATCGGCAGGCAGACTCTCAACCACTGTCCCACCAGGGAAGCCCAACCTTGTCTTTTTTTTAATGTTTTTTTCTGAATTGTTAAAAAAAAAAAAGCCTTAAGAGCTTAGGAACAGAAGCAAATTGAGAATTAAAATCCAACTCATTCAAATGAAGTTTGTCAGAATAGTTTGTGTGTGGAGAGGACAGCTTCTAGGCACTTCAGAGAAACCAGCAGGACAGAATTGAGAATATCCAGCACCTTACAGGGCTTCTCACAGAAATGCTTTAATGCAAAGAGGTGACTAGATTTCACAGGGAGACCAGGGAGAGGATGCAGAGATAATTAAATCACATTCAAGCACCTGTTTACCTGGGAGGTAAGTTCCTTCATATTGTGGTCAGATGCTGTTTAGGGGGACACTGGTGCAGGGGAGGTGTTGGGAGGATGAACTCTTTTCTGAGTGATTTTGCAAGTGTGAAAATTCATCCAACAGAGATGCTAGAAAATTTTGCTCCTAGTAGCGAGCGTCCAACATGATATTTTGGGACAAAAATATGTATTTGGAAGAATTTTTCACAAAAGAGCAGTGATGGGAGGAAAAGATACATATGGGCCTGGCTAGTAATATTCTTCCTTCACAATTTTCTTGTGGGTTCCTGAGGCCTGTTGTGACTGCTTGGAGACCTGGTCCCCAAGCAATGGCCCTCTTTGTCATACTCAGGGTAACCCAGGAAGTTGCTTGTCTGAAGCAGAAAAGGTTCTCCCTTCCACTCATGTCCTCTTGCTGATCAGATGAACACATGGCATCATCTACAGCTGAGAGGTGTTTGTTAACTAGCTTTGTTTCATAGGACACAACTCATATATACTCTACAGTAATGTTTATCCCTGTCTTTTATAATCTCAAGGTAAGAAGTAATCAGTGTTAAAATCATTCTACTGGAAAAACAAAGCACATGATTTTTTTCCCCTAATAGTGATTGTATTTGTTTGCTAGGGCTGCCATAACAAAATACCACACTGGCTACTAGGTGGCTTAAACAACAAAAGTATATTTTCTCATAGTTCTAGAGGCTAGAAGTCCAAGATCAAAGTATCAAGTTTAGTTTCCTTGAGGTCTCTCTCCTTTGATGGCTACCTTCTCGCTGTGTCCTCACATGGTTGCCCCTCAGTCTGTGCATGTCTGTGTTCTAAAATTCCCCCCTTATAAAGATACAAGTCATATTGGATTAGAGTCCATCCATATGATCATTTTACCTTAATTTTCTCTTCCAAAGCAGTATTTCCAAGTAGAAGTTAAGCTTACTGTACAAGCAATCAGGTATTTAATAAGAGGCATTGCTATGGAGACAAAAAAACAATGGTTAATAATTGAGGCAAATTTCGGATCAGTTTTTGAGTTCTGAGGGTAGACAGTTGAGAAGATCTCTAAATGTCAGGGTTAAAGCATCTTTTGTAGTTTGAATGTCCATCAGATGTTCAGGTAAACTTTCTGAGTGGTCCATATAGCAACAGGAACGAAGAAGATTGTCTAAACATGAGCTGCTGTGGAGATTTCTCTGAAGTTTATATTAAGGTATCTACCTTCAGTATGCAGGACTTCAGAAAAAAAGGCAGTTTTAGTTGCAATGATTCCAAGTCAAAAGGGTGGGAGAAAATTTGGAAACACTAGTTTGGAGAGTTGTAGTCAGGTAGTGGAGGAAACTAGAAAAATTCAGGATACAGTCCAGTTTTCAGGTAATTAAGAAAACTTCAAGGAAAATTAATAGCACTAGAATCTAATATCCACAATACGTATTTTGGTTTCTATTGAAAGATAATTTTTCCCTCTAAAATCACCCTCATTTCTATCAAAGATAGCCAAATTAAGACAAATTTGTTTGCAAAATAAGTCTAGATTCAATAAACTTGGTCTTATTTATATAAGTATAGCAAGGATTGTGACTGACCATATAGGCTTGCTTTTTATTTTTATTTTTTGCTTTTATTAAGAGAATTTATTGCCTCTCTCTCCTCCCAATAGCTCAAACGTGAAGAAGCAACATCAGAGGAAGACAGACAGACAAATGGCTCTTTGAGTTTGTCCTTCTTGGCACTGGTGAAGGAAGAGGCAGCTTTCTCGAAGTTTTTATCTGCTTAATTGGATGTAGTGGAGAAAGGCAAGGAAAGTCAGAGGATAAGTGAACAGGCTCTGCACCTACCAAGGATGTGTTATCCTCCTAATCGTCCCAGTAGGAATATTCCATTCATGTTCTTTGATCTGATCCTTGCATTGGAAGACACTTCTTTTTTTAATCTCTTTTTTAAATTTAATTTTTATTTTATATTGAAGTATAGTTGATTTACAATGTTGAATTAGTTTCAGGTGTACAGCAAAATGATTCAGTTATACATATACATATATCCATTCTTTTTCAGATTCTTTTGCCATATAGGTTATTACAGAATATTGAGTAGAGTTCCCTTTGCTATACAGTAGGGTCTTGTGGATTATCTATTTTATATATAGTAGTGTGTATATGTGAATCCAAACTCCTAATTTATCCCTCCCCATACCTTTTCCCTTTAGTAACCATAAGTTTGTTTTTTAAGTCTGTGAGTCTGTTTCTCTTTTGTAATTAAGTTCATTTGTATCATTTGTTTAGATTCCACAGATAAGTGATATCATATGATATTTGTCTTTCTCTGAATTACTTCACTTAGTATGATAATCTCTACATCAATTCATGTTACTGCAAATGGCATGATTTCATTCATTTTTATGGCTGAGTAATATTCCATTGTATATATGTTCCACATCTTCTTTATCCATTCATCTGTCAATGGACATTTAAATTGCTTTCATATCCTGGTTATTGTGAATAGTGCTGCACTGAACACTGGGGTGCATGTATCTTTTGGAAGTATAATTTTCTCCAGATACATGCCTAAGAGTAGGATTGCTAGATCATATGGTAGTTCTATTTTTAGTTTTTTAAGGAATCCCATAATATTCTCCATAGTGGTTGAATCAATTTACATTCCCACCAACAGTGTAGGAGGACTCCTTTTCTCCACACCCTCTCCAACATTTTTGTAGTCTACAGTTTGTAGACTTTTTGATGATGGTTACTCTGACTGGTGTGAGGTGATACCTCATTGTAGTTTTGATTTGCATTTCTCTAATAATTAGCGATGTTGAGCAGATTTTCATGTGCTTTTTGCCCATCAGTATGTCTTCTTTGGAGAAATGTCTGTTTAGATCTTCTGTCCATTTTTTGATTGGGTTGTTTGCTTTTTTGATATTGAGCTGCATAAGCTATTTGTATACTTTGGAGATTATTCCATTGTCAGTCCCATCATTTGCAAATATTTTCTCCCATTCTGTAGGTTGTCTTTTTGTTTTGTTTATGGTTTCCTTTGCTGGGCAAAAGCTTTTAAGTTTTATTAGGTCCCATTTGTTTATTTTAGTTTTTGTTTTCTTTCCTCTAGGAGGTGGATCCAAAAAGATATTGCTGCTGTGAAAGAGTGTTCTGCTTGGATTTTCCTCTAAGAGTTTTATAATATCCCATCTTACATTTAGGTCTTTAATGCATTTTGAGTTTATTTTTGTCTGTGGTGTTAGAAAATTGTTCTAATTTCATTTTTTTACATGTAGCTGTCCAGTTTTCCCAGCACCACTTATTGAAGAGACTGTCTTTTCTACATTGTATATTCTTGCCTCCTTTGTCATAGATTAATTGACCATAGTTGTGTGGGTTTATTTCTGGGCTCTCTATTCTGTTCCATTGATCTATATTTCTGTTTTTGTGCAAGTACCATACTGATTACTGTAGCTTTGTAATATAGTCTGAAGACAGTGAGCCTGATTCCTCCAGCTCCATTTTGCTTTCATAGTATGCTTTGGCTATTTGGGGGTTTGTGTTTCTATACAAATTTTAAATTTTTCTGTTCTAGTTCTGTGAAAAATGCCATTGGTGGGGGCTTCCCTGGCGGTCCGGTGTTTGGGACTTCACCTTCCAATGAGGAGGATGCGGCTTCGATCCCTGGTCAGGGAGTTGGGATCCCACATGCCATGCAACCAAAAAAAAAACAAAAAAAAACAAAAAACAAAAACCAAAAATCAAAGCATAAAACAGAAGCAATATTGTAACAAATTCAATAAAGACTTTAAAAATGGTCCACATGAAAAAAGTCTAAAAAAAAAATTCCACTGGTAATTTAACAGGGATTGCATTGAATCTGTAGATTGCCTTAAGTAGTATAGTCATTTTGACAGTATTGATTCTTCCAATCCAAGCACATGGTATATCTCTCCATCTGTTTGTGTCACTTTCGATTTCTTTCATCAGCATCTTAGAGTTTTCAGAGTACAGGTCTTTTGTCTCCTTAGGTAGATTTATTCATAGGTATTTTTTTCTTTTTGATGTGATGGTAAATGGGATTCCTTCCATAATTTCTCTTTCTGATCTTTTGTTTTTAGTGTATAGGAATGAAAGAGATTTCTGTGTATTAATTTTGTATTCTGTGACTTTACTGAATTCATTGATGTGGTGTATCACACTGATTGATATGTGGATATTGAAAAATCCTTGCATCCTTGGGATGAATCCCACTTGATCATGGTGTCTGATCCTTTTAATGTGTTGTTGGATTCACTTTGCTAGTATTTTGTAAATGATTTTTGAGTCTATGTTCATCAGTGATATTGACTTCTTTTTCTTTTTTTGCAGTACCTTTGTTTGGTTTTGGTATCAGGGTGATTATGGCCTCATAGGATGAGTTTGGGAATGTTTCTTCTTCTGAAATTTTATGGAATAGTTTCAGAAGAACAGGTGTTTAGTGTTCTCTAAATGCTTGAGAGAATTCACCTGGGAAGCCATCTGATCTTGGACTTCTGTTTGTTGGGAGTTTCTTTTTTTTAAATAAATTTTTAAAAATAAATTTATTTATTTATTTTATTTTTGGCTGCATTGGGTGTTTGTTGCTGTATGTAGGCTTTCTTTTTTTAGTTGTGGCAAGCGGGGGCTACTCTTCATTGCGGTGCATGGGCTTCTCATTGCGGTGGCTTCTCTTGTTGCAGAGCATGGGATCTAGGCACGTGAGCTTCAGTAGTTGTGGCATGCAGGCTCAGCAGCTGTGGTTCGTGGGCTCTAGAGAGCAGGCTTAGTAGTTGTGACCCATGGGCTTAGTTGCTCTGTGACATGTGGGATCTTCCTGGACCAGGGTTCAAACCCATGTCCCCTGCCTTGGCAGGTGGTTTCTTAACAACTGCGCCACCAGGGATGCCCTGTTGGAGTTTCTTAATCACAGTTTCAATTTCAGTACTTGTGATTTGTCTGTTCATATTTTCTATTTCTTCCTGCTTCAGTCTTCGAAGGTTGTACCTTTCTAAGAATTTGTCCATTTCTTCTAGGTTGTGCATTTTACAGGCATATAGTTTCTTGTAGTAGTCTCTTATGAGCTTTTGTATTTCTGTGGTGTCCATTGTAACTTCTTTTTTATTTCTAATTTTATTGATTTGAGCTCTCCCCATTTTTTTCTTGATGATGCTGGCTAATGGTTTATCAATTTTATCTTTTCAAAGAACCAGCTACTAGTTTCATTGATCTTTCCTACTGTTTTCTTTGTCTCTCATTTATTTCTGCTCTGATCTATATGATTTCTTTCCTTCTACTAAATTTGGGTTTTGTTTGTTCTCCTTTCTCTAGTTGCTTTACTTATAAGGTTAGGTTGTTTATTTGAGATTTTTCTTGTTTCCTGAGGTAAGATTTTATCACTATAAACTTCCCTTTTAGAAATGCTTCTGCTGCATCCCATAGGTTTTGGATCTTCGTGTTTTTGTTTTCATTTGTAGGTATATTTTTCATTTTTGCTTTGATTTCTTCAGTGATACATTGGTTGCTTATAGCATATTGTTTAGCCTCCATGTATTTGTGTTTTTTACAGTTTTTTTCTTGTAGTTGATTTCTAATCTCATAGCATTGTGTTTGGAATAGGTGCTTCATATGATTTCAATTTTCTTAAATTTACCAAGGCTCACTTTGTGGCCCAGTGTGTGATCTATCCTGGAGAATGTTTCGTGTGCACTTGAGAAGAATGTGTATTCTGCTGCTTTCAGATGGAATGCTCTATAAATATCAATTAAGTCCTTCTGGTCTAATGTGTCATTCAAGGCCTGTGTTTTCATATTGATTTTCTGTCTGGATGATCCGTCCATTGATGAAAGTGGGGTGTTAACATCCCCCAATACTATTGTGTTACTGTCAATTTCTCCTTTTATGGCTATTAGCATTAGCCTTATATATTGAGGCGTTCCTGTGTTGGGTGAATATATATTTACAATTGTTGTATCTTCTTCTTGGATTGATTCCTTGATCATTATGCAGTGTCCTTCTTGGTCCTTGTTACAGTCTTTATTTTAGAGTCTATTTTGTCTGATATGACTATTGCTACTCTGGCTTTCCTTTGATTTCCATTTGTATGGAATACCTTTCTTTTACCCTCCCACTTTCAGTCTGTGTGGGTGTCTAGATCTAAAGTGAGTTTCTAGTAGGCAGCATATATATGGTTCTTGCTTTTGTATCTATTCAGCCAGTCTATGTCTTTTGGTTGGAGCATTTAGTCTATTTACTTTTAATGTAATTATCAATATGTATGTTCTTATTGTCATTTTGTTCATTGTTTTGGGTTTGTTTTTGTAGCTCTTTTTTCTTCCCTTCCTCTTTTGTTCTCTTCCCTTGTGGTTTGATGACCATCTTTAGTGTTGCATTTGGGTTGCTTTTTCTTTGTGTATCTATTGTAGATATCTGGTTTGCATTTCCCATGAGGTTTTGATATAGCAGAGTATATATATATATATATATATATATATATATATATATACACACGAAAAGTTGTTTTAAGCTGCTGGTCTCTTAATTTCAAATGCATTTCCAATATCCTGCATTTGTACTCTCCTCTTCTCATGATTGCTTGTTTTGATATCATATTTGTGAGTAGATGATTTCCTACCTTTACTGTATGTTTGCCTTTAATGGTGAGCTTTCCCATTTATAATTTTCTTTTTTTCTAGTTGTGGCATTTTCTTTTTCATCTAGAGAAGTTCCTTTAGCATTTGTTGTAAAGCTGGTTTGATGGTGCTGAATTCTCTTAGCTTTTGTTTGTCTATAAAGCTTTTGATTTCTCTGTCAGGTCTGAATAAGAGCCTTGCTGGGTAGAGTATTTTTGGTCGTAGGTTTTTGCCTTTCATCACTGTAAATATAGTGGGCCACTCCCTTCTGGCCTGCAGAGTTTCTGCTGAAAAAATCAGCTGATAACCTTACTGGGGTTTCCTTGTATGTTATTTGTTGTTTCTCTCTTGTTGCTTTTAATGTTTTCTTTGTCTTTAATTTTTGTCAATTTGATTCATGTGTGTTGGCATGTTCCTCTTTGGGTTTGTCCTGTATTTGACTCTCGGTGCTTCCTGGACTTGAGTGACTGTTCCTTTTCCATGTTAGGGAAGTTTATGGCTATTATCTCTTCAAATATTTTTTCAGCCCCTCTGTCTCTCTCTTCTCCTTCTGGGACCCCTATAATGTGAATGTTGGCACATTTAATGTTGTCCCAGAGGTCTCTTAGACTGTCCTCATTTGTTTTCATTTTTTTTCTTTATTCAGTTCCAAAGCAGTGATTTTCACCAATCTGTCTACCAGCTCACTTATTTATTCTTCTGCCTCATTTATTCTGCTGTTGATTACTTGTAGGCTATTTTTCATTTCAGTTATTGTTTATCTCTGTTTTTTAAAACTTCTAGCTCTTTGTTAAAAATTTCATCTATGTTCTTGGTCTGTGCCTCCATTCTTTTTCCAGTTACTTGTATCATCTTTACTATCATTACTCTGAATTCTTTTTCTGGAAGATTGCCTATCTCCACTCCACTTAGTTGTTCTTCTGGAGTTTGATGATGTTCCTTCATCTGGAACACATTTCTCTGCCTTCCGTGTTTGTAGCCTCCTTTCCTCAGGCTGCAGGATCATGGCTCCTCTCACTTCTGGTGCCTGCCCCCTGATGGGTGAGGTTGGTTCAGGAGCTTGTGAAGTCTTCCTGGTGGTAGGGACTGGTGCCTGCCCACTGGTGGGTGGAGCTGGGTCTTCTCCCTCTTGTGGGCAGGGCTGTGTCAAGTGGTGTTTAGAGGCGGCTGTGGGATCAGAATAACTTTAGGCAGCCTGTCTGCTCATGGGAGGGTCTGTGTTCCCACCCTGTTGGTTGTTTGCCCTGAGGCATCCCAGAACTGGAGACTGCAGGCTATTGGGTGGGGCCGGGTCTCAGTGCCCAAATGGTGACCTCCAGGAGAGCTCACAACAAAAAATATTCCCTGGGTCCTCTGCCACCAGTGTCCTTGCCCCCACAGTGAGCCACAGCCAACTTCTTCCTCCCCAGGAGACCCTCCAAGACCCTCAGGTAGGTCTGACCCAGGCTTTTACAGAGTTACTGCTTTGCCCTGGGTCCCAGTACACATGAAACCTTGTGTGCACCCTCCGAAAGTGGAGTCTCTGTTTCCCCCAATCCTGTGGAGCTCCTGCCCTCAAGTCCCACTGGCCTTCAAGATCAAATGCTCTGGGATCTCCTCCTCTCATTGCCATGTCCCCAGGCTGAGGAGCCTCACGTGGGTCTCAGAACTCTCACTCCTGTGGGAGAACCTCTGTGATATAATGATTATTTTCCACTTTCTGGGTCGCCCACCGTAGGTATGAGATTTGATTATATCACGAAAGCACCCCTCCTACCATCTAGTTGTAGCTTCTTCTTTGTCTTTGGATGTAGAATGTCTTTTTTGTATGTTCAAGTCTTTTTTGTTGACGGTTGTTCAGCAGTTAGTTGTGATTTGGGTGGTTTCATGAGAGGAGGTGAGCTCACGTCCTTCTACTCTGCCATCTTTGTCTCTACCCTCTCTCCTGAATGTCACTGTGAGGAGTTCTGGCTTCTTAAAGTCCAATTTTGATTGAAATTCATGAAGGACTTCAGGCTTTACCTCTGGTCAACCACTGTCTATGCAGAATATCTCCAGGGTTAGAGGGAAATCTCCCATATAGGCTCTTTTAAATCTGCTTTGCTGGAACTTTTTATAAGGAATCTCCAGATTAAACTTTTAATAGTCCCTTGAGGCTAAGAAGCCAAGCCAATCATTTGACATCCATAGATTTGGGGGAATTTTTCTCCTCAATGTCCCCCAAATATTCTGAGGTTCTTGCATTTGCCAGGAAGTGACCTTCCTTACTCAGCTAGTAAGGCTGCTGGGAACTCTGTAAGCAAGGTACCACACTATTTTCCCAAGGGGCTTTATTGGCTCCATGAAGTCAACCTTAGTTTCTTAAAGCTGTTTGGTCAAATCTAAGTTTATGTATATCTCTCTCAAATATGACATTCTAGGCAAAACTTTAGTAATATAATCAATGTTTGCAATTATGTGCTATTATAAGGAGAACAGATTCTTATTGAAATTATGCAAATAACTATATTGCCAAGAAAATAAGAATGTTCACTGAAAGCCTCTGAATTCTGGAGGAATCGGGTAGGGAGAAAAAGACAAATGATTCAATTTTGCTTACAAGGGTATAATTTACCAAATTGCTCTAAGCTTCCGAGAGAAAAACAGGGCTTCCCTTGTGGCGCACTGGTGGAGAGTCCACCTGCTGATGAAGGGGACACGGGTTCGTGCCCCGGTCCGGGAAGATCCCACATGCCGCGGAGTGGCTAGGCCTGTGAGCCATGGCTGCTGAGCCTGCGTGTCCGGAGCCTGTGCTCCGCAACAGGAGAGGCCACAACAGTGAGAGGCCCACATACCGCAAAAAAAAAAAAAAAAAAGAGAGAAAAACAAATTTTCCTAAATTTGGAGAAACAAAACTTAAAAAAAAGAACCAGCAATGTTTCAAATTTAAAAATCATAGGGCTTCCCTGGTGGTGCAGTGGTTGAGAGTCTGCCTGCTGGTGCAGGGGACACGGGTTCGTGCCCTGGTCTGGGAAGATCCCACATGCCGCTGAGTGGCTGGGCCCGTGAGCCATGGCCGCTGAGCCTGCTCGTGCAGAGCCTATGCTCCGCAACAGGAGAGGCCACAACAGTGAGAGGCCCGTGTACTACGAAAAAGAAATCATAAAATGGGGCTTTCCTGGTGGCACAGTGGTTAAGAATCTGCCTGCCAGTGCAGGGGACATGGGTTCGAGCCATGGTCCAGGAAGATCCCACAAGCCCCAGAGCAACTAAGCCCACACGCCACAACTACTGAGCCTGTGTTCTAGAGCCCATGAGCCACAACTACTGAAGTCCACGAGCCACAACTACTGAAGCCCATGCACGTAGAGCCCACGCTCCACAACATGAGAAGGCCACGCACCACAACGAAGAGTAGCTGCCGTTCGCCGCAACTAGAGAAAGCCCACACACAGCAACAAAGACCCAACGCAACCAAAGATAAATAAAATAAATAAATTTATTTTTAAAATCATAAAACATTATAACCATCTTCTTCAGTTTACTTAGTCCCATGTAATTAATTCTTGTTTTGTTTGATCTTTTGTTAGAAGTTTTATGAAACCATCAATTTCTCCGTTAGGGTTTTGTAAATTCTTACTCAGTTCAGTGTAATGATTTGAAATTCATCAGAAACTTGTGCTCTAGAATACTTGTTAGATCCTTTTCCAAGAATTTCTCTGAACATGAAACACATTTTCAGGAAGCTTTTGTAAAAGCATCTGAGTGAAACCATTGTCTAAGTAATAAAAGACAAATATCCATTACTAAAAATTTGATTCATTCTAATGGAATTGACAAGAAAATTTATCTGTGACACAAAACATTTAAGATAATAACTAGAATTATGACTGATAACATTATACTAGGACATATCCAATTTTAGGAATTTCATATACTTTCTAGAACATTTATATTAATAACATTCACCCTTATGATATAACCTAGAGTTTATGATCATTTATTTAGCAATGCTTCCCATGTAAGTAACATACCAAATAAGCCTAATGAGTTTCATAGCTCTCTTTTCTAATAAGATAAAACAAATCTTTTTTTTTTTTTTTTTTTGCTGTACGCGGGCCTCTCACTGCTGTGGCCTCTCCCGTTGCGGAGCACAGGCTCCGGACACACAGGCTCCGCGGCCATGGCTCGCGGGCCCAGCCGCTGCGCGGCATGTGGGATCCTCCGGGACAGGGGCACGAACCCGTGTCCCCTGCATCGGCAGGCGGACTCTCAACCACTGCGCCACCAGGGAAGCCCAAAACAAATCTTTTAAGGTGTTCCAGGGGGCCTCTGGAAAACCTGAACGTTATTTCCAGGTCAATAAGATTTCATTTAGAATTTGGTTTGGGGGAAAATCTACTTTTTCAAAAATAAAAATGTTTTAAAACACTTTGTCAAATACGATCATATGTCACTGTGAATTAATATTTAGTTATCAATTTAATCAAAGTGACAAAGATTCACATGTAAATACAGATAGTTAAATAGTTGTACAAAGACTTAGCTCTTTTAATATTGAAAGCACTCAGTTTTTCTTCAAAATTATCAAAGACTCATAAAGACAAAATGAACAATATTTGTTTTGCTAGACAGATTACATTAAATGTAAAAAAAAGTCTTTGTTTACAATTTCTCATTAAGAGCAGACTAATAATTAAGAAAATTTTGCAAAAAGAGAGAAAAAACAAATTTTAATTTTCTACCAGCTTACATTGGATATTAAAACTCAATCAATCACTTTATTAAATTCATTCCAATCTTAGACCTGACTACACATAAAATTCCTTTCTAAAGATTCCTTTTTAACAAACCTCTTACAACTTTCTATGTCCATTTTGGTTTGTCCCTTGTTCTCTTTCCCATTTAGAAGTAACCGGCTTTAGGACAAAAATCACTTAACAAAGTTTTTACATTAACAAAAACATCTCCATACCTTACACTTTTTCTTACCCCAAAACACATTCTAATTTCCTTATAATTCCTAGCAGCTTGAACCACATATATTATTTACAATTCTTAATCCTTTGAAGCTTTAATTTTTTTGTAAAGATAAAGTTAAAATTATTAACTGTGTAAGTATTTTGTGGCTTGGCAAACTTATAAATACATTTCATAATTTCTAGAAACATATTCTACTTCATAGTACAAGCTTTTAATGAAGCACAAGACATGTTTACTAATAGAACCAAACATATTTAGTGTGTAATAAGAGGTCAAAAGTAGGTAAACTTAGACTCGTTCAGCAATTAATATTTCAGTATTTTGTCTTAGTTGGAAATGATCTAGACATTCAATTCATTTAATTTAACTTAGAAAAACTCTAAGGGTACAATTTATCAAAGACATTTAGAAAACTATTTAAGTTGACATAGCAAAAACAATTATTGCTAAAAAAAGTTTACCTAAAAGAATTCTTATCTTATGTCTATTTAATTAATTTGTTCTTAACAATCACTCAGATTACTCATGACAATTTCATAAGATGTTAAAGTAGTGTTAGCCATCATCTTAAATTATTATTATTGTTACTTTTTTCTGAGAAATTTTGTAAAAGAGATAACATGAGCTTATTTGACTTTTAGTAAAACTACATAGAATAAAGCTATTATACTTAATGCTGATAACTCTTAAGATATGTCTGTATTAATTAAACCTAAACCTGAACTAGATTTTACTTACCAAAAATTATCCTAGATCATGTGAATTTGAAAAATATTTGTATTTGTTTTTGTTATATTTTTGAGAATTTTTATATTGCTTGTTGGAATAAATTAAGTTTACTCACTCAGATAGCTACAGTCTTTTATTATTTATGGAGAAGACTTTTAAGTCTTCTTGCCCTTTAAGTGTACTTGCCCTTGATAAACAATTTTAAGGAGACTGTCATTTAGAGTTTGAGCAAGAGAGGGTTTTTGTTTAAAAAAAAAACCTCTTTCTTTTTTTCTTTAAATTTTAGTTTCAGGTTCTAACAATTGAGCTAATCTGGGCTCAGTCTCAGGCAATGTGGCTGTGTTTACATTTCAAAGACATGGTAAGATTTATAACTTTAAGGGACAGAGGAAAAAAATGTAAATTTTCTTCTATGAGTTTTGGAGTGTATTTTTCTATTATCATAAGTCTCAGGGTAATTATTATTTAAAAAGCTTTTTCTTCTTAAGTACAGGACAATTTTGTTCCAATTATCCTCAACTTTTATAATATCTACAAGAATTTGAGAGGAAGAGGTTTCAGGGTTGGTGAAGATAAATGGGCCTTGACTCGTTCCTAAGTTGCATTTCTGGTTTTGTAGAGATTTGGAAGACAAAGATAATTGTTTCTATTAGCTCTTGAATATTGGCTTCCAACTGATCTTTTCCTAATTATTTGTAGGAGGGCCTAAGGAATTGCTGAGGAGATGGGGCAATTTTTAAAATTTTTCTTAAAAAGAGGAATTCATGTTGGATCTTTAAGTCTAATTTCTGTTATTTCATCTTAATAACGATTCCCTAAGGCTAGCTGTTATACATTATTTTTCCTTTCAATTTGATCCTTCCATAAATATCAATATGACAGCTGTTTATGATGAGAGCTCTCAAAAAGGCAATCATTTAAATACAGCAAATTTAAAGGATCCATCATCTGGCCATTGAGGAGTAAGACCTTACATTAATTTCAAATAGTGACTCAAATCAGTAAGCCTTTTTATGGAACGACCCAGAGGTAACTTTTCAGGCTTAGAATAAATCCTTACCATGGATAAAATAAGCAGACTTTCAGATGGAGAGGGCACAGATGATATAGCCCCTATAATGTGAAAATTCATTTCCAAGGATAATCTAAGAAAGGAAAGGCCTTCATTGCACAGGCAGTAAGGGTGGTATAATGCAAACTGTGTCCCTGGTCTCTCCTGGGAATTTGAGGCACCTCTGATCCCAAACCTACTAATCTGTGACATCAGGCATATGCTACTGGAATGGGACTTTTCCAACACTAACAAGGCAATGAAGGTTGAAACAACAAAGGCCCCTTATGGACTGGGTCCCCTTAGGACAAACTCCTCTGACAGCTGGCACAACAAGACTAGAGTGTGCTGTTTATGACTTTGTGTCTCAGAACCCCAGTCAATTCAATGGGTTACCAGATGCACCCCAGTAAATACACCATCCAGATGGTGGAGACCAGAGATAATATTCTCACTGGACAAAAAGCCAAACTCTCAGGACATAGAAAAATACAGAAGGAAAAATCTCATCCAGTTTTTATACAGAGGACTGACAGCAAAGTTTGTCTTAATAGGCACTGGACTGGAGAGAACTGTTAACTCACCAGTCTGTGAGGCTGTCTCAAACAGCAGGCTTATAGGGCCTATGCCTGTCTTCTGCCCTATGGTTCTTTCTTCTTATGAAACATGACTCAGGAGACAGAGACAAAGAAAAACAGTGACTGTCTCTGGGAGGAAAGGATTAAGAAAAACTGAGATGAGATTACTCATTTCCAAATACCAGATTTTCTATGTCACAAGGATCTTGCTCCATAAGTATTTTCTTCTGCTAATCTAAATTTAGAGATAGAGAAAAGGAGACTCTTAAGCACTTTCCCTCCCACCAGACCTTAAAGGCCTGGGAAGTTGAGGAGATAAGAAATTTTACCTTCTGCTGGCCTTTGTCATGTGTCCTAGGATCTCTCAGCTGCAGCAGTCTTGTGGTGGGAAGCAGGGTTTAGCCAGCCTTCTGGTTGTCTTGTCAGCTGTTGAGGAGGAAGAAATGTCCCTGCCAACCTTCTTGAGTTAAAGAAGTAACAAGGTTTATACAGTCTTCTTGACCCTGCATTCCCTATCTCTGGTGCTAATGATGTCTTTCTACCTCCTGGTACAGGGAGGGCACCATTCACATGAGATATTAATTTCCTGCTTTCATGGAGACAGATAGGAAGGTCAGTGTGTCTCTCTTGCATCAGTCATTTCTTCAGTAACTTTAATTCAAAGTAATATTCCACTGAGGCATACTTTGGAGCATCCTGCCCTGGGCACCAACAAAGTCAAATGGTTTAGAGAGAAAGCAAGTCCCTATGTCAGCAGTGACCTGTGCTCATGGTGATTGTTATTCCATCTCCACAATACCATTGGGCTGGGTGCTCAAGAAACAGAGCTGTGAAAACATAGCTCCTGTCTCTTATAATTTATAGTACCAACTTCCTTTGTGTTAGACAATAATGCTGGTATATTTTCAGGATATACAAATAATAGAAAGAGACATCTATGGTACTTGAATTGTAGTGAGACATTAAAAATTTCCCCCCAAAAAATCTTTTTCTTTATACTTATAAGAAAAAAAAATGTAGATTCATTTTGGATAAGATAAAGAAAATTTATGAAGTGATAAATCTAACCTGAGAAAGTAGAAAAGAACACAGTACACAGGCTCTGAGCATTCTACTCACAGAAAATATTGTCCTGTTCTTTTGCAATATGGACTTGTTCCCCTGTCCCTATGTCTGTCTCTTCCCCTCTCTGTTTCTGCCCCTCTTCTCTCTCTCCCTCACACATACACACATTCACTCCCCTACAAAAAAACCCATTGACTAAATGCTAATTGGCAGGCACTGTGCTCAAACTGAGGCTACAGTGGTGAGTTAAAAAAAGAGATAATTTTTCCATCCTCATCAAACTTATATTCCAAGATGGAGAAAGTGAATACTAACCAAAGAGTCACACAACCATAATATTGCAACCACAACTAACAACCATAACCACTGAGTTAAGCTAAGCAAGCCACTATTGTCAGCTTTCTCTCAACCCTCAGTAGAGTGTGTTCCACTTAAAGGCCTTGAGTAAGTCAATATTCTGTTGAGAAAATCCAGGAAATTTCTCAGTCTTCCACATCTGAAATTATACAGTTTGGAATGTCAGGAACAAGAGTGAGGGGAAAGGTCATTCAGAACTGCAACTAACCAGTTTCTCTCTTTCTGACTGCTGCAATAACCTCCTAGTCTATCCTGTGTTTACTCCCATTCCTCTGGCCTGTTCACAGAGCTGCCAAAGTGGTCCCTTAAAATTTAAGCCTGATTGTGCCACTCTATACTCAAAATCATCCAGTGAATTCAATTTAATTACAATAAATCCAAAGTTCGCACCAAGGCCTCAAAGTCCTTTTTGATCTGTTCTCCCCTTCTCCCATGTCTCTCTTGGCCTCATTCCTACCACTCTCCCCCTTGTTTTCTGTAATCCAGCCAAACTTGCTTCTTCTCCAGCTTTCACTAAAACACTACTTAGTAGACAAACAATTTAATTTAAATTGGGCAAAAAATTTAATAAGACACTTAACCAAAGAAGATACATGAATGGTAAATAAGCAACTTTTTTAAATGTTCAGCATTATTAGTCATCAAAGAAAAATTAAAACCACAATGCAAATAACTTCACATCTACTAGAATAACTAAAATTAAAAAGATTGATAGCATCAAATGTTAGTAAGGATGGAGAACAACCAGAAGTCCCATACGTTCCTGAAGAAAACGTGAAATAATGTACTATTTTCGAAAACAGTTTAGCATTAATACAACCCCCTAATTTCACCCCCTAGGAATTTAAATGAGAAAAATACGTCCACACAAAATTTGTACATGAACGTTCATAGAAACAACTTTATTCATGATTGTGAAACTGAGTAGAATCCTGTGAGGCCTTCCCAGTGACAGACTCCCAGTGTTCCCTGCTTCTTGTTTGTAGAAAAAAGCTTTAGTCTCCTAGGCCTCCCTTGATTTCCAAAGAGCAGTTAATGATTATAGAACTGACAAAACTCAGAAACAAAGGAAAAGCAGTCAAGCAAGAAAAGTAACAATAGATTGAAAAACAGTGTTATCTATATCCCTTTCTCCTCAAGGGATATAGATAACAGTCTGACACATATCCTTGATGTGGTGCTCCAAGGACAATGGTGCTTCAAGGACAAAGGACAACCCTCTCTGAAAAAGTGTCAGCGTTACACCCCTTATCAGACCCTTAATTGCCCTCCTCACCATGTTGTGATGGTTATGAAATTCCTGAGCCCAGCTGGGCCATGAGACCTGTCCCAAATAAGAAAAGGCATCTTCCCTGTCCCACTGCCACCCTACAGAAGGAAAGTATATGTGCCTCCACCAATTAGTAAACGAAATTTTCCCCTTGGACCATTCCTTTGTTTTCTGGCTATAAAAACTGATCAATAGCACATGTTTGGGGTCGACTCCCCCAGACTACTAGGAAGTCAGCCTGCTGTTCTGGCAGAGACCCTTTCCTCTAATAAATTCTATCTTCTTTACATTCTGCCTTGTGTCTGGAAATTCTTTTCCAACCCACGTTTGGACCACGACACTTGAGCGTTTTTTGTAGACACTAAGGCTCTCCACCTGATGGAGGATTTGACTACATGCTGATCACAAGCATGTAGGTCCCAGACTGGTTGGAACAAGAAGGCTGATGGTTAAGGTTCCCAAAACATCACCCTGTCACCTCTCCACCAACTAATCAAAAGAATGTCCATGAACTGATAATTCACCCTGAGACCCTCACTCCTAATGTTGCCTTTAGAAACACTTGCCCAAAAGTCTTCAGGGAGTTTGGGTCTTTTGAGCATTAGCTGCTTGTTATCCTTGCTTGGCATCCTGCAAATAAAACCCTTCACCACAACTGGTATCAGTAGATTGGCTTTGCTCTGTATTGGGTGAGTGAATCTGTGTTTGGTTTGGCAATAATTTTGGCAACCATGAAGGGGCCACCATCCCTAGTGGGCATCTCAACCATAGCACACTGGCCCCTGACCAGTGGCAGCTCATGGATACTACTCAGCAGCTGCTTGAGCACCTTTGTCTCAGAGATGGCCCTGAACACTTGCCACTGACCAGGCATCATTGGCCCATGGCACTTTTCATTTCTGTGGTAAAGGGAAAAAGACACATGCTTTGCTGGTTGAGATTTCTCTAGTAAGTAGTGGAACTTGTGTGTGATAATACCAGGGTATTCATTCTCTTAGCCATTTGGGTCTGTCAGTGGCTAAAACATTTTTGGGATTTTCCCTTTTGGGCTGAGGAGTTTGCAACACTGAGAGACTACATTTGTTTGTTTGTTTGAGATTTTAAGATTACCAGCCATAAACAACTGAGAATGGGTAATCAGAGCTCTGTTTCATCTTATATTCCCTACAGTGTATTTTGCAGAATTGGGAAATTCTTAGCTCTTCGTTTCATGGGCTCATACCCATGAAAAGGAGAAGGTGATATTTTTCTAAAATCATGTGGTCACAGTATTCTTTAGGCTCTGGAGAATAATGACCCAGATGGGGCACTTTTTGACATTCTAAAACTTGTTTTTGCATATGAAAAAGCTGGCTTGTTAAAAGTATCTCTTCACTATTCTGACCAGAAGGAAACGAATCTTACTAGGAGGAACTTACATTTTTCTCCCTGTGCCTTTGAAATGTAAATGTTCTACCCTGGGCTCTAATGTACTCTCACTCACTCTTGTCTATACCATCGCCAATTCCTGAGACTGAGGGGGGAAAAAAGGGGAGAAGAGTCCTTTTTAAACTCAGGCAGGAAAACTGTGAGATCTCTGTTTGTCTGGATGTATGTATGTCCATGTGTACATTACAAATATGTCTCTTTTCCTTTGGATGGTATTATCAAAGTTAGTTTGTAAATGAGCTCTATTTAATTGACTTAAAGGAAATTAAGCACTTATAGAAATTCTCAGAAATATAAAAGAAACTAACTTGAATGAATTTCAGATTCATGTGATCTGAAAAATATTCAATATTAAATGTGGGATAATGGCTGACTTGGTCTAATGTCTCATAAAGTTTTCTTGGGTAATCTAAACATAATTTTTGAGAACAAGTGAATAAAACAGAGGTAAATGAGACAAGAGTTTTTAGGTGAACTCTGGGAATAATTATGTTTTAGGAATGTCTACTTAAAAATAGCTTTTCTGGAAGTTTTAGTAACTTGAAATTTTAGAGTTTAACTAAATTAAGCTAAATGACGAGAATTCATTGAATATCGAGGTCATTTCCAAATAAAATAATATACTGAAATATTAATTACTAAACATTGGCTTCCTTTTACAGAGGAAGTAAAGATATTTAAGACTATTAATAAATATGTTTGCTGTCACACTGAGACATTTTCCATAAGAAAGCACATATTTTTAGAAATTATAAATAGCATTTATTTATAAATTTGCCCATCTACAGAATGCTAATGTAAAGAACAGCTCATAATTGCTTACTTCTTAATTTTCACTAGGAATTTAGGTTTTTAAGACTTGAGAATTCTAATTAAATATGTAATTAAAGCTACTAGAAATAAAGAGAACATTTTAGTATACAGGGTATTAGGTTGTGTGTTTTCATTAAAAGAAGGTATGAAGAATAGAAATTTATTTTGTTAAAGAAAAAGGAAGTAATTTTGTCTTAATGCTGGTTATTTCTAAATAGGAAATAAAATAAAGGGCAAGTTAATATGAATATAGAAAGTTGTAGATTTCTGGGGAAAAAGTAATCTTTAGAAAGAAATTCTGTGTTGTCAGGACTCACTAAGATTAGAATGAATTTAATTGAGTAAATGAATTTTAAGATTAAAAGTAAAGTGGTACAAAAACTTGAAATTTTTTTCTCTCTCTGTTAAGAGAAAAAAGTTTTCTTGGAATACTGATTTGCTTTTGATTACAGATTGTAAATTTTCTTTACCTTTTAAATAATCTGTTATAACTTTCTGTATTTGCTTTTAACATCTTTCATTGTCACTTTGGTTAAATGGATAAGCATTGTTTCACAGTGATCTGTAATCCTATTTGACCAAGTGTTTTGAAACTTTTTAACATTTTGGATAAACTTCTCAAGGATAGAATCCTAATTAAAGTTAGTTTGACCTCTAGATAGCTTTGGGATGTTTCAGAGGACCCCTAAGTCATCTCAAAGAGAGATATTAAACTAATTAGGATTATTTGGTATGTTATAGGAGGCACTGTCAATTGATTAGAGATAAATGTATCTCCAACCTTCTTAGGTTATACACTTAGATTATACTAAATATCATTAATATAGATATTCTTATAAGTTATATGAAATTAAATAAAATTTCTAAAATTTGAATATGTCAAATTTGTATGTTACAGCAGTAAACAAATTTTTTTTTGTCAATTGCATTTTAACCAGATCTTTAACTGTGTCTTTTTAAATCTTTTTATCATTCATAGATGCTTTTGCAAAAATGCTTCATCTTCAGGAAGATTCATACTAAAGACTTTCTGACAAGTGCAGGTTTCTGATAACTTTCAAATCATACTGTTGAATTGGGTAAGAAATTAAAGAATTCTAATGGAAATCCCAGTGGTTTCATAAAGGTTAAGGCTGCAAACTGTAAACAGCTCAAATGTTCATCATCAAGTGAATGAGTAATTCACATCCGCAGTAAAGGGCAATGAAATATTAATATACATAACATGGATGAATCTCAAAACATGCTGAGTGAAAGAAAACAGGAACCAAATACATACTGTTAGATTCTATTTATGTAAATTTGAGAATGGGAAAACTACAGTCACTGGAAGCAAATCATCGTATCACTTTTGTAGGAAGGTGAGGATTGACCACAAAGGAGCCTAAGGAAACTTTCTGGGTAATGGAAATTTTCTGTAGCATGACTGTGGTAGTGATTACACAACTGTATATATTTGTCAAAATTCATCTAACTGTGCTATACACTTAACATGAGTACTATTAGTTGTATGTAAATTGTACCCCAATAGGGGTGATTAAAAAGAAATATATATTATGTATGACATATAAATAAATGTTTACATATATTACATATATATCATGACAATAGAATAAAATACGTTCTTAGTGATTAAATTGCCATTTAGCCAACATCCAGAATGCCAAACATCCTTATTTTTTTCTTGTTTTTCCTTTCCCTAACCTTTCAAAAAGCATCATTTTTAATAGTCACATCAACATTGCTGATTAGGTTTGCAGTAATTTGAAAACACAGAAGACATTCCTTTTAAAAATATACACAAAAGCTTCTTTCATCTGCTCTCTAGATCTTTTTATTCTTATGCCACATTCTTTACACCAGTTGATCAATTGAGTTAGGCACTCATTTACTTTTCCACAAATCTTTGTTGTGCTTCTGCTAGTTCTACATTAGGGACTATTAAGGAGGAAAACCACTGACACAAAATGGTTTCATTTGTGCTAAAGCCCACGACACCACGCATATATTTAATACTTAACCTACTTGCAATTTCGACCTTCACCAGAAATGTTATCTTAATTCTGAAATCTGGAATTTTCTGGTCAGCACCAATGTGGTAATCTGTCACAGGGGCCCTCTCCATCTCCCCCAACCCAAGAAGAAGAGGCAATCTGCATGATAAAACTCAAGGCTTCCCTTCCCTCCAAAGAGAAGATAGTACTGGTCCCAAATAACCTTTTTTCTTTTGCTAATGACTTTCTCGCCCACCCTCCTTTCTATAAAAACCTTCCATTCTGTATAACTTCTCAAAGTGCCCTTCTATTTACTAGATGGGATGCTGCCCAATTCATAAAGCATCAAATAAGGCCAATCAGATTTTCAAATTGACTCAGTTGAATTTTGTTTTTTAACAAGACATGACCTTAAACAAGATAAACATTGCCCCTGTTTTCATCTCAGGTGGCCTCAGCCTGCAGCTGCTTGAAGCAGGATTTTGGTTCCTGACCAGAGATTGAAGTCAGGCCGGGGCAGTGAAAGCACTAAATCCTAGCCACTAGACCACTAGGAACTAGTGGCCAGTGACAAGGTCCTGGCCTGTCTGCTGTGTAGAAATGAATTTCCACAGAGATGGAAAGTAGTGAAACAAGTAAAGTGTTTATTAGGAGGACAAAGAATACATGTGGATAGACACATGGGCGGGCTCAGAGAGAGAGTTGCGCTCGCATGGTAGTTTGAATCACTTTTATGGGGAATTTCTTCCAGGTTTCCTTTGACCAATCATCTTGCTTTGCCTGGTTCTGAGTTCATATTTGGTACACCTCAGGGTCCTCCCGTGTTCATGTGCATCTCTTAGCCAAGATGGATTCTAGCGAAGAGGCCTATGGGTAGTTGACATCACTTACTATGGGGTGGTGCCCTCTCCCTTTTTGACCTCCAAGGAACCCTTCTGCACATGTGTAGCTGGGAAGGTCTCCTTGACTTGAGAATGAGGAATATCTAGTCTTTTATCTCTTATCTGGGCAGGGCACAGCCTCCTTTCTCGATTGTCCTGTTATTGATATTTTGGAGTTTCTGTCCAGAGGGAATGAACTCCTGCTGCTTACCCTGGGGCCCATCTATCTCCTGCCTCACTTTCACAAAACTCACAATCTGCTGGGAGAGACAGTCAGAATATGAGCACACACACACAAATATTTTAAAGCCCGATAGACTTGAAGTCAATAGAAAAGACATTGAAAAAGAAATGGGCCTCCTTTTGATAAGGAAGTCAGAGGTTTCTCTGTAACTTCTTTTGAGAACAATAAGCCATGTCTTTTCCTTCTTCTACATTTTCTCTCCCCACTGCTGACCCCAACAAAATGCTGAAGACAGAATTTGCACTCAACAGATTACTTTTTAAATTGATGTAAAAGTATAAAGTATATTTATGTGCATTAAAGTATGGAAGGGCATACATTTGGAGCATAAAAGCTCAGGACCTGCTGGAAATATCACATAATTGATGAATATAACACTAATTATATAATAGGGAAATTAAAAAGAAATTTCAGGCTGTGTAGAGACTAAATTAAGAGAACAATAACAGATATAATAGCTGAATATTTTGACATTTGAAATTGGAATTTAAAAAATAGATAAGAGAGGAAGAAATAGGAGTCTTAATTAATAACTGAAGGACAGAGGGGGGATAGGTAGCTTATTTAGCTTATTTCTGCCTTTTTAGTTGCAGAAAATATCAATTTTGAAACCAGATATGGTTGCAATGTATTAGTTCTGCACAAAGTGCTAGGATGAGTTTCCCCACACCCACAGTTTGGGGATAGTGCTTTACTCATAACTCATCTTTCATGCATTTGCCTAAATTCTTGTGGAATACAGTTGGACTTGCAGCTCATAAATATGACCTTTGGATGTGTTTTAAACACTACTGAACTCCATTTTAATTCTACATATTAAAGCCTCTGGGCTCTATTTACTCTTTCATTATATAACATTCATTTATCTTATGAAAAACGCTGTGATTCACTGTTGGTCTAGCATTTTTTTTCCCACTTATTTGGATGATTTTTAGAATCCAAACTGTATTGTTATTTATCTTGGAAAACAGAAACACTTTCGGGAGTCAATTCTCTGAGTCCCAAACCCCTCACCTGACAGCCTCTTGTGGTGCTGGGCCCTGGAGGGAGGAGACAGCAGGATCTGCAGGTGGAGAGGCCTAGAGAGCTGAGGGTATTATGTGTCTGGTTTATCGCCAAGATTAGTCAAGCCCCAAATTATACTGTTGAGGGAGAAATTTTTCACGTAGTGAGGTATGGGGAAGTCATTTAGGCTTATACATGGTTCAGTCTAAACTTTGTGTGAACTGAAAGAGCCTGTCAAACACACACAGCACATCTGCTTTAACCATTAAGGAAAAGAAATGTGTGATTCAAAAATAAGGAGAAATGACTCCCTTCTTACGATGTCCATGTTAACACCCTCTCGAAGACGAGCTTCCTTTCCCAGGTACCAGGATCCTACTGTCTCACTAGATATGTCCTCAATCTGTCTCTTTTGAAATCTTTAAGGAATAGACCCCTGTCATGTTTGATGTATGTTCTTTGTTCTGATAAAGTATAAGACTACCATGCTTCAGCGGAGAAGTTCCTTAGAGCCTTTTGAGGGGCTGCCTCCTAGATTATAGCCCTCAGCTTGGCTCAAATGAAACTGTTTTCTGTTCCTATTATAAATTCTTTATTATTTCCCTCCACAGTGTGTTACTCCTTATGAAGTCCAGCTGTTCTAGGCTGACACCAAGCCACCCTGAAGCAACCATCGTGTCTTCATTGCCTCTTTCTTACATCTGGGTCCTTGAAGGTTGCTGAGATCATACTTGCTTGTCTGTGTCCATGGAACCCAGGGCAGAGCCCAGGTCCTCCCACCAGGGCCCTGGATTCTGGTACCAAACCCAGGAGAAGGTGTGCTCTAGTTATATCAGCCTCACCTGGCACCAAGGCCAACATCGTCATGTGTTTTTTCCCAGACTTCTTCTGTGGGAAAGGGTTTTGTGATGTCTTGTTTTCCCTAGTTCACCCTAGAGAGATGCAAGGAGGAAGTCTGACGCAGACTTTCCAGCTTACAAACATCTGAGGGCTGTGTCTCAGGTCAGGATCAAAGTTCCCTTTTCCATGGGCATTCAAGTCAGTGAGGCAGCCTGACTTGAGGGCTAGGACTCTGCCTCTGTAGTCCTGGAGTTGATGGCTGAAGGCTGGGGACAGGGGCGCTGCAGTTCTGCCCAAGGGGAATTAAAGGCCAGAACGCCCTGGTTTCTGCAGGAGTCTGATAATCTCCTGGAATGTATGCCAGTTAACATATAATTTCTTTATCCTATTTATTCATTATTGTTATTTCTCATTGTACTTTGGGACTCAATTTTTTATTGTTATAGAAATCCAATGTTTTCAAAGATTCTCCCTCAAGGATTCTACTGTTAACATTTTTCATTAAGAGAAATGCCTGTCTATTCCAATCTTTTTTTCCCTCCATTATTTACTGTGTCTTTTCTAGGTCTTGTCCTTGTCTCCTGGGCCACAGTCAGCAATGTCTCCACTTATGTATTCTGAGTGTGTGATCATTTGGTCCAAGGGATTCTGCTGAATGAAGTATAAATTCTGATATCTTTCTCTTGCAAACTTTCAAAAACTACAAATAAAATGAAGATATGGGCAATATAAAATGAAAATATGATTTTCCATTCTTATTAATATCTATCTCTATATTTCAATAGAATTCAATTATCGGCCCCTGATGACTATATTTTTCAAAAGAATTCCCTAAATAATTATCAGTAATTCACTACTCCAATGTAATGTAGAAGATATTCTTAGTGTATTCTTCAAATTCCTGTTGATGGAATGCTCAAGTTCCCTATAACAAATTGAGCTCCTATATTCCCTCTGAATAATAAAACTAAGATATGTTTGCTAAAGATTGTTGAAAAACAACATTTTAGCTTGACATGGACAGTACAAGTATAGTATCACTAAGCGTGAAAATTTAGTATATGTCCTGTGGACTACCAATTTCATGTTCCACAATCACAATCTAACCATTTAAATACAGAATTATTTCCTAATTCTCTGTTATATAAATCTCATTATAAATAACAAGCATTTTGAAAGCTTTAAATTTTTAACTATAGCTAATTAATTTGTACCTTTTCTTTCCTATCAACAAAAATTGACTTTCATGGTTAACTCAGTTAGAAAATAAAACAGCACAATAGGAAAGAAGTAAAATATCTCCATTGCCTACAATATATAATAATATATATATAAATATGCTAATGAAGAAAACGTGGGTCTGCTCTCCCATGTGCAGTAAAGCAAATCTACTGACACCAGGTTATGGCAAAGGAAAGTGCAGCATTTACTGCAGGTGCCAGGCAGGGAGTTCAGGTCAGCTAGTGCTCAAAACCCCTGAACTCCCTTTCCTGATGGGTTTCATGAAAGCATTTTTAAATACCAGGTGAGAGAGGGGAATCACAGGGTATGTGATCAGCTCCTGCACCATTCTTTGATTGGTTGATGTGAGGTAACAGAGCAGTGTCACAGTGGTTAACATTATCAAACCGCAGGCTCCAGTAAAAGATCTCCTACTTAAAACAGTTTTAAAACTTAATAAAAATAAACATTAACTGAGTAGAGGGAAGGTATCCTCAATTTCAGAACAGTGTAAAGTCAGCAAATATCACAACTGGTGCACCCCTTGAAGATACTGATCTTGACTGGTTGCAATTTTTAAGAAAACACATTTGGGTAAAATTAACTCTGCACTTAAAAAAATTGAGTCACAGGTTTTAGGTTTTCTAAATGCTCTAAAAGGACTTATTTTTCCTTTCCAAGAAGGGACTTTCAACCTCCCCCAAAGTAAAAGGGCAGTGCCTATTGTATTGCTTTCTCTCACTGAACACACCGAAGAAAAACTGCATCATGTTGGTGTCTATCTGAATAATGTGCTCAGGGCTCTCCCTGAGTCATTGCATGGTTCTCATTTGCACGTGGGAGCCAATGGGTCTAAGTGCAGGCCACCACAAGATGTGTCACTATGGCATGTGGATTATTTTGAGCTGAAAACAATCAAGGCCCAAAAGACACAGGAAGAGCCTTTGAACTTCCCCCTTATTCCCTAAAATAATTTAAGACAGGAGGCCTGTCCCAGGAAGAAGCTATCACTAGAGATAAATGTAGTATAATACTAGGTGTGGTAGAACAGGAGGAACATTGAAAAGCCCATTTGATCAAAATCCTCTCTGTGGGGCTTCCCTGGTGGCGCAGTGGTTGAGAGTCCGCCTGCCGATGCAGGGGACACGGGTTCGTGCCCCGGTCTGGGAAGATCCCACATGCCGTGGAGCAGCTGGGCCCGTGAGCCATGGCCGCTGGGCCTGCGCGTCCGGAGCCTGTGCTCCGCAATGGGAGGGGCCACAACAGTGAGAGGCCTGCATACCGCAAAAAAAAGAAAAAAAAAAAATTCTTCTGAAAATATCTAACTATCTGAA
This sequence comes from Mesoplodon bidens, assembly GCF_964165515.1. Taxonomy (NCBI): domain Eukaryota; kingdom Metazoa; phylum Chordata; class Mammalia; order Artiodactyla; family Ziphiidae; genus Mesoplodon; species Mesoplodon bidens. The sequence goes on along the minus strand of NW_027672575.1, from coordinate 359,863 downwards.
GGCCTGTTCTGCCGGGTTTTCCCAGAGCATAGACTGCCTCATTCCTGATCTCTGTCCTGAATTCCATTCAGGGTGTGTTGAAGGTTGTGAAACAAAATTTATATTTTATGGCAAGACAAGAGAAATTTAAACATAAATTGCTCAACCATAAAGAGCAACATTCTCCTAACATCAACAAGACAACTCCCTCCTTAAGAGATAACATTTCTTCTTGACCTTGTAAGGGGTTACATGACCAGCAGGATGGCACTCAGATCTGAATTATGTAAACGTTCAATAAAATGTCATTTGATGTACAGCCCTCTGTCTCAAAAAAAAAACTTATACACCTCCCTGGATTTCTAATGGGCAGAACAGTTTTCAGTTTTCAGAGTTTTCTGAGATGCTCTTCCCAGGTTATAATCCTCAAATTTGGCTCAAAGAAAAATTTCCAGTTCTCTTTTAGATCAAGTGATTACTTTTTGTCAAGGTCAGAGACTACAGTGGCTAGTGACTTCATTCTTATAGAACCAGATGGTAAGGGACAATTTTATTTCACAAGATCATTAATTACTGAGACCTGTTCAAGAGCAAGCATCATGACCAGGCTGAGATCACAAATGATTTAGGCTTAAAATGGCTTCTCTTATGTCAAAAAGTTATATTTGATTCTTTTTCTTTGGGGACCCCCTACTCCCTTTGCCTACAGAAGGGCAGAGGAAAAGTTCTTCCTCTCTGACAGTCTTCATGACTGCCTTGAGAAACAATGATGGACTCAGGAGTTCTGCTCAGCCTCGATGTGCACAGAAATCTTTATGCCTATGGTAAAGGGGCATGGAAAGGAGAGGGTTCTCAATGTGTATAAGTTCAGATGCTTTCAAAGGCAGGCAATGTGCCCTGCACTATAATGCCTGTTGGGCAGGAAGAAAGTTTCCTGTACCCTTCTAGGTTTTTCTGGTTAGTCTAGGAATTAAATTGATATGAGACAGATTAAGATGAACAGGAGAAAATCAAACAAAATTTAATAATATGTATACATGGAAGAGACCCAGGAGAACTCAGTAAATCTCCCAAATGGCTGAAATCCTCACCTTAAATACCACTTTCAACTAAAGACAAAGATGTTGGGTGTAGTGGTTTGGGACTTCAAAGGGGAGGAAGGCAATTCTTCCTCGGACCTCATACATGAAGTCACCATACCTCAAGGGGAAATTCAGCTTGCACTGCAACTTCAACTAAACAACAGTTCTTCGTGTAACACTGCCGGATATTGGAAGATACACAGGCCCCTCGGCCGACCGAAGGCATCCCTTCATTGAGGCAGTTCGCTAGCCGCAGAACACCCTGCTTTAAAAAGTTGATTCAGTTTAGGGCACAGTGGGTAGCTTGTGTCTCTTTTACTTGTTAGAAAACACACGTATTTAGGCTGTGTGTCAATCTAGACATGGCGTCTATAGCGAAAAGCCTGGTTTTCCCATTTTGAAAGTTCCATTCTTGCGGCCAGAAAGAAACTGAAAAACACTGTTGTTGCCGTGTTTCTAGTCCCTGCAGGCGTGGCTCTGAGAAAAAAAAGAGTTTTAAAGAAAGAAACACAGTGCTTCCTGTTCCTGGTTGGGAGCTCATCCTCCCTGCTCTATAGCTAAAGGGAAATTCAACTGAGCAGCAGCCCCGAAATAAGGCCCTGAACTGCATGCTGAATGAAAGGCGTGCAGCAGTTTCCATTAGGCAGTAGTCGCCGTTCTGCTTTAGTCGAACTGTAGTAAGATTTTCAGGACTCCTAGACTCCTCGTGAAAGCACCCGTTTCCGTGCCAGGGCCCTGAGTACCCCCAGGCTCTCCTCAGTTGAGGAGCGACATTCAGACACGGAGACACTTCGGAGCACCCGTGTGTGCGCCGAGTGAACGGCAGCATGTTGCACACGTCCTCGGGGGAGCTAGATTTCCTCAGCTCACCAGCAGCCTCAGGAAGATGACTGTAGCAGCTGCAGCAGGCCATGGAAGTCTGCCTCATTGTCATCGCTGGCCCCGTTGCCACAGTCGGAGCTATACTGAGAAAAACACTTTGCTTACAATTCCTCCCAGTACTTCATACCTGAAGTCAACCTGCCTCAAGGAGAAAGTCGGCTTGCGGTCCAAGTGCATCTAGAGCACAGTGTCTACTGTAACGCTGCAGGCTTTTGGAAGATTCGCAGGACCCTAGGAGCCCTAGCGCATTCTTTCGTTTAGGCAGTTCACCTCAGGAAGAACACGCTGCCTAGAAAAGTTGATTGTGGAAGGACTCAGTGAGAAGCTTGGTCTTTTTGGTTTGGTACAAGCCACTGAAGATTCTGCCCCATGTCAACCTGGAAATGTCGGCCGTTTGAGACAGGCCTTGTTTTCCCGCCTTGAAAGCTGCATTTATGCGGCCTTGAAGCTACGTGAAAAACACTGATGTGGCCCGGATGCTCATCCGTGTAGGCATGGCTCTGAGAAGAAAAAGAGTTTTCTCGAAAGAAAGAGGGTGCTTCCAGGTCCTGGGTGGGAGCTCTTCCTGCCTGCTCTAGAGCTAAGGGGAATCTCAACGTGGGCCCTAGCCTCGACGTAAGGTCTTGATTTGCCATCCAGAAGGGTAGGCGTGAAGCACGTTCCCTGAGGCCTTAGCCGCAGTTCTGCATTCGTTTAAGGGCAGTAAGCGTCTAGAGACTCGTGGCCCCATCGCGTCAGCGCCAGTTTCAGGACAAGAACTCTGAGGACCCGCCGGCTCCCCTGGGCTTGCTGGGCCACACTCAGACCCGTAGGCCCTTCAGGGTGCCCCAGGGTAGGCCGAGGAAAGGGTAACACACTGCAGTCTACCTTGGGGGAGCTAGATGTTGATGTTACAACTACCTGTTTTTTTTTTTTTTTTTTTTTGCAAAACCCCTTAAATATCCTGTGCCCTGCCTTACCTTTTCAGAACGGTCCCTCAGAGCTATCTGAGAGGCTGTCTCCTGACTTAAGTCCTCAGTATGTCCTCCAAATAAAACATAATTCTCAACTTTTAGGTTGTGCATTTTTTTTTCAGTCAACATTTAATTGTATGGCTCATGTAGGTACTATGCCTAAATGTAATGGGATGAGCTGTAAATTATTAAAACTAGATAAATTCTGTCAGCTCTACCACTAGCTGAGATCAGGCTTTCTTCTCTGGATACTTCTGTCATAGACCTTGGCAGATATGGGGTCTGTGTTGGTCTTAAAATTATTCTTAGAATTGTGGGGACTCATTCATTCTTTCAACAAATTTTACTGCTTATATTCTATGTGTCAGTTACAGTGCTGGGTCTTGAAATACAGAAGTCAACACACAAAAATACAAGGATAAAACACATTTTCTACCATATTAACTTTTTTCATTCATTAATTCATCCTTAAGTCATTCAACACGCATCTTCTTATTGAATACTGATGAGGGGTCAAATGCTATGCTAAACACTGAGTATATAACTGCAAATGAGATGGATAGGCCCTGATTTTGATGTCACTACTATCTTTTGTCCTGCCATATAATGGGACAGCTTCATTATTCCCTTTACCCTAAGATTTTTTTTTTTTTTGCAGTACGCGGGCCTCTCACAGTTGTGGTCTCTACCCTTGCGGAGCACAGGCTCCGGACACGCAGGCTCAGCAGCCATGGCTCACGGGCCCAGCCGCTCCACGGCATGTGGGATCTTCCCAGACCGGGGCACGAACCCGTGTCACTGCATCGGCAGGTGGACTCTCAACCACTGCGCCACCAGGGAAGCCCTACCCTAAGTTTTTAGCACAAATTGCTAATGAAAATAAAACTGTTAGTGGAGGTTCAACATGCATAGGTAAATGAGAACACAGAACTCCCCTTTCGCATGCCCCATTCTCCTCCTTCTAACTCCTTGTGTGAACTCACTTTGTGCCAAGACCAAGAAGATGTGCCCCAGTAAGAACCAAGCTGATTTCCGCACACTGACTGGGGCTTTGCTCACTTAGAAGACTTGATGCTTAATTTTGATAAGGAACTAGAAGACCATGGAGACAACCTATAAAAATGATTTGTCTTGGGAGAAAATACTAAAAAGGGTTAATGTGTTGTTCCACATGTCTAACCTCCTGGGATTAAACCACAGGCACCAAGATCACCATGTGTACTTGGCAACAATGAGCTAAAAATGAAAAAAAAATAGCATCATACTGTTATTGTATTCGTCTTCCCCCAAGGCACTCTCCGATAAACACCACAACCTCTAAGGGAATTGAGACCAGCTTCCTTGTGAGGTAGGTTATATATGCAACTTTTTCCAAGCAGTTAAATCATATCCAGCTATCAGCACACCTTACTTAAGGTGATTGTAATGTATGAGATTAAATGTTCCTACCTGATTGGAAACCTTCTTGTCCTCAATTCATTGGCTATACTGGATTATTTTTCTTGGGTCAGACCTTCAGACTTCTACCAGAAATCGTTCCTTTGGGGAAACCAGGCCTTCCCAGAAACTCAGGAAACTGAAATGGAGACAGCAAGAGAGAAAGAAATTATTTGGACTTATAGACCTCAATTGTTTGGTTTTAAGTAAACGTCCAAGCAAACATCTTCTAAATGGTATAATAACTTTAGGGAAATTCACGGTTTATAAGTTTGTGTACTCATAAACTGTACATATTATGATAAGAGTACAGGTTGCATTTTGTGTCTTCAACTCAAGCAAAGACTTCAAAAAAGGCCCAGTTATCCTTTGTTCATTAAGACACAAAGAGAGGGCAAAAAGGGCAAGTTTCTAAGTCTTTTTCTTTAAAATTTACTTCCTTTCTTCAGTCTTCATCAAGATCTTCAGGAAATTAACTTTACTAAAGTTAATTATTCATAAAATAAACATAGGAACCTGCAGAAGACTATTTCACAGAGACCTGTAATGTACAATATCCATTGCATACATGCACCATGAGCTTGTCTTTTCAAGCACTGGCATACACAAAACTCTGTGTGTGTGTGTGTGTGTGCACATGTGTGCCTTTTTTGTGATGGAGCCATAGGGAGAAAATAAAGCTATTGGCTGCAATTCAGTGATGTAGAAAGATTTAAGGTTAAAGGAAAAGGCTACATCAAGTGAAGCAATAAAGTCATGAGGTTGTGCTTCCATAATAATAAAAATAGCAGTCTTCTGTAACCAAGGGAGCAGGCTCCTCAAATTATAGTCACACCTGTTAGATCATCTGCCCATAAATTTCACACTATCATTAATAGAAAACAAATGGCACTGTCTCTCCTTCCCTTTATCCATTGGCCATTCTCATATAAACGATTTTTCTCTTCAAGGTCATACTCTTTCCTATCTGTTTAAAAATATTAGGATTTAGGAGGAGTGATACATAATGTGCCATGCCTTGGTACTTGTACCAGTGATGGCTCTGTAAGGAGCACCGGATCGTTAGGAGGCTATAAATTGAATTCCCCTAGAAGCAGAACCTGAGGCAGTAATTTGAATGCAAACTGTTCATCTGGGAGGTGCTTCCAGAAAACTCAGAAGTGGAGTGGGAATTGAGAATGGAGGCATGGAAGGAAGACAACAGAGGTGCATTGCTGAATAAATTACTCCTGCAGGGAACTGCTACCAGTAGTTCAGGGGAGTTCTGTGAAACTCTACAGAACATGTCTCAGAGTTATCCCAAGAATCGGTGAGAAACTTGAAGTACTTATCTTCCAGTCCCCTCTGTCCTTGGTTGAAAGCTACACCCAGATACATTAACTCCTGTACATTTCTGGCCTGCCTTAAGGTGGATAATTGCAGGTGGTAGCATGAGTCTATCAGCATATAGTGGAATGATGAGTGCTGGGGAGATATGAGTGGAACAGTGAAACCATCTAATACAGTTGGGGCAGAATATATTAATTATTGGCTTGCAAGTCCAAATGGATAACCTTAAATTCCTGGGATAATGGTTTTACTTTGAGGTATTTAAACATGATGTATGAGTAAAAATTCTTCTATTAAATCAAGTTGAAGATCCTAAGTCCCTAATCTTCTGGAAAACTGTGGGTATCTTTTAACAGATTTTTGAAAAGTAACATGATTAAGATTTCAAATTGACCATTCATTCATTCATTCACTCATTCAACAAACATTTATTGAACACCTAAAGTATGCCATGGGTTAAACTAGGCACCAGTGTTACTGTTACTAAAATCATTATCGTGCCACCTAGAAGTCAATGTATTGTGACACTCAAATAAGAAAATCCATAGTTACCATAAAAATTATTAAAGAATGCTATAGGAAGACACGGTAAGACCTTAATGCATTCTGTGGAGAGTAGTATATGGGGGATATCAGTAGGGCTTCCTGTAGAAGGCAATTGAAATGGATATGTAACATGAAGGAAGGGTGAATTTTTGAGGAAAAGAGAAGATAAATTCATGTTTGCCAGAAAATGAATGGTTAAGGATCAGTCCAGAAAGGAGTTCCATTCATAATCAGTATAAGAAATGCTCACTGGGGCTTCCCTGGTGGCGCAGTGGTTGAGAGTCCGCCTGCTGATGCAGGGGACACGGGTTCGTGCCCCGGTCTGGGAAGATCCCACATGCCACAGAGTGGCTGGGGCCGTGAGCCACGGCCGCTGAGCCTGCGTGTCCGGAGCCTGTGCTCCGCAACGGGAGAGGCCCCAACAGTGAGAGGCCCGCGTACCGCAAAAAAAAAAAAAAAAGAAATGCTCACTGGAGTGTAAGAAAAGAAGACAATGGAGAGGGTGGTAGAAGCCAGACCATGAATGGTCCCTGCATGTACACTAAGTGCTACGGTCTAGTCTTTGTGTTCCCCTCCAAATGTATACGTTGCAATCTTAATTTCCGGAGGTGATAGTATTAGCAGGTGGGGCCTTTGGGAAATGATTACGGTATTAGTGCTCTTACACAGGAGACCCCACAGAGCTCCTGAAGCTCTTCTGCCGTGTGAGGTTGCAGTGAGAAGTCTGGAACTCAAAAGAGGGCCCTCATCTGACCGTACTGGCACCCTATTCTTGCACTTGCAGCCTCCAGAACTGTGAGAAAAAAATGCCTGTTGTTTATGAGCCACCCAACCTGCAGTATAATCTTACAGCAGCCCAAAAGGACAAAGAGAGTTTGGATGTGAGATTTTACTCCCAGAAAGATGGGAATCCACTGAAGGATTTTAACTGGTAACTTAGAAGAGAGACAAGATTCATAACACAATCAGGTATTTTTATAAGAAACTTTTGTTTCATTTTCAGAACGATCACTCTGGAAATACTGTGACTAGATTTTTGGAGAAGGGTGACGGCAGTCCCGGATATAGAAAGATGAGTTAGTAATCCATTAATGTAAGTCAAACAGGAAAGTGGAGATAAAAGTGTGAATTTGTGGCTGAGCGTTCTTTTCTGTGAGCACTTGAAAAATGTTATGTCAATGCTTCTGACTCCAGAGTTTTAGACAAGAAATATGCTGTCATTGGAATTGGTGTTTCTCAATAAGTGATGCATTGTTTCTGCCTGTCCACTTGCGAGATTTTTTTGTCTCCACTTTTCAGAAGTTTAATTATGATGCGTCTTGGCAAGGATATCTTTGCGTTTTTCCTCTTTGGGTTTGTTCAGATTCTTGAATTTGTGTTTATGTCTTCTAAAAAACTGGGAACTTTTTAGTCATGATTTCTTTGAATACTTTGTCAGTCCTACTTGCTCTCTTTTTTCATTCTGGAACTTTGATGATATAAATGTTAGTGGTTTTGTTACTGTTTACACATTCTTGAGATCCTGTTCTTTCTCCCATCTCTACCGCTCAGTCTATTTTTCTCTGTACATATGGTACATTGTACTGATCTCTTCTAAGTTCATGATTCTATGCTTTGTAATCTCCACTCTACTCTTGAGCAAAGTTTTTTCATTGTTTTATTTTTCAGTTCTACTGTTCTCATTTGTTTTTATTGTTATAACTTCTAGTTTTTTGTTTACATTTTCTATTTTTCCCATTTCTGTCAAGGAACGCATAATTGCTAATTGAAGCATTTAAGTGACAGCTTATTTAAAATCCTTGTCTGATCATATCAATAGATGTTTTATCTCAGTGTTGGTGTATGTTTATTGTCTTTTCTCATTTATTCTGTGATTTCCTGGTTCTTGGTGTCATGAGTATTTTTCCATTGTATTCTAAACATTGGGAGTTATTATATGACTCTGTATCCCATTTAATTTTATTATTACTTTTTAGAAGGAAGTCATCCTATTTGAGGCGTAGTATGAGGACTGGGGGGTGACGTACAGATTTCCATTGGGCCCTACTGACAATACCCCAGCAAAAGTGGGCACTTACATTGTCTCACTGCAGACAGATCAAGTAGAAGTTCAGCTAGCCTATGGCCCTTCTGACACCTTCCCCCCAAAAGTGGGAACATTAATATCATTGTGTTGCCTTTTAGTAGGAGTGGAAGTTCATCTCCCCAGTAGTTTTCTTGACACCAGGGGAGGGGAGAAGTGAACTGTTTGCTGTCCTTCCTCCCACTTCATTCCTTCTTGTTGATGCCGGGTGTGGGTAGAGGGTCAGGTACCTGCTGGCCCCACTGACACCAGGGTAAGAGGAAGAGAAGTGCCAACTAGCCCTGCTTGTGCCATCTCATTCTGTCTTACTGCCTCAGGATGGTTATGGGGATTCAGCATCCCAGTGGGTCTCACTGACATCATGTGTTGGGGGTTAGTGGGGTGCCTACTCCCTCCAATCTGTAACACCCTATTCTTATTGATGTCAGGGAGAGATGGAGGCTAAGTCCCACCAGTGGACCCCACGACTGTGTGAGGGCAGCCCAGTGTTAACTAGCCTGTCAGGCACCACCTTTTAAAGTCTGTTTGCTCATGGAAAGGGTTGGAGGCTCAGCTCACCACTGGACCACACTGAAACAACCCTGGTGGGGAATCAGAGCGCTGGCTCTTCTTGAGGGCAGGAGTGGGGTGGTGTGGAAGATCAAATCCTACCTTGGCCCAACTGAAACGACAGGACATAGGGGATGGGTGCAATATTCCACTGGCACTTGGCTCGAGTAGTGTGTATATTCCACTGGCACTTGGCTCGAGTGGTGTGTATATTATTGCCCAAATGGTCTTCTGTCTTTAGCAACCCCTTTCCTCATACTTTGGCTAGGGGGAACAGGGTTTTGTAGGGTTTTTCTTTGAAGCTTTTTTGTCTGTTGTTCTGTTGGTGGTTATTGATTGGGGGTCCTGTAATACCCTCTCCAGGATGTATGGGAAGCAACAGGAAACACAGGGGACTCATCACCATGTCATTCCTCAAGTCCCAAAGTCCTTAGTTAAGTCTGCCTTCTCATTTCCACCTTTCAGCGTCTTCCTATGTTTGTTTGTTGTTATATTCAGGGTTTTAGTTTTAAGTGGGAGAACCTGGGAGAAATGGGCTACTTCATCTTCTTGGAAGCAGAGGTCTGGAGGCCTTTTGATGTTAAAAAGTACTGCTGACTGTAAATTAAAATTTGATGATACACACCTTGCCCTTTAAGAATTATTCTGCTAGATGATGTGGCGGAATTCCCAAAGTTGCTACAATTTGATTTTCATACTTCTAGAAGCCAAGTGTTTTGCTGGAGTTGAAATTTAAAGATAAGCAAGAGATGAGGCTAAGATGATCTATGTGGTAACAGATTAAAGTTGGAAACATCAATATACATTCATGTTTAGCTTAATATTGCTTCATATTACCTTAATACACATGGTCATGTAGAGAGATACTTAGAGATATGTGCATATACATGGGTAATGTACACACATATTATCTCTTTGCTCTGTCAGCTGAAAAGATCTAGAAGCAATGACATCCTAGCAGCAATTAGCACACCCCACACCCAGATCCTGCTGTCTAATACCGTTCTCCACTAAAAAGACCTAGTTATCCTTGAAGAAATAGCTGATTCTAGGACTGGGGCAGTAAATATACAAGATTTATATACAAGACCATCTTATAGTGTCAGAAACTAAGGAAGTTCCAAAAAAAATATAGGATGGGGATACCTCAGAGTGGGACAAGAGCCAACTGAAAAGAGTTCACAAGGGTCAGGACTAGAGCAATTTGAGGAACAAAGTAACTAAAGTAGAATTCGATTATAACCCAAAGTATAAAATAAAAATCCATGAGTTCTTCTGATATAAATAAATAATTGGATACATAAATGCAGGAGAATAGATAAATCTCCAGTGCAAAGGAATTCCAAATAGTTTATGTAGTACTCCATCTTAAGCATAACTCCCTATTCCTTAGTTGTGGGCTGAGCATATTGACTTCCTTCCAAACAAGTACAGTATGAAAAAGGGAAAACAGTAATCTTACGATGGAGAAACCTGAAAAACACTACCTCAGCCTGGTGATCAAGGTCCACCTCAGCATTCATAATGCATATTGATACTTTATACACTTGATGTGATCTGACAAGATAACCCTTCCACTCTGTGGTCTTCCTCCCCAAAACACATAATGCCAATATTATCATGAAAAATGCATCAAACAAATTCTAGTAGTAGGCATCCTACAAAAACCTAACTACTCAAAATTGTCAAGGTCATCCAAGGAAAATCTGAGAAGCTATCAAACCCAAGAGGAGCCTAAGGAAACACGGCAACTAAATGTAATGTGATGTTTTGGATGAAATCCTGGAATAGAAAAAGGACAATAGGTAAAAACTAAGGAACTGGACTATAGTAAATGATAATGTATCAATATTTGTTAATTGATTGTAACAATGTAACATACTAATGTAAGTGGATCATCATAGAGGGAAATGGGTATAGTGTATATGGAAACACTTTATACTATCTCCTCAAATTTTCTGTAAAATTAAAACACTTCTAAAAAATAAAGTCTATAAAAACGAGGTGTTTTCTTGTTTTATGATTATGTGCCTGTATTTCCTAATAAATATGTAAATTTGCTTTACCTTCCTTGATACTGATATTACAGAAAATACTAAGTAACTCTGAAAGAATTTGTAACTCCAATTCAACAAGCAATAATTCTTGGTATTAACTTTTTGGAAGAACCCACTGAATAAATCAAAGCAAATTGTCTTTAAAGGCTGAATTTCTTTTCAGTGCTTAATCTTTTATATGATTAATGCATACCACAAGCATGATTCTGTTTCCAAGGGCAGAAAATGTTGAGTGTAGGCAATGACTAAAGTACAGTGAAATATTAATGCCTGATGCTATAACAACTTTAACGTATTTTATGTTTTCAAAATGATGAATTGTTTTTTCAGTTGATAAAGTATTCACTTTTATACATTTCCTACCCGCCTTTTCCCAAAACACCCACAAGGAAATGATACTATCATCTGATATTAGGTTCATCAATTTAAATTGGAGTTTTTGGTAGCTGTGGTTGCCAATGGTACTGGAATGTGTGACACTTTTACAAATCCTCTCCATGGCAAAATCTGATCTTCACAAGGTAAATCACAGTAGGTGCCTAAAGCCAAATAACATATAGCTTTGTAGCTAGATTACCAAGCATTTTACTTAGAGGCACAATAGGATGTAGAAAAGGCCATTTCTCTTTCTGTCTTTTTCTGCTCAAAGGTCACTCACCACCTTACTTTTTATCAGCCATCTCAGAAGTTTTCCACAAATTTAGACTATATAATGTCACTTAATGTGAATGTAGCTCAACATTCTGTTTTAGTACAGCTAATCTCACATTATCTTATTGGTGCTAAATATGTAAATCATCAGCAAATTTTTGTACTTAACTTTTTTTCTTTGATGTGGACCACTTTTTAAAGTCTTTGTTGAATTTGTTACAATAGTGCTTCTGTTTTATGTTTTGGTTTTTTGGCTGTGAGGCATGTGGGACCATAGCTCCCCGACTAGAGATTGAACCCACACTCACTGCATTGGAAGGCGAAGTCTTAACCACTGGACCGCCAGGGAAGTCCCTGTACTTAACTTTTAAAAATAATTAAAATAAGCTATTCAACACATTTCCCCTTAAAAAAAAAAGTAATTCTCTTTAGGCTGGCCCTGGGAACATACGTGACTTTGCCATTTTTTCCATGCACTATTTTCTTATCTGTTCTACTGTGTCACATTTGTTCTACCTTCTCAAAAAGAAGCATTTAAAAATTCATCTACGCACTCATGCATTCATACATTTATTAAATAAATCTATTGAACACCTACATATGGCACAGAAGGCAGAAAACGAATCTGGGTTGCACAGAAAGTAATGAACTCAGTTACAATTTTTGGTGAAAACAGGTGTTACTCAATCTACTGGAAATTACATTTCATTATGGGGACTCACAGACTCAAGGAAAACCAAAACCTAAATAATAATAAAGTAATAAAAGCACTAGCCATTTACTGAGTGCCTGCTTGTACCTGACTCTGAAACTCTAAAATCATTATGGATGTTTTGAGGATTATCTGATATAATTGTAATCTCCATTTTACAGATGAAAATAACAAGGTTCAGAGACATTAGGTTACTTGCTTAAAGTGAGGTGGCCCAGAAATCAAAGAACTGGAAATTGAACCTTAGACTTCATAATGCCAAAGTCTGTGCTTTTAATCACAATGTGTGTGTGTGTGTGTGTGTGTGTGTGTGTGAGAGAGAGAGAGAGAGAGAGAGAGAGAGAGAGAGAGAGAGAGAGAATGTGTTTAATAGAGAACTTCTGAGAAATGGAAAGAAAACTACCAGGTATCCATAAGACAATAATTTAGGAGCTTCCTACTATACAAGTAATTGTTAATCATATGGCTGAACTAAGGATCTCTCACTTTTGAACTAAGAAATCAAAGGCTTCCAGAAGTTGAGTCTAAATTTTACACTTACATAAGATACTTCATACAGAATGCTAAAGTATAATAACTAAAGAGCTCTGAAAATATTGGAAACATTCATATTAGTATGGTTTCATATTGTGGATAATAGAGGATTTAAGAAATTGGCAGATGCAACTGCAGACTCATTTGTTATCATTCCTGTGAAGGGCAAGATAAATGAATAAAATGAGAAAAATGAAAAAAGGATGGCTAGCAATTTTAGGTAGTTTGCTTAATCTCCATACTAGGAAAGACTAAGCAAAAAAAAAAAATTCACGAAATTTTATTTTGAAAGCACCTACAAGTGTATATGGTCTTTTTATACCAAAATACTTGGAATTATGAACTGTCAAATAAGTCTAATCTCCTCTGATGATAAAAATGCTGACTTTATTTGAAACTATGAAATGAAAAATGAGGTAATAATAAGAAATTCTTAAGAAAAGGAGTAGAAAAAACAAAATTATAAGAGTTATGTTAAAAAATATTTTGAAACAAACATAAAATCCCCATTACTGGTACAGAGCTTTTAAAACCTTATTTTGGTTTTAAGTTTTAACAAATATTTATATGTTTACATAATTACTGTCATAAGGAAGACACAATTTTAGGTCAGCTTTCTTCATTCTTTCTTTATTAAGCATTATTCTATTTTGCTCCATAATCTTGTAATTATAATATAGTAACTGTGTAGCTTTCTACTAAGTGGATATAATTTCCTTAAGTATTTTCCTATTGTTAACAATTAAAGGTGTTTCCAATTTTTTGTTATTACAAATGACATGACAATGACCATCTTTATATAATAATTTTCTGGATTATATATTGGCATAAGCTTCCAGGATTAGAATTAATGTGTAAAAAGCTATTAACATTTTTATCTTGCTAGACATTGCCAAATTACTTGTCAAAAGATGGAACCAAATTATATTGCAAAAATCTTTGCCAACAGAAGACATTATATATAATTTTTGATTTTGCTAAATTAATAAGTTGGAAACTTATGTTCCATTTCTTTGAATTCTTTGATAACAGAGTGCTGCTGGAGGCTGGGAGGGCAGCCATGTCCATGAAGGCTCCCCAGATTTGGAGCAGGGAAGTGGAAAAATGTAAAAAAAATACTAATTGTATTTTCCCTCGATTGTTATCTCTCACTCTTTTCTGCCTCTGTGTAACTTATATCCAGGTAGCTGGAGAAAATCATGTGGCAGGGCAAATTGGTATTCCAATAAATTAATAATCACCAACTTCAAATGGATTTTCAAGACTGGAAATATTGCTCTGACTTACAGTATGTTCTTTCTAATTCTCCCTAAGGACTATTTTCTGAGAAGCTTTACCTGCCCTCCTCAAATGTCCCTCCATCCTCTCTACTTCCTTCACTCTGAGCTGGTGAGGTGCTTCATGACTCACTAAGAACAAAGAAGTCAGTAAATAGTCCACTGCCAAATCCATTAATTCATTAGCATTTGCGTTGATCTTTGTATTCCCTTTTACTACACGAGTGAAAGTTAAAAGGCCATGTGCACTACAGATAGCATTTCATTTTCTCTCATCTTCTCAAGTACTTCACAGCACTGCATTTTCTACAGCCCATCTACTCCTTAGGAATGATTCTTGCCAAAATTCAACCTCATTCTAGACTAGTAACTCCAACTTAAAATGTTAAAATCTCTACGTGTAACATGAAAGCCTCCCTTCTCCCCTAATCCCTGCATATCTTCTTTAGCCAATTCCTGTCTGAACTTTTCAAAATTGTTATCTTCATATACTGTTTCCATGTCCTCACGTCCCATTTACTCTAGAATTTACATCCATCTGACTTCTCTCACTGTAATCTCTTTGCCCACTGTCCTGAAATTTTACTTATGAAGGTCACCAGCGATCTCCATGTCAGTATAGCCAATGAATAGTTTTTGTCCTATTTCTAGGCTTTTTCCTTCTTTAAAAAAGAAAAACAAAAACAAAAACCGTTTTTTTTCTTCTATGCTTTTACACTCTCATCATCTTCTGTCTTGGTATATTTTACTGGCTTTCTGTATTTAATCAGATTTCTAATATTCTATTAGTTTCCTTTATCTTCAGTGGAATAAACCAGTATATGAAGGATTATTCTCAACAGTTAGTTCTCATAATAACAGTACTAGGAGCAGCAGTCAATACTCTATAATGCTTATCATGTGCCAGACATTATTCTAAGACACTGTTTAAATACATATATATATACACACATATATATATGAGGTTTTCCTCCTCATAGGCCTATGAAATAAGCCTATTATTATACCCATGTTACAAATGAGAAAACTGAGGCAATGAGAGGCCAAGGTCACATGATCAGTACTTGGTGAAGCCCCGCCTGAGTTAATGCTGGAACTTTAGAGTAGACAAGTTAAATAATGTCTCACAGATTGGCCTTAAAAGCGAGCAACATTTAATTAATGACTTGTGAAGTATCAGAAAAAAAATGGAACATTTTAAATTGAATGGGAACTACTAAGTCATGTATCAGTAACTAAGATTGGCTCTTACTGAAAGAAATTATTTTTCATTATACTTTTGAAAGAAGAATATTCTTGTGTTAGTGTTTTACAGTTTTCTTCCATTCACATATTTATTCATTTATTAGACGCACATTTCCTACACACCTTCTATGTGCCAGTGTCTCCTGCAAGCTTTGGAAGATTCAGTGGTGAGCAAAAAATTACAAAGTCCTTGCTCTTAAGCAAATGTCCAGTGGTGGAGGAAGACAGAGTCAACATGTAAATAAATTTTGTACAGCGACAGAAATACGACTGGACAATGGGACGGAGAGGCAGTGAGGAGGCAGGTCTCTTTGGTCAAGATAGTAGTGGTGGCGTTTGAACCGAGACCTTAGTGATCAGAGGGAAATTGGTCTGGGTAGAAGGATTAGCCAATCTAAAGCTGGGAGAGCAAGAAGTAGAGCTTGTTGCATCTGAGGGACTGAAAAAGACAACTGTGCCTCGAACCCCATGAAGGTCAGGGAAAGATGTAGTAAGTGACCAGACAACATGGTCCCTGTAAGCCTGGCTAAGCAGTTGAAATTTTAATCTCTTTACAATAGACAGCCTTTAGAGATTAGAAGCAGTGCAATAATAGCATCTGATTTGTGCTTTTTGAAAGACTACTTTGACTGTTGAGTGTCCTACAACAGCAAACTACTTGTGTCTCTATGAAGTGCAGATAGTAAATTTTAAAAAGCCCAATGAGCTCATAAGTAGTTGGTTTACTAACTGTAATCATTTCTCTTAACTAGACTTCATCAATATAAGCTTGGTGACCTTGGGGTCCTGGGACATATTAGATTAGGGAAACCCAACAATTTTCAAATACTGTGATTTGAAAAATTCTCGAAATTGTTGGGGTTCAGGAAGATTATTTTATTGCTGGGCCTGGATGGGAAGTTTAGAATAAGAAAAGAAAGTATGATGGCTGGCTTCCATCTATTCTCCCTTTCTGTGGGAGAAATGATGGTGGGGTGACTACTTTGCTGTTGACCCAATGCTTAAATTTCAGAGCTAGTTCAATCCAGTAAATATTTGCTGAACAACTATTATATGTTAGGCACCTAGCTGAAACTGGGAATATAAAGAGAATAATTCATAATAAAAGCAGGTATTACTAATAAGAGACAGGCACTGTGCTAATGCTTAACATGCACTATCTCAAGTTACATTAATTTACACACTAACCATATAGGGTAGATGCATTTATTATACCATTTTCCGGGTGAGAAATCTAATCCCTTTAAGGGGCTTAAGTTATTTCTCCAAGGTTACACAGCTAGTTAGGGGCATAGGCAGTATTTGGACTCAGGTCTGGTATCAGCACCAATTCTCTTAACCATTATGCTCTATAAGGACCTTACTTGAGAAGTTCAGGATTATCCATATATGGGTACAACCAACCCTAAGACCATCTGGCAAAACTGGCTGCTTGAGAAGTCCTGGATTTATGTAAGATGCTCTTGGAATGGAGAAGATCGTGAAGGAGGGTCCCCAAAACACACTCTCTATACTAAGGGGCAACAGAAGAGAGAAAGAATTAGCCTACAGCAGTATGATACTGAGGACCAAGAAACAGTGTTTCTCTCTTTTGTGAATAGTTATTAAATTATTTCTACTTCAAAGTATCAGAAAGAAATCACAGTACTATGGACAGTTTGCGGAGCCACCCTATCTTAGCGTGAATCCTGGCAGGTATAGAGTCCATAGTATGACCCTGGCACCTAAGTGTAGTTAAGTAAGCTTTCATTTTTCTTTAGCCTTAAAGTAAAGTAGCTTTCTGATAGGTATAATTTAGGAAAGTCTTCAAAGAAAATATTTAAAGTCCACTATCTCAGAGAAAAGCGATTTTGCAAAAGATCTATCAGGAAAAGCAAGGCCAAACACACTAATTATTTAGTGAGACTTGTATTGTTATATCATTGCTCATGTTGTTTCTTTATGCATTTACCTGGAAGAAGGCTTTTAATGTTCAACAATTCTCAAAGAGATAAAGACCCACACTGATGTGTCAGAAAGAGCTTTGCCTTGGAATTAGATCAGTTTAGGTTTGGCTACTTACTAGAATTAGGTAACATTATTTATCTTTCTGAGCCTGTTTCCTATCTGCAAATAAGGATAACACTATCTATTACAGAGGGATGGGTTTAAATTAAATGACACATGTAAATGAAATATATCCTTCCAGACTGAGAACATACCTAGTAAATGTTAAGTGATCTGCAAATATTCTGCTTTCTTGAAATGGATGAAATCTGTTATGTTCTTAACCAATGGTCTAAATATCAAGACAATATTTAGTTAAAAGTTATATTTGTTCTTTCACTGTCCATCTGCATTTTAACATATTCTAACATATTCTCCTTGATCAATTGTGTCAATATTAGTAACATTTGTCATTTAAGCTATTACTGTTCATATGTTTAAAATATTTCAGTGTGATATAAGTCATTAATCAAAGGGATGCCTAGCTGGCTTTATCAAAGATTTATTTGAAGTAAAAATAAAAGACACAATTTTCATTTTCACCAAGTTTTATTGAACGGTGTATTCATTAACTGTATGAACTTTCTGGCCGACCCAATACAGTAGCCAAGACATGGAAACAACCTCAGTATTTTTTTGTGGATAAGTGGATGAAGACAATGGGGTGCATACAACCTACTATTATTCAGCCATGATAAAGAAGGAAATCTGGCTATTTGTCACCACATGGGTGGATTTAGGAGGCATTAAGCTAAATGAAATGTCAGACAGAGAAAGATAAATACTTTAGGATCTCATATGTGAAATCTAAAATACTGAACTCATGATAGAAAGAATGGAATGATGGTTGCCAGAGCTGGGGGTTGGAGGTGAGGAAAATGAGTGAAGATGATCAAAAGATAAAAACTTCTAGTTATAAGATAAGTGAGTAATGGTGATGTCATGTACAGCTTGGTCACTGCAGTTAACAATACCGTATTTTATGTTTGAAAGTTGCTAAGAGAGTAGATCTTGAAAGTTCTTATCACAAAAATAAAATTTGTAATTATGTGAATTATGGTTAACTAAAGTTATTGTGGTAATCATTTCACACTATATATATATATATATCAATCATCACATTGTACACCTTGGACAGATAGAATATTATATATCAATTAAATCTCAATAAAACTGGAAAAATCTCATTTATATTTTAGCATAAATATATCAAATTGGGTTTCTTGACAAGATTAATAATAACTATAGATAAAAGGAAATAAGATACTGTTGTTGCTGTTGTTTGCTTTTCCAGAGTGCAAAACACTAAAAAGGGGGGAGGTGAGTATGGGCTTGCAAATGCTGCTCCATGGGCCCTAATGCTGTGATACAGACATTTAGTCCAGATCTGAAAGAGAACTTGAGTCATTTCAACAAATCTGCAAAACAGTCATGTTCAAACGTGAAGAGATGAAGAGATATCAGTAAATTCTTTTTCACACTGCAAGAAATCTGCCTTCAGCTTTCAGCAAAACCTCAGTTTTCGGGTTATGAGGGTAACAGTTCTTAAGCAAGCAGTACAGTGCTTCCACCAGTGCTTTCTCCCTACGATGAATAAGTTTTCAGTCTCCCCACCAGTGCTCATCCCTTCTCCCCTTAATGTCTTGGCCAAAATTCAACCATCAGCCCAGAAAACTCTTTCCCAGTTTCATTGCCTGTAAATGACCACGTTATTTCAATCACCTTGGCACATTTATATTACCTAGTTCCTAAGGTAGGTATTATATATATGAGATTTTAAATAAAAGAATGCCTGTAAAGTACTTAATGCTCAACTCCTAGCACAATATGAATATTCCATAACTGCTGACTAGCATTATTATTATATCATTTACATTAAAACTAATCTGTACTTTCACACACCCATGTTCTTTGTCCCCAACTGGGGTAAAGGAAATAAATGAACATTTATTGATTATCTACAGTGAGAGTATAGAATGCAGTGTAGGCTATAGACTTAGTGGTGTTTGTAAGGTCGGATCTTAACAAAGGGCATCACGGAACAGAGGAAAGCTTCAAGTGAGCTTTATTAGGGGGCGCTCCCGGGCGAGGTTCACCGGTCCGAGAGAAAGGGGCCAGAGAAGTCGCACCCGGGCGAGGGTTGGGCAAGATTTTATAGGGGAAGAAGGGAAAGGGGTGTGGTGAATCTGGGGGGCGCAGGGTATTCCTTATTTGGTGGTCTCTTCGGGTATCCTGGCAATATCTGGTGCCGGTTACATCAGTCTTGGGACCGCTAGTCCCGCCCCTTGAAAGGCAGGAAGGCTGGGCCGGGTGGAAAGCCCCCAGGTCAGTTCGTGGACCTGGGTGGTCCGGAGTGTCTCCAGGTCGGTTTCTGGAACTGGGTGGTCCGGAGAGTTTCGGTCTGATGCAACCTGTGAATCTGATTGCGTTCCCCTGCCTCGGGCCAGTTGGCCTTACAGTGTTCAAGACTGAAACTGACCTGGATTTGAATTCCAGACCTCTCACTTACTTAGACTTTACGACGCCTCAATTCCCTTACTGATAATTAGAGATAATAGACATTTCAGGGACCACGGTAAGGATTAAAAATATTATAATGTTTGGATCCAGAAAGGGTATTCATTACCTCATTTAATGTAAACTCTTAGATAATCTGATTGAGTTTTGAGAATCTGATAACGGCTCTGCATCCTTTTGCTAAAAATAATTAGATAGGTAGATAACTATTCATAGCATTTTGCATAGAATTCCAGGGCTTTGCTAATATGAAAATCAATCAAAGGCTTTAGTTGGCACAAAGAACTCAGAGAAATTGTTATGGGGCAAGAATTAGAATTCTTCTTGAAATACAGACTATCATTCTGGAGAAGAAAGAACAACATTTTAATGTTAAATTTGGGTCAAAACTATGCACTTCCTTAATGGTGTTTCTACCAGCTCTTGATTTGACTGGGATTGAAATTTCTGACATTACTGTCCCCATCACAGACTTGAAAACCTGGCAGACAATCAAGTGCAACCTACAGTTAAAGGTCGCTCATCTAAAAAAATGGGTATGTTACTACCATTCTGACAAGAGCGTTATGAAGATTAAGAAGCAGCACAAATAAACTCTCCTAACACCTGACAGCCAAGTAATACATCTTTCAGCTCTTTCAATTCTTTTTCCTGCTTACCTGACTTATTTCCTTCCCTGCTCTGAGTTCTCACTGTGTTTCATGTCCCACAATGCTGAAGTCATTGTAATGCTTTTACTCAGGAATCTCATTTAACATTTAGCATAGTAAATAAGAAAGCCTAAGAAGTGACTGAGGTAAACTGTCATTATTGCATCATTCTGATAACCTGATTTGTCCAGAAATGTAACTATGTGATTCTCCTTTACTTCCAGTTGCTCACCATTCATGGGCACAAATTGAGTGTATATCAGATATATTAAATTCCTGGAAAATTATCTGTGGTGTGATTTGGGGTTCTATTTGTGTACTACAGCTTTCCTAAAACTAAACTATTATCATTTCTACCCCTCTTCTGTCTGAAAATCCTCAAAACATAATTTCTAATTAATAGTTATACTAGTTGGCATTATAGTCATTCTTTTTTGCTTTTTCTCTGATTATAAGTATCTTCTGACTCTTAAGTCAATCAAATGGGTTCTCTACATATGAGGAAGCTCAAAGAGGAAAATAGGATGAGTAGGGTAAGAAGACATTCACACATAGAATTAGTGGAAGCCTTAGCAGTAACAAAGCTGGTGAAATTAGAGCTAATTAATTAGCAGTCAGGAAAATTTTGTCATGTGTTGTCATTAACTGATCAACTAGGGTAATTAGGCTTACAAACAATAGAAAGCAAAGAGTAGAAAATCTATTGTTTCTGCCAGCTTCTCCTGCTTGTTATCAGCGCAATTTTCTCCTAGTTTATGAAACAGTAACAGTTTGGTATTAGAATTTAAATGCCATCAATATAAGATATGGAGATTTGTGAAGCCTACTCTACTTTCTTCGTAAACTAGTACTATAGCATCATAAATTCCACATTAGAATGATTTAGTTGAAAGATAAAATTCATGCAGAGTACACTATTTGTTTAAACTTCAAAAAAATCAAAAAGGATTGCTATATCTTGGCACACTCTTCTTTGTAGAATATGTTAGAGCCGGCCTTTTTTTGATTAAGAGCTACTGTTCTGTAAAGAACACTTTTTTCATATTCATAATCATCAGGCAAATCAAGGATCTGACTTCCTTAGAATCAAAGAACAGAACAGCTGATAAGAAAACTAAAATACCTTTTTTATTGATGTATAGATGATTTACGATATTATATTAGTTTCAGGTGTACAACATAGTGATTCAATATTGTTATAGATTATACTACATTTAATTATTATAAAATGATGGCTATATTTCCCTGTGCTGAACAATAAAATCCCTCTTTTGTTAAAAAAGTAGCAAATGATGGAATGTTAGAAAATTAATTTATTTCCCATGAATAATGATCAATAACTATGGGACACTGGCCCATGTAAGTTAAGAGGCTTCTTTTTCCAGGTGATTCTGAATACAAAATGTATCCATATTCAGGACACGTTTTCAAAGTGAATTTTTTTTGCTACCTTAATAATCATAATGGGTAGTAAGATCAATTTGTTTTAACACTTATGTAGATAAGTGTTAAATATAAAATGATAAAACGTAGGGTCTTTTCACTTTCTAATTTTAACTCTGTATATGACACAAGGAAAACTAACTGGTTTCTATCATACTGTAGTTTTTGCTCAACTCCTACGACCAAAATTCTTGAAAGAGAGAATTACCTGTTTGTGTCCTTTCAGAACAAACCCCTTGCATACCAGGGCCATAAAAAAATCAATAGCCTTGAGAAACCTTTCAAGGAAATCATTGTTATTGATTCATCCCTCAAATAGGACCCAAGTTAGCAACAAAATGATGCTGAAGTTTATCGTTTCTTCTCAGTGAATTAATAACTCTGGAAGATTTAAATGTCTTTTCCTAGATGACAGAGGTGGCTTCTATACACATACACAATGGACACATACACACCAATAACATCCTGATATCCATTTTACATCTGTAATTCCACTCTGAATTCGCCCTGCCATGAACCAACTCAAATGCCACATTATTCAACTCCTTTCCCTTGCTGGATGGATTGGGTTCAGGAAACAGGGAGCAATTTTAATGTCCTCTTTAGTAAACCTACACCCTAGTTATGAACTAAGAAGAAATAGTTTTGGTTTCTATTTTCTGGTATCTTGAGCCTTTCATATGATTACATCTCTCCAACTATATAGCTTGCAGAATTAGTATTATGACTAGAGATGCGGAAAAGTTTTGATGCCTAAAAATGTCTTCTCATCTACTAACTGATGGTTGGCACTCAACTCTCATCCTTTTATCTCGGAATCTCATCCCTTTAGCTTAAATATTTTTTTCCCCATTAAAATTCAAATACTCGTTGTGCTTTAAGATTGTAGTCATTTTTACCTCAGCCTGAATGATCCAAAAGCAAGTTTTGATGATGTGCAAGAGGGAAGAGAACTTGAGGGCATAAGTGTTCTGCAGAGGGTATTAGGGAATAGAGAAGACAGAGCAATAAATAGACTCACAGGGGAAACTCAGAAAGTGGAGCTTGATGAAGCAAGCAAACATCACGGTTTTGCTAAGGTCTATTCTAATTAGTTGTTATTTGTGTGTAAAAGTTTGCCTAAAACCCATAACCTATGAGTGATTTGTGCCCCTGCATATTACGGATGTATAATAAAATTCAAACAGTGCAAGGAACACACAGATGACCACATGGCCTCAGCCATGCTCCATTTTGTAGTCTGCCCACTTTGAGCATCAGAAAATGGATTGTAGAAGTCTGGTTCATCTTATTTTAAACTTCGCATTCCCCAAATTTGAAATAGTATTTATTTAAAAACCAGGCTCTTTATAAAGATCGCAAAAACACTATAAAGTATTCATTGAAAAGAACCTAACATTTACTACTGTAGTACATTATGTACAATTTATTGACTATTTCTACTGAATATACATGTATGTATTACATAATCTAACATTTATATTAAGTATAACTATAATATGATACTTGTGTCAACCCTGACAAAGCTGGTGAAATCCTTTGCTACAAAAATATGTCTCAGCCTTATAGTTTTGTTTCAGTATTAGTTTCCACATTTGCCAGCAAGATACTTTTCATCCTACTAAACTAATAGGCCACTTAGTTGAATACTGGATAAAATACAAATGGCAGAGAATTCTCCATTTCTGTTTATAATTTTAAAAATTTCAACTAAAAGTGCAAAGCTTTTATCAATTTCTGTAGCTTGCTCTCTTCCTAAACATACTTGCTTCTTCCATCAATATTTAAGTTTCTGGTTTTAAATAACTGTGACTCTCCTTTAATGTGTTCTCTGTTAAAGGCTTTCTCTCCCTTTAGAATTGTTAGTAGGAGAAGTGGTATTTTTGTGGGAAGAAAACTGCATCTTCTCTACTACCCAGCTGTCAGGACTATAGAGCTACATCCTCAGTTGTATAATCAGAAACCTGGCCTGGCATCAACTAGTGGGATTAATAACCACTTTTTCAATTCCTTGCAATTAAAAGATTTACATCAACTTCTCTTTGTTTTAACAAGAGCATATAGAACCCAGTGTGGGTGTGGCTCATGATTCTGCTTCTCTGACTCATGATCTTAGACTTCTTGCTTCCAACTTCCTAATGAATGTGCCCTTTAGCAATTGCTGGGGGCCAGGTTTGTTTACTGCTACTCCTTTCCAACAGTTCAAGGCCACGAGGCATCTCTTGAATGTATTTCTTTGCTACAAAGTATTTCTCTCCCCTGCCCTCACCCCACTCTCAGATTCTGTTGCTTATTTAAGATTTGCATCTGTAAAGTGTCCTTTGGGTTTGTTTCCTTGGTGGACTGGCTGTCTTCCAAGATTTTGTTGTTAATCTTGTCTGACCTTTTAAAGATGACCTTTTGGTGTTTTTATAAAACTTCTCAAGAAAAGGAAAACAGAAGTGCTCATCTAACCCTCTTCTAAAGACTATGCAAAAAAGCCACTTGTTTTAAAACATTATGGCTGGTGATATAAATGGCTGCAGCATATTATATCTACACCTGCATGTTTTTAACTTCCAGAAACTAAAAATCAGCTCTGCAACATGCAATCAGCCATGAAGAAAGAAACAAACAAAAACCCAGTATTGAAAATTTTCTGCTTGATACCTGAATGTATTGGTGAACAAGCCTGCTACTTCTAGTATTTACATAAAGACAGTAGTCAAATAACCAATGCACTAAAACAAACAATTCTTCTGTGAGAAAAAAGAATGATGTTACTTAGAGTTGATGGACATGAACTTTAGGAATTTTAGAGCTGAAAATAATCTTGGAGGCCTCCTTTTATAGATGAGGAATATGAGGTCTATGGTGGTTAAGTGAATTGTCCAAGCCAGAGATGGGACTAGGGTCAAAGTTGAGGTCTTCTGCCAGGATGTTGAGCTTACTCTTTGAACTTGCTGGGTGTTTACATATTGCATCAACAGAGCCCATATGTACTGGATTTTCTTCCATTTACTAATAGAAGCAAGTTAGTGCCTTTACAGGTATTGTAGTATAAAATCAGCCCATTCAGTCAAACTAGTCAAAAATTAGTCAATCTAGGAGTCCCAAAGAGACAATGCTTTGCAGGCTTTTTGTTTTCTTTTCTTTTCTTTTCCCACTGGAAATGGGAATTAGATAGATAATGCATGTTTGTGTGTATGTATGTATACATACATATATATATATATATATATATACTTATATCTTGTTCAAATTTAAAAGAATACAATTTTTTATAGTCTAATTATGTATGACATAAAAATAGAACGGCGTTAATCAAATACATTTGCAGTATTTATTTTTGTAAGTAACTTCCTTTCTTTATATATCTATACAGTTTTAAAGATAATGGGACAACACAGAAATATTATTCATTTTCAAGCTAACACTGATAAATAATGTTTTGTAAGTGCCCTAAATTATGTAAAGACTAAAAGTTCCATTGT
Organism: Mesoplodon bidens; assembly: GCF_964165515.1. Classification (NCBI taxonomy): domain Eukaryota; kingdom Metazoa; phylum Chordata; class Mammalia; order Artiodactyla; family Ziphiidae; genus Mesoplodon; species Mesoplodon bidens. The sequence continues at coordinate 334,478 of NW_027672575.1, read as the reverse complement.
TCTATCTATTCTATGGAAAGTGGTTGATGTTTAGCTATGAAATAATGTATCAATCTCAGGAAACAATTCTTAGGTTAAAAAACTCATCTTCCCTGTGATGTCTTTTCACAAAGATTTAATTCAAAGAATTTGCCTTTGTAAGATCTCCATCACTTTTCACCATTGTTCCCATGCACGTTCCTGTTAAGAGTGCCTGATTCTGTTGCTAAGCAACCTTGCAGTCTTGTTGGCTCATGATGATGAACTAATAATTATTTAAAATGTGTCTGTTTGGATAGGGTCTTTTAAAGAATATCGTGATACTTTTGTGTAAGAGGCTGGGTAAGAGGGTTCTTCATTTCAACTTACAGTTCGACAGGAATATAAGTGATAGAATGATGTTTTCCAGAAGAGTTGGAAGAATGCCAAGAGTACACTAAAAAGCACTAGGTCTTACTTCCTCCTGGTATGCTTTTTTTCTAGAAAAGGGTAAAAGTCAGTCAGATGACAAGTCAAGAAATTTACCAAAGGACTTCAAAGAAATATGAGGAACATCAATATTCCTTTTATTGACTAGATTAAATTATTATGTTTTTCCTTCTCATCCCAAATTCTTAAGAAAAATTGTCAAGCCATATTATGTTGAAACGTAAGTCCCATGTAAGCGAGACATGGGTATTTGAATTTTATCAGGCTTCCAGAGAAAACTAAATTGTTGATTAAATCCTCATCCTGCTTGCTCTTGTCCCAGACATCCCTCTCCAGTTCAGGAATATCCACCTTTAAATAGCTTATTTAACCATATGGGACTGATGCCAGTAGCCTTAATATTTTCTGTACGGTATACTGCGATATATAAGGGGACTACCATCATATCTCTAGCATGTAGTGAGAGTTAGTAAATAGCATTCCCAGTGTGTATCTGGAAAAACAAAAAGGTTGTTCCTTTAAACCATCTTTTTTGGTGATAAAGCAAAGAATCAAAGGTATTTCATTACTAAAGAATCCGAGAATGTCCTAACTCTAAGAGAAGAGCACTTCTAATGTCATCTCAAAATCCATCCAATCCAGAAGCAGAGCTGATGGTGCTACCAAGAGACAGAGTCTCCTTGTGGTGACACCACCTTCAAAAGTTTTGCAAGGTACCCCCAAACATCACCAGTTTTCTTTACAACCTTGCTTGTCTCTAGTATTTAAAGACACATCTGATACTTATTGATTCTATTTATATTTTGAGGGTGATCCCTTCTTAGGGATATCATCTCATATGCAAAGTTAAAAGTATTGATCATTTTTCTCTCCTAAACTTAAACTATTATAATTTATGTTTAAGGCAGCCAAATTTAACAGCTTTGGGGCCATAAAGGTGAGTGTTTAAATCTTGGTTCACTGTTCTGGAGGTGGTATATGGCCACTCCAGGTATCAGTTTTCTTACTTATAAAATAGGGTTTGCAGTGCTTTCTTCACAGATAAAGGATTAAATTTGATATGCTAACATAGTGTCTACCATATAGTGTACATTAAATGTGAGCCCTCTTTCCTATCTCCACTGGGTGTGGCCAACTTCTAGTTTTCTAGGATTTACTAGAAAATTTCATACCTTCTAGGAATATATGGCTTCTGATCATATTCCCTTACCATCTTCATTTTACTAAACTAAAGGCTCTTAATTTTTTTGTAATTCCCACATTCTTATTTCCTATCTCAGCTACTTTTCTGTTAATTTTTTAGAATTCAGTTTATTTTAGCAGGCATGAATTGAGGTAAGGGGAATTACAGTAGGTCCTGTGGTTACAAATGTCAACAGGATCCCTGTTCTCAGGTACCTTACAGTCTAGTGTCAAGAGTAGTAAACAGACAAAAAATTGCAATTTGACCTGATAAATTCTGTGATATTGGTAAGCCTGTGACAACACAAGGGAAATATCTAAATCAGATTAGGGAGGATGGGAGATTAAAGGTAAAGGAGCTTGCCGTACTTGTAGGCTTTTCTCTAGAGTTGGCAAACATCTTTACCTGTGTTCAAGGTTTAGATGGACCAAGGCAGCCTTCACATTCCTTTCAGCTTAATAAAACTTTAGACAGGTTTCTTCCTGACTTATAGGCCCTTGACCTCCCCTTATTTAGAACATTCACTCTAAAAAACATGCAAATTCTTTTTTCACCCCTTTGACACGTAAATCTTCTTCTAGTAATCTTGCCAGATTTACAACCCAGGAATGTCTTTCTCACGGACATGGGAGCCATTTTTCGAAATGTAATCATCAAGAAAGATAGCACCGCATTCTCTGTGGGAGGGCAAGAGTCTAACTTCAATAAGTGCTGATTAGCAAACACAGATGGCCTAATCACATTAACCAGTCTCCTCCTAATGTCCTCCAGTACCAGTCCACTAGCTCACTCCAGAATTGATAAACTGTCCCACCTTTTGTTTCAGCAGAGTTTAGTCCAATCTCTCTCTCCAACTGCAATAGTTTTCAATAAACTTTCCCTTGCCTGTTTAAGTCTGTCCTTGGACAGGATGCATCCAGGTTTTGTACAAGGGGAAAAAACTGATTTTTGCCCAATAATCTACTCACTGATGCCTGGCACTTGGTTAACTTTTGTAATTGCTGATTAAAATAGGTCCATCATGTCAATGTCTAGGGGGAAATGTTTTCAATGGCTCTAAACACTTTGAGCAGTGATCAATGAAATCTCTGAGTTCACCATCTTCTAACTGGAACTAGAATTATTTTTCCAAAAATATATTTCTTTACACTTATGCACAAAATGAGCCTCTGCCTCAAAGAGACTGTGAGTAGGCTCAAGTATCCACTCGTCCTAATAGCTTTATACTCGTTCTTTTGGTATTTCAATTATCTCAAGTGTTCAGAATCATGAATAAGGTTGGGAGCAATTCATGATGATGTTAATCAACTATAAATTACTCAACAAGGGCTCCCCTTATTATACTCTCCATGAAGCTCCCTAGAGGATCAGCTCAGGTACTGGCCTCATGCACAGTCTACATTGAGAGGATTTCCAATAATTGATGGTTTTAGCCAAAATTTTGAATTCTAAAAATGGATGGAAATTTGGAAATTCTAAATCAATCGTAGCAAATTACAAATTATCATCAAGAAAGACTGTATAATAAAAATTTCTAAAGGTTACTGTAGAAATTAAGCTTAAATTCAAATTTAATTATAAGGTAAATAAAAATATGTACTCCATTTTCTTTTTTTCATTATAAAATTTATAAAACCAGAATTTTCCTTCCAATGTGCGCATTTGGTGTACTTGCTTTTTCTTTCCAAAAAAAGTTTCACTAACTTAAGGACATATACAACATATGGCACCTTAGAATTAAGGAAATATGGGAGAATGATTTTGATTACCTCCTCATGCTACATGAAAATTCATTACTTCAAACTTTCTTGAGCAGTTTTTAAAAAGATGCCAGTTATCTAACTCATACAAACACCCATATACATATGTACATCTTTCTTGTTGGGGAACAGACTTATATTAGTGTAAATAAGTGGTCATTAAAGTTAATGGGTTCATTTTATATAGTTATAATTTAAGATATAGTAGAAATTGGTTTGAACATGATATATACCTTTTTAAAATATATTAGAGACTTATAGAACCACCTCACAGTGACTGTATTTGTCCATTATGAGGTTTAGAATATACTTTACTACTTAAATGAGTTGAGTATGATATTTTATCATTATACCTTTGCTTTTATCATATATTGTGGATGTAGAGTCTTTGGTCAGAAACACCCTCTATATTATAAAAACATCATTATAGAAAAATGCAGTATTCTTTTAATATATAATTTAACATGAAACTAGGACAGATTTTCAGCAGAAGAAGGGAGCTGCATATATTTGGCTTTTACTGGCAGGCCTGTTTCTGCCCAGTAATTACCCAGTCTTTACATACATGTTACAGTTCAGTGCTTTTAAGGAAATCCAGCTTTCTTTGCTCTCTGATCTTTTCTGCTCACAAAATACTTAGCAAACACATAGCTATTAGCTCCATAGAAAGTGGTCGTATATATCAGGTATTTTTCACAAGCCCACTTAACCAAGGTACCAAGTAATTTGACTAGAATCCAAACCAAATCAGTTGAAGAGCTAAGTGTGCAAAAAATCCTGTAACACACTAGATTCCAATGAGCCACAGTTTTATTAACACTGCATCACTTAGCAAACTCAGATGGGGTCTTTGGGTCTTTATGTTGAGTTTCTTTAATTGGCAAATGCTTAAGAGCACACTTTATTTATTGATTGATTTATTAAAGAATCATCTTTTTTTAATTTATTTATTTTTGGCTGTGTTGGGTCTTCGTTGCTGCACGTGGACTTTCTCTAGTTGCAGGGAGTGGGGGCTACTGTTCATTGTGGTGCACGGGCTTCTCATTGCGGTGCCTTCTCTTGTTGCAGAGCACGGGCTCTAGGCACGTGGGCTTCAGTACTTGTGGCACACGGGCTCAGTAGTTGTGGTGCATGGGCTTAGTTGCTCCGTGGCATGTGGGATCCTCCCGGACCAGGGCTCGAACCTGTGTCCCCCGCATTGACAGGTGGATTCTTTTTTTTTTTTTTTTTTGCTGTACGCGGGCCTCTCACTGCTGTGGCATCTCCCGTTGTGGAGCACAGGCTCCGGACACGCAGGCTCAGCAGCCATGGCTCACGGGCCCAGCTGCTCCCTGGCATGTGGGATCTTCCCGGACTGGGGCACGAACCCGTGTCCCCTGCATCGGCAGGCGGACTCTCAACCACTGCGCCACCAGGGAAGCCCCGACAGGTGGATTCTTAACCACTGCACCACCAGGGAAGTCCCTAAGAGCCCACTTTAAATGCAGTTACCCAATGACATCATGATAAGAAATGCTATAGGAATATAGGCATAGAAAAAAAAATTATCATCACTCACATATGCCCTGAGCATTTTCTGCTGAAGAGAGAATCTGAACTCCATAATGAGGGTACTAATATATTACATGCTTCTGATAGTAAGTTCTTATCACTTGAGAAATATCATTAAACATTATATCTCTGCAGCTTAATCCTTCGTAACCTGAAATATACCTTTAGAAATAATATTTTAACAGTTTGAGAAAATTCAGCTATTACATAGCTATTTATCTAAATATTTACGTGAGATAATTATGAAGGCATTCTATTAATAATTTTGTGAAGACATTGTAATAACAATTTAGTCTTAGAATTTTAGAAAAAAAAATAAACCAATAAAAAGGTACTTCTTCTGGTTCAAACTGTACAAATGAAAATTCTGAAGCTAAGTAAATTGGGCAAAGTATGTTGCTGTTTCATAAGTTAATGAAAGTAAATTTATTTATTAAATTTTTATTTATTTATAGTTTCATGGGTTTATCACACATAAGGTTCAGGTGTATAATATTATATTTTGACATTTATATAAACTACAGTGTGCTCACCACCAAAAGGTTAGTTGTCAACTGTCATCATATTGTTGACCCCCTTTACCCATCTTGCCCTCCCTCCACCCCCTTCTCCTCTGCTAACCACTACTCTGTTCTCTGTATCTATTTGTTTCAGTTTGGTTTCTTCATTCATTTTGTTTTGCTTGTTTTTATATGCCACATATGAGTTAAATCATATGGGATTGGTCTTTCTCCATCTGGTTTATTTCACTTAACATAATACCCACAAGGTCCAGCCATGTTGTCCCAAATGCCAAGATTTCATCTTTTTATGGCTATTCTTCCATTGTAAGTGTGTGTGTATCTTCTTTATCCATTCATCCATCAGTGAACACTTAGGTTGTCTCCACATCTTGTCTATTCTAAATAATGCTGTGATGAACACAGGGGTGCATATATCTTTTCAGATTAGTGTTTTTGTATTCCTTGGATAAACACCCACAAGTGGAATAGCTACATCATATGATAGTTCTAGTCTTAACTTTTTGAGGAATCTCCATGTAATTTACCATAGTGGCTGCACTAATTTACATTCCCACCAAAAGTGCACAAGGGTTCCCTTTTCTTCACTTCCTCTCCAGCACTTATTTCTTGTATTTTTGATAATAGCCATTCTAATGGGTGTGAAGTGATATCTCCCTGTGGTTTTGATTTACATTTCCCTGATAATTAGTGATGTTGAACATTTTTCACATGCTTGTTGGCCATCTATATACCTTCTTTGGAAAAATATCTATTCAGTTTCTCTGCTCGTTTTTTAATTGGATTGTTAGCTTTTTTGTTGTTGAGTTGCATGAATTCTTTATCTATTTTGGATATTAGATACATGATTTGCAAATATCTGCTCCCATTTGGTAGGTTTTCATTTTGTTGATGTTTCCTTTGTTGTACAGAAGCTTTTTAGTTTGATAATAGTCCCATTTGTTTAGTTACGCTTTGGTCTCCTTGCCTGAGGAGGCATATGCAGAAAGATATTGCTAAAACCAAAGTCAAAGCGAATACTGCCTATGTTTTCTTCTAGGAGTTTTATTGTTTCAGATCTTACATTAGAGTCTCTAATCCATTTTGAGTTGATATCTATGTATGGTATAAGATAGTGGTCTAGTCTCATTCTTTTGCATGTGGATATCCAGAAAAACTAAATTTAGATGCTCTCCATCCTTTCATCAAATTTTCAACCCATTCAGATTAATCTGCAAAACTGCATCAAGAGGTTTGAAGGTAGAGAACTTTTTACTGTCTAGCTGATTTTTAAAAGTGATTAGGGCAGAGTTATAAATCAAATTACTGCAAAAAACGTTCTGGCTAGTCCATGTCAGTCACTTTCCTAAATTTCAAGGTTATTGACTGCTCAACTTATCTTATGACTTTAAATTTGAAAGCCTCAAATTAGCAATAAGTTTTCATAGGATTCAAAGCAGTAGGGGTTTTACAGAATGATTCTGTTAAATTAATCTTTTCCTCATTTGAAACGTAGATGATTAAGATACATATTAATTTATTCAGAAAAGTCATACATTTTTTCAATGGAAAAAGTCTTCCCTTCTGTGCTCCCTAGGGCTATTTGTGTGCAAAATTTAACAAATATTGGTTCAACTCTTTTTTTTTTTCCTGATTCAAAACTTCAGCATGAGTGATGATTAGTTGGATGGCTAACGAGACAGTAATCTCCTCAAACATCTTTTAACCTACTTGTACATTCTACATGAAGCAGCAGCTCAGTAACTGTTGAATGAACGAGTGGACAGATCCCACTTACCCAGAAGACTGAATTCTTCTTTAAGAATCTGAGGTTTAATTTTGTGGTCAAATGTTTAGAAATGGAAATCGAACTCAAAGTTCCACTTGACTTATAACGTGACTTCTGTCCTCAGCAGATGGTTAAAAAGGTTAGTTCGACCAGTGGCTTTAGAAAACACACAAAAGGTGCTAGCAGAACCATGATATTTATGGTATACATTTGATTGTTTCAAGAACTGAGTGAACAGGTAGTTCTTGTCAGGGCAATCAGGTGCCAGTTTCAATGGTCAGGCCTGAACTGCAGGGGTTCCACACTCAGCCCTGCTGCTTGTTAATTCTGGCTTCACTATCCCGATGCTGCCACACAGCTCCTTATTTTGAGGTAACAGGTGATCTGACTATGCTTTTTTGTTTGTTTGTTTTTCTAACGTTACACAGAAAGCTAGAGTCAAAAATTTGTGTGTAGTCTGAGAATGATACTTTGGATATATTGCTATTTACGATAAGCCCAGATTTACATGTTTACCTCGAACTGGAAAAAAATTGCTTACTAGAATTTCCCCCGTAAAAGTAATTACTGACAATGTCTTCCTCCTTAACCACATGGACCTATATCAAGGCTGCTTATCTGTGCAAGATACCAAAGTTGTTACCACAGGACTATGCTATCAGAAGCAGATTTTCTGCCAGTGGGCTGGGCCAGCTTTTGCAAACTACAGGAAACCTGGGCTCCTAAAATAACCTAAGGGACACTCCTGATCTAAACTCAAACAGAACGGGGTTAATACATAAATCCTTGCAGGAAGTTTGGACACTGAAAAGATCTGTCACTGAGGATGGCGATTCAGCTTAACAAATGAGGCAATGAGACTGATGGAATACGCCCTTTCCAAAGAAGTTACAAGGATTTCCGTTGATACTATCAGTATTTCCACAGTCCTCTGTTTCCAGGAGGTTATATATAGTATCACAGAAGAACCCTGAGAACAGATAATCAAGCCTTTATAAAGAATCAGAGAAATATATTAAATGTCTCTTAACAAGGAGAATTGAACTTTTTTACTAACAATAACCATTATTATCATTATAGAATTATTATATTGTTCTTAATATTTTATTATTAAATAAATATTATCTGCAGGGAAGGCAGATTGGCATCACGTAAGTGTTACGTCACTGAAAACTAATCAATACACACACAAAATAATGTGCTAAGGCTACACTAGGGAGTCTCACTTCTGATCTCAAGGTTATGCCAGTTTATCCCAATTTCTCAACAAAACTCTTTATCAAACTTATTGTATCTTATCCCACACTATATCGGAACTGTTTTAAAAGGGATCTTGTTAGTCATTTTCCTTAAAAAAAAAAAAAAGAGAAATCCAAGTCATGCCTTTTCTATGAAATCTTTGGAGGTTGCTATGACAATGTTATTTGTAGCTCAGCCCACAATTCATATTCTTCAGCTTTTACCCAAAGTAACCTGGTTCTGCTTGCTAGGTATCATCTTCTAAGACTCCAAGAGATATTGCCAAAGCTTTCTCCAGAGACTAGGATTGGAAAAATGACGGCATCATTAAATGCTGAACTTTACAAAAATCATTTCTATTTTGAGCACCCTAACATAGTTATCTTCATTTTGCATAATCCTTTTTTTTTTAAACAAGGATGTACATTTTTACATGGTTGCAATTACAGCAAACACAGGGTTTTGTGTTATTCCTTCACCATTTCCAATAACGAAAGCATTTTTCATGTATTACAATTGGGGGATTATTTTAATGTTAAAGAATACATGATATTTAATGGATACAATCTATATTTAATTTAATCCGATTCCTATTACTAGCTATTTGTCTTCATTTTTTTCCTTATTACAGATAGATTCACAAATAATATTATTATGAATATTTTTTTCCTCTACAGAATTGTTTCTTTGAATGAGACAGGGGTTATGGTTTGTTTGGCTTGTATCGACAGTATTTATAAAAGTGTAAATCTGAATGTGTTTAGGTGAGGCAAGTACAGTAACCTGTATTCCCATTGCCTTCCCCCAGGCCAACATTGTACATTTAGATTACCTGCTTGACCCTGAAAGCATTTGAATTTTTGACTCCTGGATTACTGGCTCAAAGGCGTAAGTATCTTTATGACTTTCAATAACAATGATCATTTAACTCTTCTAAACCAGTTATACATGTATTTCAATGTCACCAACTTTCATTTATTTGAGTACTTTCCAAACGTTAGGTGCTGTATAGGCATTGGGGACACAATGAGCAAGTAAGACAATGAACAGGGAGTTACAATGCAGTCTGAATTAATAGAACTTAGAATAGGGTACTAAGGGAACCCATAAGAGAAGCAGAAACAAGTCTTCTCCAAATCGGGTCATTACATGGGGAAGTGGTAGCAAGTAGAAGAACGGAGGAAGGAGAGAAGTCCAGGCAAAGAGAGCACCACGTGCAATGGCCTGGACAACATAAAGCAAGCATATTTTAAGTATTATGAGAATGGAGAGGGTGAGGTTAGTGTTGAAAGACATGAATATATATGAAAAAGCATATATATATGATTTTATAATGTAGTCATCATTAGGTATCATTTAATAATTTTTTGTCAAATTTACTAACTATATAAGCATGTTATACGTGTAAAGTAGATTTAGTATGCATCGCATCTAAGAAAATCCGATTCCTGACATAATCAGCAGAATGAAAAGTGACACAGAGATTAGAAAACTCCCCAGCACTTGAGAGAAGAGAGGTTTGTGCAGTTTGATGGCAGCACAGGCCCATGTGTAGGAGAAGGGGAGGTGATGGAGCAGCAGGGATAGGTTAGAACAGTTGGAGTGCCTGGAGGGCCAGGCCAAGGAGTTCACTTTGTATTAACTCAATGGTCAATGAAATTACATAGCCATTTTAGAGGAAACAAAATTATAATTAAAACTGTAGAGGAAACACTCATTCCTTTCACTAAAGCAAAATGCAGAACATCCTGGTGTCAGCACTGGAAAACAATCTCCAGGTAATTGAAGCAGGAAAACCACATCCATTTAGGGGTTCTCTCATTTTCATTATGACTGCTACCACCATAGCAGCCTCTAGGCTTCCATTCTAACACTTTTGTCCAGGTATGGAGCAATCAAAAACATCTTGCTTTGTTTCACTTTAGTACAAATGATATAGAAAAGACATCAAAAGAATTTATTAAGTGATAAGAGAGAATAACTGGGAAACAAAGCGTGTGTATGAAATATATAAACAGTCTAGTTTACAAAGAACTACTTTATTCTTTATAGAACACTGTTAGCCCATAGTCCATGTTATTCTACATTGGACACCAAGTATCGGTTAACCCTATGAAATAATATGTAAGACATTATGTGCACTTATATAGTCTTTGTATACAGGATGTGATGGAAGAGGACCTCTACCAATAGATAGAAAAGAAGTTCTTGTAATTGTGTGTTATGCAAGCCAAAAGCGGATGGGGTAATTTGCCAGAAATAATACTATAAGGGATTTAAGTAATTTGGTCCAAGTACTCCACTCTCTGGGTTGCATTATTCAAGAGTAAATTTTAGAATGTCTGGAAGCAGAGGTCTTACCCAGTGTTCGAGACATATGAGGTCTCTGAGAATTTCTCTGAAATCACACTGAACATCTTGTGTACATGTATGTGTGTGTGTATATCTCCTGGGAAGTCTTTAAAAGGCTCATAAGCTCTTTTATGGCACTTCTTCAATTCACTTCTGTGCTGGACCTCCCCATTTATGAAAGCAGAAGTTTCAGCCTCTGAGACTTTGGGCACAAGTCAGCAGGTGGTGACAGCTTTCTCTTCCAACACTGCATCTTTTAAGCATTCTTAAGAAAGCAAGCAGCCATCAGTTATGAACATCATTCAGGTGACGTTCTGTATGTATGAACTGTATTTGAGATTAAAAGACGGGGAAGAGATGGGAAGTGAGTAGACATGAGACTATTATAGGGCTCAGGAGAAAAGTGGCAGAATCTAATTACGATGGGATGAGTGGGAATACAGAAATGAGGATGGGCAGAGGATGCACATCTTGGTATTTGGTATATACCGCAGGGTTTTTTTCACCAAGTTGTCATTCTGTGTTTGGAAAACAAAATTGGGGGGAAAATGAAATCAAAGAGTAAGTCAGTGTTTGGCATATAATAGGAATGTAATAAATTTTGGAAAGACTCACACTACCATGGTGAAACTTTTAGTACTAAACATATATTTAGGATTAAACATATATTCATTTGCAGAACAGACAGAAGTTGGACTTTTATATTACTAATGCTTACAATACTTCAACTTCTGGTCATCTTATACAAGTTCATTAGACCACTGATCGTTGTTGTAATGGAGTTCTGAAAGTTTAATTTTGAGATGTGAATGAGAAATGAGGTCATGGCATAGATGAAGACAGGCAATGAAACTATAAAATTGGTAAGCTTGGTCTATGAGAACCTATATGAGCAAAGAATCTGAAAAAGAATAGATATATGGATATGTATAACTGAATCACTTTGCTGTACACCTAAAACTAACACACTGTAAATCAACTATACTTCAATAAAATTAATTTTTAAAAAATTAATTAGTTAAAATTAAAAAACATTAAGCTTGGTGAAGTGTAGTTGACCTCATTCAGGAAAGTAGAAGTAGGCACTGGTTCTGGAGGATACAGGAGTGGTGTGAATAGAGAGAGGGCCAACTTTACTTCCTAACAGTAAGTTAAAATTAGGGGAATACAGAGATTATAGAATAATAATCAGAAAGTGGCCTAAATGTAAGAAGCAGGCTGGCTCTTCTTATACTAGAGAAAGAGAAAGCTAAATTTGTGGTGGAGATGGTAGGGGAATCATTTGAAACAATCCAGATTTCAATTGAAGTGAAGAGGTCAGAAAATATTAAGGATAAATAAAGCTTAGTTTATTCATTAGGAACATGGAAATTAGGAACATGGAAGTTAGAGTTAGTAAAAACCAGTCTCAAAATGATAATTCTCTAATTTGATAATTCTGAACGAATCAGAAAAAAATATGAACTATAGTGCACATTGAGTCAATGTTGAGGAAAATGATGTATTTATTTGAGTACAATTCAGTTGTTATTTTACAATGCTTTAACAAAAGTACACACTAAATACATAGAATTTATATATACTATAGTATAAGTATACTTTTTAGCATAGAAAATTACAAAATTATCTAATCACTTAAAAGAAAATAGCATTATCCTTCTCACAAAGTTCTGAAATTAAAGAAAAAAATTATGAAGATATAAACTATTCACTGAAATTTCTGAAATAATCAGAAAGCTTGAATCAAAGAGAGATTGCATTTAAGGAGGATGTGTTATTGTTTAATTCAATGGTTAAAGAAACAGAAAAATTAAATGGGAACACTTTTCTGTTAAACTTTCCCCTCGGGCAGCTGGTATAAATAAGGGAGCTAGCATGGACCCTCCATTTCCCTTGAACAGGTGTTAACTTCTTCCTGTTTAGAGGGTTTCACTTCATGGTTAAGAGCATGGCCTCTGGGCTCAAATCTTTTGTGCCTGAATCCTAGACATGTCACTTGTTAAGTGTGCAACTTTTGGCAAGTTTCTTACTTTCTCTAAGCCTCAATATTTAACTGTGTAATGTGGATAATATTTGTGAGGGTTAAATGCCACTGACAAACGGTAACTGGTATACATTTAAGCACTCAATAAATTTGTCTATCAGGAGGAGTTTGGACATCGAGGGAGATGGTAGATAGATTCAGAAGGGAAATGTGAGAATTCGTTTAGAGTGAACAGTTTCGAGGAAGATGACAACTGAAAGGGGGGTCCTCCTTCCCATTCAGCTGCTAGAAAGAGGTGTGTTTAACAGAACAGAGAAAACAGGCTGAAAACTGGTGGCCCTGTGGGCACTGGAGGAGGGGAAGCATGTTAGGAGTGTTTCACACACAGACCAAAGAAGCTAAATACTACACATCCAACAGAGCTGCGGATATCTATTTCAGTATGTCTGTGGGTCTATCTGTACAATGTTTCTCTTGAAAAGTCAGCAAGCGCTGTGAAGATAGAGCTCCAATCCTCTCTGACACTTGTTTAGGGGAGGGGAGGCAGCAGAGAAATCTCAGGGTGGAAGACAACCTACAAATACCTGCAGGGACATACATGACTACTTTCCACTTTCCTCCTGGTGTCAGAAGGCAAACAAGCTAGCACCTCTGTCTTGGACTTCCCAGCCTCCAGAACTGTGAGCAATAATTGCTGTTGTTATAATCTACCCAGTTGGTGGTATTTTGTTATAGCAACATGATTGGAGTAAGATAGCATCTTTCTACCCTAGAGGAATAAGTCCTAGACTAATTACCTAGTAAAATTTGTGCATTACCTCAACATACACCAAGTGATGCTGGATGAGGTAAAATCCAGAAACAAGGTTGCTGAAGAGTTCTGTCATGATCTACTCTCACATACTATCACATACCTCAGAGATACTACATATTTACTTGTGTTAGGAGCTTCACATGGCAGTGGTTTTCTTCATGGCAGTGTGAACACCAGCATCACTGCTACTTGCTACTCCTAAAGGAGCCTGAATGCCTCACTCCTCTTCCTTGAGAGCTATTCAAGTTTTCACTTGGCTGATCTTCAAGCTACTTATCATAAGTGTCCATTCTCTTGATTTTCAGGAACACTCATTACTATTATATCCCTCAGGGCAATTTTAGAAGTTTAAAGCAATGAAGAGCAGCTTCTTACGATAAGAAAAAAGAATAAGGTGGGTTGTTGTTCATTTATTGATCATTTATGAGTAGCTGTCATATGCCAGGCATTGGGGCATTGTGCTTTTGACGTCAGAAGCAGTCCCTGCTTTCAAGTGGTCTCTGGTAAAGCTGGGAGGAGTTTCAACTGGACAGAATAGTATAACATAATGAGTAGATAAGCGCCAGGACAGGGTGCCAGGGTGGGAAGGAGGACACAGAGAAAGAATGAGTTCATCATGAAATATTTTTGAAGAACAGGACACCTGATTTGTGTTTTGAAGGAAATGTAGAAGTGTGAAAGACAACAAAAAAGTTTCAGAAGTGAACATTCTAGGCAGAGGCTACAGCAAGATTTAAAAAGCAAGAGGGCACAAACCACAGAGCTGATCTCCCTGTGCTACGTGGCTGCTTCCCACTAGCTATCTATTTCACATTTGGTAGTGAGTGTATATATGTCCTGTGACCACCTAGAGGCGTGGGATAGGGAGGGTGGGAGGGAGACGCAAGAGGGACGAGATATGGGGATATATGTACATGTATAGCTGATTCACTTTGTTATAAAGCAGAAACTAACACACCATTGTAAAGCAATTAGACTCCAATAAAGATGTTAAAAAAATAAAATTAAATTAAAAAAAAGACACGAGGGCATACAGAGCAATGGTGGGCCTAAAGAACTGCCAATAGGTACGTATGGCTGGAGTGTAAGATCATTTGAGCAAGTAATGCAAAGGATACCAAAATGTGCAGTGGATAATCTAAGGTAAGGATATATCACCTTTCTTTTTTTCACCCTAGAAATATTTACTGAGTGACTCTTATGTGCCAATGATTGTTGTAGGTTCTGCAGTGAAAAAATCATGACTCTACCTGCACGGAATTCGCATTCTACCTAGGGAAGAGACCGAAAATAAACCAATACCAAAATATTGATATATTGTTTGGCAGACGGGAACAAACATATGGAGAAAACTATATCAGAGATGGAATGGAGCATGTGTAGGTTAATGTGTGCACCTGCATGGGGATGCACAACAGCTGTTTTTTATAGGATGATCAAGGTCTCACTGATGTGGTGACATTTGACCAGAGACTTGAAGGTAGTCATATCCTATCTATTATCATAACCTCTAGTATCATATTCTATTTATATGTGTATGGATTACTTTTCTAGAACATTTCCAGAAGATGAAATCGTAAATGCAAGGGCCTTTGGATGGGAGAACGTTGAGTGTTGAAAGTACAAACTAAGAGGCTGGTGTTCCTGGTGTGGAAAGAGTGAGAAGAGCAGTGGATAAACTGGAGAGCTGGTGGTGGCGAAGCGGGTGCAGAAAAGATAGGGCTTTTTAGAGTCTCTTTAAGTACTTGTTCCCTTGTGGCTCTCCACCTCTTAGACAGAATCAAGGAACTGTCTAGCCCCAGGCAGTGGAGAATAGGCATTTGATAGTTTTTGCTAAAGAGTTAAGCTTAAAAGCCTAAAATCTTTATGGACAGAGAGAAATTTTGCTAAATTTCTTCTTTACTACATCAGAGTAATAGATGGATAAATCCAAAGAATTTTCCACAAAGGGAAAGCACCATCAGGATTTGCGTATTTTTTGTTTTGTCTTGTTTTTTAACAAGAGGGAAGGGAAATTACCGTTACTGTTTGTAATCTAGAAAGACTGGGGTAAAGAGAGGTTAAATGGCTCATTCACTGCAAACCTGGGCTTAAGAGGACAGTCGAGAGTGTTCAACATGATGCCCTCGGGCAATCACTTACTCAGAGGAGGGCCAATTACTTTTTAAATTAAATTAAATTTATTAATTTATACAGCAAGTTCTTATTAGTTATCTATTTTATACATATTAGTGTATACATGTCAACCCCAATCTCCCAATTCATCCCACCACCACCACCCTTGCCCCGCTTTCCCCCCGTGGTGTCCATACGTTTCTTCTCTACATCTACGTCTCTATTTCTGCCTTGCAAACCGGTTCATCTGTACCGTTTTTCTAGATTCTACATATATGTGTTAACATACGATATTTGTTTTTCTCTTTCTGACTTAGTTCACTCTGTATGACAGTATCTAGGTCCATCCACGTCTCTACAAATGACCCAAGTTCATTCCATTTTATGTACGTACTACGTCTTTTTTATCCATTTGTCTGTCAGTGGGCATTTAGGTTGCGTCCATGACCTGGCTATTGTAAATAGTGCTGCAATGAACATTGGGGTGCATGTGTCTTTTTGAATTATGGTTTTCTCTGGGTATGTGCCAGTAGTGGGATTGCTGGGTCATATGGTAATTCTATTTTTAGTTTTCTAAGGAACCTTCATACTGTTCTCCATAGTGGCTGTATCAATTTACATTCCCACCAACAGTGCAAGAGGGTTCCCTTTTCTCCACACCCTCTCCAGCATTTGTTGCTTGTAGATTTTCTGATGATGCCCATTCTAATCGGTGTGACTTTCAATACGCTTCCCTGGGGCAGTAGTGATTATCTTCCCAATAGCTTGGGCAGCTTGGTGAAGAAGATCAGAAGCTGACTTCAGCTTTTCATAGCTCTCCATCTTTCTACTTCCTAAATTCCCATTCCTTTTACTTGAGCACTGGTTCATCAAATATGTCACAGCAGCAGAAGCTTCTCCTAGAAACTTGTTAGAAATGCAAATTCCCAGCTGAGGCTCCGGAAATCATTGTTTTGACAAGCCTTCTGATTCTAGCTAAAGCTTGAGACCCATTACTCTTCTTCTGATCTGAGAGAGAGCGAGGGGTGGGGGAAAGAGAGAGAAAGCCCAGGAAAGAATGCTGGAAAGTAAATTCAGAGAGCTTTTTATATGGGGTTTTTACTGTGGTAACTTACAAATGGTTGAAAAACACCCACAAATTGAAACATGTAGCTACTTTAAGGACTCTTCAGCAGAAATCAATCTTATTCCCGATCTATTACTTAATAGGTCATTTCCTCATGGGGATGACTAACAGCAATTCAACAGGAAATGCTTTTTATATTTAAATAACACTTTCTGTTCCAAGATGTCAAAATGTTTGACAAGTGGTCAAAATGCAGCTCACTAATATTCTCAACCCCATGGTAGTAAATAACCCACATCTACCATCACTGCTGTTTACTGGTGATTGCTTTTCTGGGAAAGTTGAAGCGCCTTTGCTATCTCTGTAGAAAGTCAATGACTAAAGGAGGAAACGTCCTTCATCTTGGTTCCCATAGGAAACCAAATTGATAAATCACTCACTGACTTCTATTATTGCATCTCAAGGATAGTTAACAATGCTCATCAAGGAAAAATCCCAAAGAACACTCTTGCCCTATCTCTGATTAAACCTGATTTTGGAAAATCATCTGGCTCAATCTACATTTAATTACAATATGAATGCTACTTAATTCCCTATTACTTCTGATTACACAGGATCAATGCCACTTGAAGAGTAAGAAGCAAAGGTTCACTACATTGGGGTCTCCTGGACAGCCAAGCCTGTGCCTTAGTCATTTTGACTCCCTAGTGACCAGCTTGGTATCTGGAATAGTATATGCGATCAGTAATTATTTCTTGAATGTATGATGTATGAATGAGTCAAGATATTTTGAGAGTTGGACTCATGGGTCAAGAGGAGAAAACGTGGTTTAAAAAAACCCACTGAATTCTCAGAAGCCGGTGCTGCAATGAATGCTAATAACAACTTGACAATGTCCTCTGTCATTGCAAATAATGTGATACCAACATCTACTAATCAATCAAAAAAAGACTTTCAGAATTCAAATTTGGATAGGATTTTGAGCTGGGGATTCCTCTCACCCACCTTTTCTTATGATAAAACTTGGAACTGTAGTGTCAATAGATAATATGCCAGGTTTTCACTTAAAATTGGAAAATTTAATCTAATTTCGGAGGCATGAAATAAAACTGATGGGCAAATATTAGAATTTCCATCAATGAAAAAGCTTAATTTCTAAAATGCTGAAGGTTAGTTTATCAAAATACTGAAATTGCCTCATATCATAAGTCAAAGCACCCTCTCTTTACTAAATAAGGAGCTACAAAGTTGTACAATTACGGTCAATAATTTTTTTACTTGGTTTGAAAAAAGGTTGCTTGTTTTAAATAAAACAAAGTTCAACTGAAGTGACTATAATATCATCAGTCTTGTAAAACTCCTTGTGTTAGATTTCTTCTATCCCCAAGATGCCAACCATGCATATTAAACGGACTCTTGTTTTTTGCGTATGATTTCTGTACATCTTTCCTATATGAATTTTCATGTTAAGTACCCTTTCTTAGAGTGTGGATTGTAACCACTCTGTTTAAAACTCTATCACCAGTACCTAGAACAGTGCCTGCCACATAAGAAACACTTAATAAAATTTCTAAATTATCTTGATTAAAATCCATACTCATCCTAGCCTTAAGCATATGAAGACAGAAATAGGTTCCAACTGCATAAGAACACGTGACTAATCCAGAGTAAATGTTAACTATACGTACAAATTATCTGTTGATTAAAATACAGAACATGTCTGAGACTTGGAATTCCTTCCTAATAGCCCTGAGTCGGAGCTGTGGTGAAGGCTTACTGGGGGCATGGTACCATTTTCTGAGGACACACTCGGACGAGGAAGAAGTTGATGAGACAGCATGCAAGATTTTCCAGGCTCAAAATGGAACTTGACTCATCTGCATGGAACCACCCAGCGAAACACAGAAGAGCTCACTCTTCTGCTGGATTAAGCTCACCCTGGTGGAACGGAATGGAACAGAAACAAGAGACTGAGGTCGAGGTTTTGAGGATCTTCACTCCACTTACCTGCTGTCACAGGACCAGGCAACGGACAAGAAGAAATGTGGAACTGTTGCTGTGTACCTCTAAACAAATACAGTCACCCTACGTAATAGAATGTGTCCTAAATCTGACCAATTAGAATAATTCCTCCATTCTTGGTGGAGTAGCTCTGATAGAAATGGACAGAGCTGGGCTCGGGGTGGGAAGGGGGTGGTTTCCTTCTGTTACAAGCTCTAAACTTTCTTCAAGTTTCCTATGATTTAAGCCTAACTACAATTTATGGACTTTTGAAAAAGAGTAGGTACTAAAATTAAATAAGCTGAGAGTGTTGAGGGTGAAAAACATGATAACAAATTTAAGGAAATGTAGAATTATTACTATGAGAATTAACAGAACTGTGTTTGTTCCAAATATGAGCCTGCTATAGCATTTTAATTATGAATAGA
Organism: Mesoplodon bidens; assembly: GCF_964165515.1. Classification (NCBI taxonomy): domain Eukaryota; kingdom Metazoa; phylum Chordata; class Mammalia; order Artiodactyla; family Ziphiidae; genus Mesoplodon; species Mesoplodon bidens. Next base: position 315,288 of record NW_027672575.1, on the reverse strand, counting down.
ATTAAACAGAAATTCACTTGCTGTCACCATCTGATAATATTACCAGAGACTTCCCTTAAGGAAATTTAAAATTATTTCTTCTATGTAAATCTCTACAAGTCCTTAATTTCAACCTTATTATAAGAAATAACACACAGTAGCAACAAGCTGGCAGAATTTTGACAATTCTCCTGCCTCCCTCCATTCCGCCTTCTTTTCCTCTTTCCCTCCCTCCCTTTCCCTCCTCTTCCCTCACTCCCTTTCTTTCCACAAAGCAAGTAAATGGGTACATGGAAAATAGTAGGGGTCACACGCTTTCATTACAGGGGTTGGGAATGTGGACTCTCACAAAAACAGACTTGATTTTAAATACTGTATCTGTGCCTTACTAGCTGTGTGACCATGAATAATTTAATCATTCTGTGCCTAAAATAGGTGTAAAATTAGGCTGTAAAATAGGTGCAAACAGTACCTACCTCTTAGGATTGTTGTCAGGGGGGATTCCAACTGGTTTTAAAATAGTATTTAGCACAGAGGAAGCATAATAATTATTTTTCACTTCTCTGAATATATAAAACATTTAGTATTGGGATTCATAGTCTCAAAATCTAACACTCACTGATGTGAATATCTGATTGGCTAAATGGAGAAAAACATTGTTATAGTAATTATTTCTTTAGTTTCTCATTTTGTTTTTTTAACTGAAAACCAGAATCACAATTTCTTGGTATTATCTGTTATCAATGAACAGTATAAGACTATAATATTATTTTTGACAAGGCACTGAATATTTGAAATGAAGAAAACTAAGAAATAGTAGTAAATAAAACTTTTCTTGTACTAATCCCAAGTGAAAGATGAAATTAATGATGATATATATGTGAAAACTCTGGAGAAGTTATACGGAAAGAACCTCAAGTACTTGAGGCACACTTGAAATTCAAATGACATTAAATGACTAATTCTTAAATCAAGAACCCTTCACTAAAATTAAAAACACAAATGCTTTCTTTTTCTTGATTTCTTGTAGGAAGTGAAAGAGTACTCGGTAGGTGTCAGACTATTTTAAAAAGCAGGTCATAAAGATGATATTTCAGGAGTGTAAAAATACTAAGGTGGATCTCATAAATGATTGGTATATTATTTAATTCAGGTTAGCATCAGAATTGTCAATGTTTGTTTCTTAAGCAATGCAATCCTTTAGGTAGGAAGCATGGTTCTTTGGAGAAGTTGAGAGACACAAGATACACAAACTGGAATATGGTGCAAAAACAGACAGTATCGATTTTTTAAAATTAAACCTAGGAATTATTTAACATGGCCATTTCTTTGGGTTGAAGAAAGAAATTCATATAGATTTTCCTGGTTCAGGCTCCAGTGAGGTCTATAGGCAAATTTGCAACTAGAGCAAGATTCAGACCTATTTCCATTTTTGTGCTTACCTCTTAAATATGTCCAGTTCCTACAGCATAGAGGAAAGCACTAGATTGGCCATGGCATGAATGGCCAGGTTAGGATTCTGGCCCTGCCACTTAATAACTGTGTACGGCTTAAATAGGCAATTTGCTAAACTTCATGAATTTCAATTCCCACTCTCCAACCCCCACCCTGGGCAAAATGCGTAAAATCCTTTTTCTACCAACTCTAGAGAGTTAGGATGGTCTGAGGAGAAAATGTACATAAAAATGCTTTGAAAATTATTTAATGCTTTAAAAATATTATTTATCATTATTATTTCAAGATGAGGGAAAACTCCCCCTCCGCTAATATATTCAGCTTTTTATGGCCACCTAGATCTTCCAGAAAGCTACATAAAAACTGAACATTTTAACAATACTCGGCAATGTTTAGATGTTAAAAAAAAATTATCCAAACTGGCACATTTCTTCTTAAACAGTTCTAAAAGTAATACATACATAGTGCAATGAATTTGGAAATACAGAATGAGAACGGGAGGAAGTAAAGGTCACCCTGACTCTCTTATTTCTTGAGTTAACCATTGATAAATAATTTTTACATTTTCTTTGGGTCTTTTTTCTCTATGTGTGTGATATTCAAAACCAAGTTGTGAATATGCTGTATTTATTATTTAACATTCTTCTCTTCTCACTTGACATTTTACAAAAAACAATTTTAATTTGTTAACTTCTGTATCGTTTCCATTTCTAAGCATCATAAAATACTTAATAGTGAAGGTTACCTATGAGCTATTATGTAAAAAAAAGTTCAGCATCTATAACCTAAATAAATATATTAGAAATTCATATGCTTTAAAGCAGTGATCCCCAACTGTTTTGGAGCTAGGGACCGGTTTCGTGGAAGACAATTTTTCCACCAACAGGGTGGGTGGGGGGAGGATAGTTGGTTCCGGCTGTAATGCGAGCGATGGCGAGCCATGGGGAGCAGCAGATGAAACTTCGCTCGCTCGCTCGCTCGCTTGCTGGCCGCCCACCTCCTGCTGGGCGGCCCATTTCCTCACACAGCCAGGGGGTTGGGGACCCCTGCTTTAAAGGATATCCCTATGTTTTTATGTGATTGACCATTTCAAAAGTTTCATAGACAATTCCACTATTTATATTTAATTAAAGACCATGAAACTTGTTTTTAGTATTTTTAAATAAAAGATAAAGATGACTTCATTTAAAAGCTGATAACAAACCTCTAGAACACGTCCTTCTACTTAAGTGAGGTGTTAGATAAAAAAAGCACAATAGATATATAGATTATACTTGACTTAAATAAAAATCTGAATAAATACTATAGAATTGTTTTCTCCCCTTTATTCTGTTAATAATTGCTAATAGGAATATTATGGAGAATGATTGAAGCTTAATAGTCATATGTCAATTACCAAGATCACATTTGTGTGGTACAATGAATTTGCAAAGGTAGACTATCAAATGTATTTTATTGTCAAAGGTGGTCTGCCAATCGGCAAGTCATTTCGTAAGTTATGCTCTAAAACATATCATTTACCGATACCCAAGAGACATCTCGGTATGTCATTAATAGCGCAGAAACTCTAAGCCAGGGATATTTTTGTCTTTATAATTAATTTGAGACAGCAGCTAATAAAAACCAGAATAATAACACTAATAACCTTCAAATTAATTTTGACCCTAAGCTATAGCAATTTCAACAGAAGTTAGTATATTTACATACCAAATTAAGATTCCTAAACTTGTATTACAATTGATGCAATGTTTTTATGAAATACTACCTATATAATATTTCATTAAGATAATAAAATGAGAACAATATAGAAATGTCATAAATGTTTGTGTCCTAGAAAGGATTTAGAGGGAATTTCTGGTAGTATAAATTAATACATGATTAATCATATTACTTTTATTTATAAAGCATCCAAACATACACATCTGTAATCTTATATGTCTTTACCATCAAGAGAAATATATTCCAGAATTAATTTTAAAAACACTGCTTTTACTGTGCTTATGTATTCTAGTTGAGAAGTCTGGACTTTAAGCATTATCAAATTATAGAACTCATCAGAAAGCAGGAGGAAAACAACAATACAACTGATGGCATTTGTTAATATAAACCTTTGTGTAAAAATGTTATGAAACTAAGAATGGAAAAAGTAGAATTATTAAGCAACAAATGGCTGTTTTAAAAAATCTCGTTAATAGTATATACTACCTGGGTTATTCTTTTACTTGAAAAAATTACAGTATATTAGGTTGTCCTAATTTGGAACTATGTAACTGCCACTCTCATGTTTCTAGTTTTACTAGAAGAGTGCATTTTTTTGGTATAAGCGTAAGGAAAAAAAAAAAAACTGGAACGTTCCATACTGCAGTTTCCTTCCTCCCTTTCCCCAACAGAAAAAATAAGAAATACTATACCTAACCAACAGATCTGATGATTCCAAAAGGGACAAGTCTCTATTCTGAAACACTATTCAAGTCAGAACATTCCAAATTATGATTTTGTGAGACACTGGAAAATTATGGCATGAAAAATAGAAGAATATTTCTAATGCACTATAAAATGTATTCCTCAAAGCAAAAGAGCTAATGGAAGGCCAGAGCACTTAATGGATAAAATATAATCAAATGAAACAGAAGCATGTTCCAAGCTGAAAGGCAACAATCTCACTATTCTCACATAATTGGATAGTAGACATAACCCAGTAAGATCAGGTTTAAAAACATTTAAATATATATAAATACACATATGTATAAATAACATATATAGCACCTGAAGTAAATACATATTCATATTCATATATTAAAGAATCACTTTAAAATTTAAAAATATTTTTTTAACTATTGAAAAATAAACAGCTAGTGAAAAAATAAGTTTTCTTTGCAAAACTTGACTCTGGAAACAAAGATTCTTCAAATGCTTCTCCAAGAACTTGTCTGTTTATTTTAAATATAACCAAATAAAAAAATAAAAATAAAAAGTAAATAAATATAATCAAATATTTGAAATAGAAGGCAAATGTTCATGAAAGCAGACATATATACATGCATTTATATGCATATATACACATAATTGGATAATATAATGAATATGTATAATACACATAAAATACAGATCTTCCTTAACTTACTATGGCACTGCATCCTGATAAACCCATCATCAATTGAAAATATCATAAATTGTAAATGCTTATACTACACCCAATCTACCAACCGTCATAGTTTAGCCTAGTCTACCTTAAATGTGCTCAGAACACTCACATTAGCCTAAAGTTGGGCAAAATCATCTACCACAAAGCCTATTTTATAATAATCTGTTGAATATCTCATTTGTTTTATTGCATACTGTACTGAAGGTGAAAACCAGAACGGTTGTAAGTGTGTCAGTTGTGATCGAGTCGCTGAGTGGGAGGAGTGGCTTGCTGCTGCTGCTGCCCAGCATCACAAGAGAGCATCATGCTGCATATCAGGAGTCTGGGAAAAGTATAGTTTCTACTCTAAATTCAAAGTATACTTTGAAAAAATGAAAAAATTCAAACTATAGTTTCTACTAAACGAGTATCACTTTCGCACCATGGTAAAGTTGAAAAATCGGTAAGTCGAACCACTGTAATTCGGGGAATGTCTGTATATAAATTTTTGTATAATATATGTGTATATGTGTTTGCACGTGTATATTTAAAACTGGAATTTAGACTGTTTGCTACATCTCATCTTAGAAGCAGACTGTGCCCAAAATCTATGCCTCAAGCCTTTGGTGAATAGCTAATGAATTCAGTATTCAAACAGGGATTAAAAATATTGACTTGGAAATTCAGGACAAACTTACTACTAAAAATGTTTTACACTTTTTACTTAAAAGAACATAGTTAGGTACACATGATTAGACTCTACCAACTATAATAAATTATTGCCGATTTGGCTAGAGTTGTTGATCACCACAAAATTCTCTCTTGCGGACAACTATGGCTTACATATTAAATGGAAGGCTTTAGGCAGTTTTTGTACTTGTTTCCTTAGACCTAAATGGTCCACATAATGACAAAAAGTTAAATAAGAAAAAAATGTAAAATTATGTGCTTTTCAAGCTCAACAAAATTGTTATCATACTAAAGCTCGCCTGTGTACTAACAGTGCAGTTTTTATAGGCAGGTGTTTCTGCTACTAAAGTTTTCACATTAATTGAGGCTCTACTTTTGATTTCAGTTTAAAGGTGTTGCTAGTGATTGAATCTACTCAGTAGTGCACTTTTATGAATAAGACTCTGAATATTAAAATTCTTACATGTACTCTCTCAATTCATTGAGATTCAGTCAAATAGAAAGATATCATATACCAAGAAGATTCCTTTGTATATGATGTACAATGGAGTAACAGATTAATTTTCCTTTTTGGACAACTTAATGATATTGATTAACATTAAAAAATTTCAACAGTTACATATTTAAAAAAAAGACTGGGGTACAAGGCAGATAATTAGTAGTATTACCTTTAAAGGCTTTTGTTAGAGGAAGTGAATGTTAACAACTCTTTATAAATTAAAGTTGCCCTCTCCCAGGAACTTCAATACTGTATCAGAAAAAAATAAAATAAAATTGTCAACTATTGCTTTTAAGAAAGGGAACAATTCCCATTTTCTATAACATTACTTCTGAAATCAACACCCTTATTCAACAACCTTGATATCATTTCTGATAATGAGTCAGTGAAAAGAGTGATTAGACAAATGGTACAATTCAGAAAGAAAATAAGATGCAGAAAGAAATTCAGAAAGAAAATAAGATGCCAACTGAGTTTTCCCAGGTCATCCAATCAACTCCTTGCAGAGTTAAAAATAGAAGCTAAGACTAATTCCCACAGCTACTGCCAGATCAGAGCCTGACAACTTTGCATTGTGGTAGCTTCAACCTCTCCTGCTACTGGGATTCCCTGCATTGAGACATCTTCCTATGAGGTTCAGTTATTTCAAGGTTTGCTTTAAAATGGAGAGGGGTAGGAAAAGGTTCATAATTTTAGGGAAAATCTGTGGTAATGAGATCTCATTGTAAACTGCTCACGAGAATTAGAAAGATAAAAACTGGAAATATTTACTAACCCTTACTATGTCTCAAACACTGCAGTAAGTTCCCTTTTATGTTATCTTCTTTAATCTTCGCAACAACCCTGTGATTTTCCTGTTTTAAATATCCAGAAACAATTCACAGTGGCTAAGTAACTTACCCTAAGTCATAGAGATAGAAAACAATAGAGGTAGGATTCAAACTAGGTGAGGTTCAAAGTTCAAATTCACTTCCTGAAAAACATGATTAGAACATAAATGGTAGCCAAAACTCCCCAAAATAAATTAAAAAATTAAAAGAAAGAGAGAAAGGAGGGGAGGAGGGCCTAGTGATCTGCATACCTTAAAAATAATGTTTAGAACTTTTTGATTTATCTTAAAAATGACCAAAAGCTAGCTGCCTGAGAGCTCTAAGAATAAAATTATTAACAAACTAAACAAAAAATATTTTTATACTCACTCACTTTGAGATCACCCAATTGCTTTCCTTTCATAACACCGTACTGCCATTTTATTTCATTTTCTATTATATTTATTAAGGGATAATTTAAAGACAAGTATTTTGCCTAACAGGTTAATGATTTTTTTTTCTTCTAAACGATGACCAAGATGCCGATCCTCCTCCCCTTATTCAATGGACTAATTAGTGTCAGATCACTTTAGTGTCATATTTAATTTCTGTGGTGAAATAGTGATTTCACAAACCCTGTGAAGATGTTACACATCCACTATAACATGCATGCAGGTGGAAAAAATTTTCAACTGATGTAGATTTTGCTTTCTCTATGATTGTATTCTTCACAATCAATGAGATAGAAAAAGACACAGAGATAAGAGAACTGTTGACTCATATTTTCTTATTAAAATGTGTATCTTGGGCTTCCCTGGTGGTGCTGCAGTTAAGAATCCACCTGCCAATGCAGGAGACACAGGTTCGAACCCTGGTCTGGGAAGATCCCACATGCCGCAAAGCAACTAAGCCCATGGGCCACAACAACTGAGCCTGCGCTCTAGAGCCCGCGAGCCACAACTACTGAGCCCATGCGCTGCAACTACTGAAGCTGGCATGCCCTAGAGCCCGTGCTGTGCAACAAGAGAAGCCACCACAATGAGAGGCCCGTGCGCCACAACGAAGAGTAGTCCCCACTCCCAGCAACTAGACAAAGCCCAGGCACGGCAACAAAGAACCAACGCTGTCAGAAATAAATAAATTACTTAAGAAAATAAATAAAATCTGTATCTTGCATTTTCAATTTTCTAAAAGTTCAAATCCATGGTGGTTGAAAAAAGAAGAGTAATGTCATATGTTTTCTTGTCCTGGGTAAATGGATTGTGCTTGGTTGAGTGTCTTTTTTTTTTTTTGCCAAAATTTCTTTTTTATTATTTTTATATCTACTATTACTTATTTGAATTCTACTCACTGCTTTTTGTTTTTTCATCTTTATTGGAATACAATTGCTTTACAATGGTGTGTTAGTTTCTGCTTTATAACAAAGTCAATCAGTTATACATATACATATGTTCCCATATGTCTTCCCTCTTGCGTCTCCCTCCCTCCCACCCTCCTTTTCCCACCCCTCTAGGTGGTCACAAAGCACGGAGCTGATCTCCCTGTGCTATGTGGCTGCTTCCCACTAGCTATCTATTTTACGTTTGGTAGTGTATATATGTCCATGCCACTCTCTCACTTTGTCACAGCTTACCCTTCCCCCTCCCCATATCCTCAAGTCCATTCTCTAGTAGGTCTGTGTCTTTATTCCCATCTTACCCCTAGGTTCTTCATGACCTATTTTTTTTTTCTTAGATTCCATGTATATGTGTTAGCATACGGTATTTGTCTTTCTCTTTCTGACTTACTGGTTGAGTGTCTTGAACTGCTCAAACTTTAAGGTCCATCATCTCTAATTTCCACCCTACCAAAACCTCAGACAAGAAACAGGAGAAAGGGTAGTGCCATCCATAATTCATTCCCACCACACCTACAAAAATAATCACAAGGAACTTGTGTAGAATACCAATTCTTTTGTATTAGGAAGGCAGTTTTCAAAATTAAATGGTATTGGTTCATTTGGTTGTTTAATAAATATCTTGCAGATGCCTATCATAAAGCCAAATACCAAACTGACCATTTAAGTTGCAGGAATTTTTATGGTCTTGATATTTTACTATTTTAAAGTAACAGTTTACATTTGAGTGCTTACCACAATATGTAATACCAATAAGCTCCCTAGAAATCTAAACATTTATAAAATACACCAAATGCTACTGTCTCATGCCTTGCTTTGCAATCCTGGATTGCTTTCTACTATGGAGATGATGTAAGAAATATAAGCTAGATATCTCTTCTATGGGATCACCAGCCATGTCTCAACTAACTTTTATCAGTGGAGACTCTCAGTACATACATATTTATTTATTATAAAACTCCTCGGTACTGATCATTAGGTAATTCCGGTAAATGTGGGCGCGTAATAATAGTTAAGAATGTCAGCCCCATTTCATTTCAGCTTGATCCACTGCAGGAAAGCACAAATTAGATGAAAGCAATTTCCCCAAGAACAACTCACTTCCTTGAGATGAGACATAAACTTGGGTGAACAGTGATTTGTCACAATTTATTTTTGAGGGTAGTCGTTTAAAAAAAGTGCTAATGTAATCTTTTCAGAATGAATCCTTTTAAAAATGCATTAATTCTCCAGTGAATATAGCTTATAATTAAAAACCTATACATGTAATTTTACTTTTCTAAATTTTTACATATGACCATATATAATAAATATGGAAATCTTAAAATCTTCATTATCTTTAAAATTTGATGGCCTTTAAATCTGAATTTGGATTTGGTGAGTCTGACGGATTATTCTTAGTGACTCTATTGGGTACCACCAATTCAGATTCAACATTATTTCTGCAAGTCTCAGAAGCATTAAGTTTTGTGAATGGATAGAGGGTATTAACATCCTGGTGGTTTTTCACTACATTGAGATGACCAGAGAACCTGAGTGTGAAAGATCATGGAGAGGAGTGTAAGAAATGGCACTAAAGGTATCACTGACTTCTCTCTATTTACTCAGATTCTGCAGTATACAACAGAAGGAACAAAGCAGGTTGTGTTGTTGCTACTGTTGCAATGGCCAAGGATCCTCAGTCTCATAGCCACTGCAGTCCATTGTTTAAGATGTGAGCTTGTTGTTGCTTATTCAGGCAAAAGTCAGAATGCTTATTTGTTTTATGTCTGTTTTTTAATGAGGGTTTGATTAGACAGCAATAAAGACAAAAGTAAATAGGAGAAATGTTTATTAATAGGTCCCTCCATCCCTATCAACCAAAGAAAAGGCATACCTTAAAATATTGTAGTGAAATGTCTAGGGTGTGTCTGTCTGTGTTCTTGCCAGCCTTCACCTTTAAGTAGCTTTTCAAAAATATGTTATAAACATGTTGCTTCATCCTTGCCCTTTTAGCCTATTAATGTCTAACTTAAGTAAAGCAGGATGCAATCCCCAGCAAGTTATCTGTTTCTCCTTTCTTGGACCATGCAAATCAAAACAGTCTTCTTCTAAGGAGGGTGGTGAAAAGTTGTGCCAATTGTGTTCGTACTTCAGCTATTCCAACGTTCTTTAGTTTATCTTAAATGAGACATTCTCATCTTTGGGCTTTAATTATTCTGTTTAAAAATAAATTTTAAAAGATACTCTGAAGAGAAACTAAGAAAAAAAACAACAAAATAAAAGATTTACCATAATGCAGGTACATAAATATGAACTAAAAATACTTTTAAATTAAAAATTAATCTTTTTTATTTTAAAAATTAATCTCATTAAAATTACAGATTAGGCTGGATAGAATTGATCCATTGCTGAAGCTTAAAAACAAACTAGCTATAAATGTTACTAGTTTTCTACACTGCTGTTACAAGACTTGACTGACATCCGTGATGTACTCTGTAATATTTTTGAAATGATGAAATGTGTGATCCAGAGACTTGAAATATTTCAATACTTGTGTATAGGAATTTTCTTCCATGAACTAGAAATGAAAAAAGTGAGAATGTTTCCTTGCTCAAATCACATTAAGTGGATTCCCTTACATTACTTGCATTCATTTTTAAGATAGTCATAAATGGTTACATAAAATACAGGAATATTATCTGTTGAAGAAGTTGATGGTTTTTATAGTCAATGTATGTATTCAAATGATAAATGTTTCTGCATAATCTCTGACCCAACAATACCATTCCATGCCACTCCAAGAATTCTTCCATCAAAAGTAAAAGCTCCAGGACATAAAGACATGAACCTCTATGTCCATTACCACATTTCTTGAAATCATAAAACTGTCTGGAACTTAATAAATGTTTATCAATGGGTTTTGACTGAATGAAATTATGGCTCACTCATAGTACACATTACTGGGCATCTACTAAAGGTAATATGGTAGTGATATATGCTAGATATCATTAATATAATAGAAACACAATGTACTAAAAGTGTTTTGCAACTAAAAATCACTATACATTGTATGGCTTTAAAAAGGAATGAAATGCTGCTACATGCTATAACATGGATAAACTTTGAAAACATTATGTTAAGTGAAAGAAGCCAGACACAAAAGGACAACTATTATATGATTCCACTTATATGAGGTAGTTAGAATAGGCAAATTATAAACCCAGAAAATAGAATAGAGTTAACCAGAGGCTAAGGGGAGGGGAGAAATAAGGGGATATTGTTTAGTGCGTACAGTTTCTGTTTGGGATAACAAGAAAGGTCTTAAAATGGATAATGGTAATGGTTGCTCAACATTGTGAATGTACTTAATACCAATAAATGATACACTTAAAAATGGTTAAAATGGTAAATTTTACATTATGGGACATTTTACCAAAATAAAAAATAAAAATATACTCTAAAATAAAGTAAAAATTTACCTCATACTAGGCATACTATGAAGTTTGCATAAAATTGCACTTATTTTAGGAGCTTATATGGTTATTATCATATTTGGGGACGTGTAAAGAAAGCAACAGCTTAAGTAGTCCTCTTGAGTTCTTTCTCTCCATCTTTCCAACCTGGTGTTTTCTAGATTAATGGTTTTGTCACGCCTCTCTTTGAATACTAGCATCAGTAGGAATGCTAGCTAGTACTCATTTCCTTAAGTATCAGCTAAAAAGTTTAATGTATTTTTATGCTGGTAATTGTTTTAGAACCTGGGAGGGATGTCATTGTTTTCTTAACTTGCCAAAAGCAAATATAGTACTGTAGACAGCATTACTAGAAAGAAATAGTAACTTTGAAGTAGACATATGTCCATCCTAAGCAAACTGAATATATTTCAAAGCAGACCACACCACTCAACTGCTGGCAATGTTCTTCCACATACTTGGCAGTATACTACTCGAAGTCTGAGAACTGTTTCTTTTTTGTAAAAATGATTTTGATTGGAAAACCCTGAATAAATCCTTTGGAATGTGTAACGTTTAGAGCTCCTTCTGGGATTCCTTTTCCATGAATCAAGGTTCTTTGATTCACTATCCTCCTTGGCACTTGCTTCCTAGTCATCTCAGCAGCCTTTGTGCCAGTGCTAATGAAGAGCTCCCACTTTAGGTCCTAAAGCAGGGAGAACAATAAAAGGAGAACCTCATTTCAAGTACCAGAAATGTCTGGGCTATAAAGGACACACATATTGTCAAAGTAAGCCCAGAGTGGGGTGACATCACCAAGGTCATTCCTGGCTCCACGTCCCCCACAGGAGGAACAACTAACAATTATTTGGAAACAGGACACTATTTGAGAGAATCCTAGAACATGGAGGTGAGGCTGAAGCACCCCCGTGCACCACAGAGACCAAGACAGACTGCATTAGAAGGGTGAGAAAAGGAGCTTGACCACACTGCCCCTCCCCCAAGCCAGTGGAGCACCATGGGTGAGGTGTCCCCTGAACCTCTGGTTCCTCCAGTAGGGGAAGAGAACTGGGGGACAGCAAGCACCACCACTAGCATTGGGGTTGCTTTGTGGGAGCCACTGCTCTAATCTGCTCCACTGGGATTGCAGGGGAATCTGCAGGGTTTGACCATTAAAAGTTGGACTGTGATGAAGGGGGAAGGGGCATGCAACAGCCAGCACATGGATTGTGACCGATGGAATTCATACCTGCAGTGCCCAAGTAGTGATCACAACTGGCACCTTTGCTTATCTACAGAGCCAGGTTGGTGGGACACTACAACCGGGGAACTCAGCAGGGTACAGATCCACCTGATACGCATCTGGCCCTTGAACCTGGTTTGCCCATACCCAGGGAAAGAGTAGAGTCACAGCCCACCCACTGTGGAGAGTGTTTTCTGGCCATCTGACCAAAAGGGCTGGCAATAAATCCTGGAAGCTATTTGGCCCAGTCGTGCTCCAGCCAAGAGGCAGGCAGCCAGAGCTCATCACTGGCTCTGGTACAAAGCAGAGCCAGTATCAGGTGTGCAGGGATCCTGTACCATGCACAGGCAGGGAGATTAATTCATATCCAAGGCTGAGAGGAGCTCCCAGCTCCTCCCAACTGGGGAGTCTGTTTGAGAAATTAAGAGTCGCCTGGAGTGGTCCCTCCTCAACCCACCCAGGCAAAGGAACTGGGACTAGCCCCATCCCATCTGCTGTGGAGAGTGTCTTCCTGGCCCATCTGACTAGAAGGATTGGTGACAACTCCTAGAAACTGTGCGGCCCAGCAGTGCTCAAGCCTAGAGAAGGGTAGACAGAGCTGATAGTCTGCAAAGCAAAGCCAGTGGCCTTGTTCAGCCACAGAACGTGGAGTGTGGATCAGCTTGAGTTAAGACAACAAAGAGCTTTACTGGCTTTAGAGCTGCTTCTCCTGCTGCACCCAGGCAGGAAATCTAATTCATAGCCCTACTCATCACTGAATACAGCCTTCAGCACGTCCAACTGGGGAACCTAACCAGAGAACATGGGAAGCTGTACAGCCCATTAAACAGCCCTAGATACAGTGGCACTTGAACAGACAGCACAGCCTGTGGCCTCCCCCTTCTGCAGGGCAAAACCAGTGCCCTCACCTGACCAGGGAATTAAGTGCACACTCTGGCCTGATTTGGGTTCCCAAACAATGAACTATACAGGCTCTGGGTCCTGTCCAGAGCCAGGTCCTATACAAGCTCTGATTCTCTGCCAGGAAACTAATTCATAGCCCCATGTACTACTACTACTGAATATAATACCCAGTTAAGTCTGGAGGAAGAGCCCAATTATTCAGATATGCAGATACCAATGTAAGGAATCAAGGATCACAAAAATTAGGCAAATAGGACACCACCAAAGGAAAGTAATAAAACTCCAATAACTGACCTTAAAAAAATGAAGATCTGGGCTTCCCTGGTGGCGCAGGGGTTGAGAGTCCGCCTGCCGATGCAGGGGATGCGGGTTCATGCCCCGGTCCGGGAGGATCCCACATGCCGCAGAGCGGGCTGGGCCCATGAGCCATGGCTGCTGAGCCTGCACGTCCAGAGCCTGTGCTTCGCAACGGGAGACGACACAACAGTGAGAGGCCCACGCACCGCAAAAAAAAAAAAGAATATCTATGAACTGTCAAAGAATTCAGAATAATCCTCCTAAGGAAGTTTAGTGAACTACAAGAAAGCACAGACAGCTAAGTGAAATTAGGAAAACAATGCATGAACAAGACAAGGAGTTTGACAAGGAAATAGCAACATCAAAGAAACAGGAACACTAGATTTTAAAAATACAATAACTGAACTGAAGAATTCAATAGAAAGTTTCAAAGGTAGATTCAACCATGCAGAAGAAAGAATCAGCAAACTGGAGGACAGGACTTTAGAAATTACCCAGTGAAAGGAACAAAAAGGAAAAGAATAAAAAGAGTGAAGAAAGCCTATGGAAATTATGGGACACAATAAAGTAAACAATGTTCATGTATGGGAATTCCAGAAGAAGAAAAGAGAGAGAGAAAGGGAAAAAAAGTATATTTAAAGCAATAATGGATGAAACTTTCCCAAACCTAGGATGAGAAATGGACATCCATATCCATGAAGTCCAAACAAGCCCAAATAGGTTGAACTCAAATAGGGCTACTCTGAGACACATTGCAATTAAATCATCAAAAGTCAAAAACAAAGAAAGAATTTTAAGACCAGCAAGAGAAAAGAGAGAAGTTACATACAAGGGAACCCTGGGATAATTGGATATTCACATGTAAAAGAATGAAATTGGACCAATATCTTATACCACTCACAAAACTAACTTGAATTGGATTAAAGACTCAAATGTAAGACCTGAAACTATGCAACTGCCAGAAGAAAACATAGGAATAAAGCTCATTACATGGGTTTGGTAATGACTTTTTGGATATGACACTGAAAACACAAACGACAAAATAAAAAATAAACAAATGGAACTACATCAAACTAAAAAGCTTCTGCACAGCAAACAAAAACAAAAACAAATCAACAAAGTGATTGAAAAGACAACCTATAGAATGCGAAAAACATATTTGTAAACCATATATCTGATAAGGGTTAATATCCAAAATAAATTAAAAATTCATACAAATCAATAGCAAAAAAAATTACCCAATTAAAAAAATGAGCAAAGGACCCGAATAGACATTCCTCCAAAGAAGACACACGAAAAGCCAACAGGTACATGAAAAGATGCTCAATACCACTAGTCATTAGGGAAATGCACATTAAAACCACATTGAGATATTACCTCACACCTGTTAGAACAGTCATCCTCAAAAATGTCAAGAGATAACAAATGCTCGTGAGGATGTGGAGAAAAGGGAAGCCTTGTGCTGTTGGTGGGATTGTAGATTGGTAAAGCCAGTATGGAAAACAGTATGGAGGATCCTCAAAAATTAAGACTAGAACTACATATATCTAGCAACTCCACTTCTGGGAATATATCCAAAGAAAATGAAAACACTAACTCAAAAAGATATCTGCACCCCCATGTTCATAGCAGCATTATTTATAATAGCCAAGACATGGAAACAATCTAAGTGCCCATTGATGGACAAATGGGTAAAGAGGTTGTTTTATATATTTATAGATATATACGTATTATATGTATACACACACACACACACACTGAAATATTATTCATCTGTAAGAAAACAAAGAAATGCTACCATTTGAGACAACAGAAATGGACCTTGAAGGCTTTATGCTAAGTTAAATAAGTCAGAGAAAGAAAGGCAAACACTATATGATCTCACTTATATGTGGAACCTAAAAAAAAAGAAAACAATCATAGAAAAAGAGATCAGACCTGTGGTTACAGGAGACAGAGGGTCAGGGGAGGGGAAATTGGAGGAAGATGGTCAAAGGTACAAGCTTCCAATTGTAAGATAAATACATACTATGGACATAATGTACAACATGATGACTACAGCTAACACTGAGGTGTGATATATAGAAAAATCGTTAAGAATAAATTCTAAGCATTCTCTTCACAGAAAAGTATTATTTGATCTCATTTATATAAATTTGTGTGTTTGTGTGAGAGAGAAGGACAGAATACAAAAATGCAAAAAGAAAAGTTGTAAAGTACGAAGCTGCTTAGGTTTATATCTCAATCTATAAGAGATAACAATTTGTTTAATTTTAATAGGTACAAAAATAAATATTAAGCATAGAACAAGCAAAAAGAAAAACTGAGCCCAGCGTAGATGTCCTTAAAGCATTTGCAAAGGAGGGCTTTATTAGGTCCGCGAACACCTGCAATTACAGGCAAAATTCTATGTGTGTGTGTTGTGTATGTACTTGGGGAGTGGACGCATAGCCTTTAGTGAATTATTAAAGGGGATGTTAAGACCCAAAAGTTTAAAAAGCACTGGAAAGCCTGACCACAAAACCATTTTAAACTACTCTGATTATGTTTTTATAGTTTTCCTTCACTCGTTAACACTTCAAAGAACAGCATGTGAATGTGGAAAGAATCTCTGCCATTTAGGTAAGATTTCTGAGTCTCAGTGTAAAATTAGCATATAGTAGAAGGATGAAATTATACACCATAGATGAAAGTACCTAGCAGAGCGCTTTAAGACTAGTACTTATTTATGCAAGACATCTTCCCCTGCTTACTTGTTTTCAGTAGAATGAAAGCATACTGAAAGCTGGTACAATGTCTTCTTTAAACTTTTCTTTTGTAATGCTTACTATGCTTTTTGATACGGATGAGCCAATATCCACTTAAGGGCATGTAAGCTCACAATAACTTTTGTTGAATATAACTGTTTGAATGTACTTTCACTATATTATTATATAGGGATTTTAAACTAAAATGTACCTGCACACACTATTTAGAGCCTAACTTGGATATTTGAGTAGGTGGATATACACCCCTGGAAAATAATAGCTAATTTCTTCACTAAAATCAAATTGCTGAACATCTACTTTGCATATACATAGCTAGGCACTGTATTATGAGTTTCAGGTAATAAAAAGTTGTTAGTCAAAGACTCTGCTCCCTAGGGTTATTTTACAACAGCAAATCATGTTCAAACTAAAGGATAGACCAAAATAGAAAGTGCCACAGGCGTTTAGACAAGGGAGAAACACATCTGAAATGAGAAGGAAGGTGGGTATGGGGAAGGGTTCATGGAAGAGGCAGTGTATGCTGTGAGCAAGGTTTCAACGTGTAGCAGGGTGAGTGAAAGGAACAAATGAAGACATATAGTCGTGATATCATGAGGCACAAACTAGAAATAAACAGCACTTGTTCTAGGCTGGTCATGAGGTAATTTAAGGGGATTAGTGAGAAACTAGATAAAGAGATATCTCTTTATGTATTACTTATTAATAATACTTTTGAACACAAGTATTTAATTAAAAAAAGAACAATATAGGGATAGGAGACTAGGAGGTACAAACTATTATTATAAAATGAGCTGTAAGGATATACTGCATAGCACAGAAAATATAGCCAATATTTTATAACTATAAATGGAGTATAACCTTTAAGAATTGTGAGTCAGTATATTTTACACCTGTAACTTACATAATATTACACATCAACTATACTTCAATTAAAAATGCTATTTTAGTGAATAAAACACTAAGCAGTAAAATTTTTAAAAAAGAACTTAGAAGAGAACTTAAAAATAAAGACATAAAGAGCAGGTTGAAACAGCACAGAAATCTGGCAATTAAGAGGCCATTGATAACTTTCAAAATAGCACTTTTTCTACCTATTCTCAGTGGAGGCAAAGCCTTATGAATCCTACTATTTCTTTTTCTGTTTTTCAAAATCTCAGGATAAGTCTACTTCAATTGTAGCTAATGGCAGTAAAGCAGCACCAGAAAATGCCTTTTGTAAAGAGAGGGCAACTTTGTGAATCCTAAGTGGGTACTCAAGTCTTAAATTACTGATAACACTGACCACCCACCAGACTAAATGTTTTTGTTTTACGTGATTGGAAAGCAACAGATTGATTTCAATTCTATCTTGTCATATCTACAAAAAAGTTCCTACAGTTCATTTAGCAACTAATAGAATACATCCTTCTATTTGGTATTACTCCTCCTTAACACGGGGCAATTAATTTTTCCTTTCTCTGGGAAACGTTTTTAACAAAGGAAATAGAGTCATAAATTAGTTTCGGTTAGGAAATCATACAACTATTTCTACCTAGGGCTTTGAATTTAGAAACTTTCCTCAGAAATTGTTTAAATATAACGAAGTCCAAATTCAGAAATACCTTAAATTGAATTATCTTAGTTGCACTAAAATAACAAATTCTATTTTCTATCTTGTTTTCTTTCTTCCCCAGAAGGCTTCTCCAACCCTAATCCATAACTTAATGCATTCATCTCACCTATAAAATCACTGGCAGGTATGATGCCGGCTTTGGCGGCTCCAGTCGCCTAATCCTGACCCATTTCTTGCCAAAGAACTCAGTTTCTTCAGAAACCAAGTAACAGACATTTCAATTTCTAACCATCATTAGCATATTTTCATGTACTAATACTCAACATAAAAACACCTTTCAAAATTACAGAAATTTTTACTGTACTTAAGATCAATTGCACTAACCTGTATTTCATAAACCTTGGGCTACTTTCAAAAAAATGAATTATTATTTTAATATGTTTTTCACCTATTATTCAGAATAATTATTCATATAATTAAATATTTTACAATGAGGTAAGAAAGGTGGAAAATCCGATTTCGGAGGAAGATGGCGGAAGAGTAAGACGCGGAGATCACCTTCCTCCCCACAGATACATCAGAAATTCATCTACACGTGGAACAACTCCTACAGAACACCTACTGAACACTGACAGAAGACCTCAGACCCCCAAAAGGCAAGAAACTCCCCACATACCTGGGTAGGGCAAAAGAAAAAAAGAATAAACAGAGACAATAGGATAGGGACGGGACCTGCACCAGTGGGAGGGAGCCGTGAAGGAGGAAAGGTTTCCACACACTACAAGCCCCTTCGCGGGCGGAGACTGCAGGTGGCGGAGGGGGAAAGCTTCGGAGTAGCGGAGGAGAGCACAGCAACAGGGTTGTGGAGGGCAAAGCGGAGAGATTCCGGCACAGAGGATCGGTGCCCTCAGGCACACACCAGCCCGAGAGGCTTGTCTGCTTGGCCGCCGGGGCGGGCGGGGCTGGGAGCTGAGGCTCGGGTATCGGCTTTCAGTCGGAGCGCAGGGAGAGGACTGGGGCTGGCGAAAGGACGAGAGCCTGAAGGGGTTAGTGCACCACGGCTAGCCCGGAGGGAGTCCGGGGAAAGGGTCTGGAGCTGCCGAAGAGGCAAGAGACTTTTTTCCCTTTTGTTTCCTGGTGCACGAGGAGAGGGCATTAAGAAGGCTGCTTGGGGAAGCGCCGGAGACAGGCGCGAGCCGCGGGTAAGGCGCGGACCTCGGAGACGGGCGTGAGATGCTGGGGCTACTGCCGCCGCCGCCGCCGCCGCCGCCGCGGCCCGCCGCCGCCGCCCGCCGCCACCGCCGCCGGGCCTGTGTGCGAGCGCGGGTCACTGTCCGCCCCGCCTTCCGGGGGGCCTGTGCACCCCGCCACTGCCGGGGTCCCAGGACCCGGGGACGGCTTTCCCGGGAAAGCGCACGGAGCGCCACGGGCTGCTGCAACGTCACGGCGGCCTCTGCCGCCGCAGGCCCGCCCCACACTGCGCGCCCCTCCCTCCCCTCTGCCGGAGTGAGCCAGAGCCCCCGAATCAGTGGCTCCTTTAAACCCGTCCTGTCTGAGTGAAGAACGGACGCCCTCCGGCGACCTACGCGCAGAGGCGGGGCCAGGTGCAAGGCTGAGACCCGGGAGCTGTGAGAACAGAGCAGAGACAGGGAAATCTCTCTGTGCAGCCTCGGAGGCAGCGGATTAAAGCTCCACGGTCCATTTGATGTGCCCTGCGTCTGTGGAGTGCATGAATGGACAGCGAATCATCCCAAATTGAGGAAGTGGACTTTGAGGACAAGATTTAAGACTTTCCCCCCTTTTCCTCTTTTTAAAACGAATTATCCCAAATTAAGGAGGTGGACTTAGAGAGCAAGATTTCAGACTTCTCGCCCTTTTCCTTTTTTTACAACGAATTATCCCAAATTGAGGAGGTGGACTTGGAGAGCAAGATTTTTGATTTTTCCCCCTGCTCTCTTTTTGTGAATGTGTATGTGTAATCTTCTGTGTAAGATTCTCTCTGTATAGCTTAGCTTCCACCATATGTCCCAGGGTTCTATCGGGCCGTTTTTTTTTTCAATAATTACTTTTTAATTTTAATAACGCTACTATATTTCATATTTTATTCTATTTTACTTTACCTGCTCTTTTTTTCCTACCTTCCCTTCCTCCCTCCCTCCCTCGGCTCCTCCTTTCCTTCTTTCTTTTTCTTTCCTCCCTCCCACCCTTCTTCTTTCCACTTTCTTTTTCTTTCCTTCCTCCCTCTCTCCCTCCTGTCTTTCTTTCTTTCGTTCCTTCCTTCCTCCCTCCCTCCCTTCTTCCATTCACTCTTCCTTTTGCTTTCATTCCTCACTCCCTCCCTCCCTCCTTTCTTTCTTTCCATCCTTCCTGCCTCCCTCCTTTCTCTCTTTCTTCCTTCCTTCCTTCCTTTCTTCCCTTCTTCCTTTCTTTCCCTCTCTCTTTCTTTCTTCTACTAATTCTTTCTTTCTACTTTTTCTCCCTGTTATTCTGAGCCGGGTGGATGAAAGGCTCTTGGTGCTGCAGCCAGGAGTCAGTGCTGTGCCTCTGAAGTGGGAGAGCCAACTTCAGGACACGGGTCCACAAGAGACCTCCCAGCTCCACATAATATCAAGCAGCAAAAATCTCCCAGAGATCTCCATCTCAACACCAGCACCCAGCTTCAGTCAACGACGAGCAAGCTACAGTGCTGGTCACCCTATGCCAAGCAACTAGCAAGGCAGGAACACAACCCCACCCATTAAAGGAGAGGCTGCCTAAAAACATAATAAGGCCACAGGCACCCCAAAACACACCACCAGACGTGGACCTGTCCACCAGAAAGACAAGATCGAGCCTCAACCACCAGAACACAGGCATTAGTCCCCCCCACCAGGAAGCCTACACAACCTACTGAAACAACCTTAGCCACTGGGGACAGACACCAAAAACAACGGGAACTACGAATCTGCAGCCTGCAAAAAGGAGACCCCAAACACAGTAAGATAAGCAAAATGAGAAGACAGAAAAACACACAGCAGGTGAAGGAGCAAGATAAAAACCTACCAGACCTAACAAATGAAGAGGTAATAGGCAGTCTACCTGAAAAAGAATTCAGAATAATGATGGTAAAGCTGATCCAAGATTCTATTTCCAAGATCCATAATCTTGGAAATAGAATAGACAAAATGCAAGAAACAGTTAACAAGGACCTAGAAGAACTAAAGATGAATCAAGCATCGATTAAAAACACAATAAATGAAATGAAAAATACTCTAGATGGGATCAATAGCAGAATAACTGAGGCAGAAGAACGGATAAGTGAGGTGGAAGATAAAATAGTGGAAATAACTGATGCAGAGCAAAATAAAGAAAAAAGAATGAAAAGAACAGAGGACAGTCTCAGAGACCTCTGGGACAACATTAAACGCACCAACATTCGAATTATAGGGGTTCCAGAAGAAGAAGAGAAAAAGAAAGGGACTGAGAAAAGATTTGAAGAGATTATAGTTGAAAACTTCCCTAATATGGGAAAGGAAATAGTGAATCAAGTCCAGGAGGCACAGAGAGTCCCATACAGAATAAATCCAAGGAGAAATACACCAAGACACATATTAATCAAACACATATTAGTCAAAAATTAAACACAAAGAAATCATATTAAAAGCAGCAAGGGAAAAGCAACAAATAACACACAAGGGAATCCCCATCAGGTGTACAGCTGATCTCTCAGCAGAAACTCTACAAGCCAGAAGGGAGTGGCAGGACATAATTAAAGTGATGAAGGAGAGAAACCTGCAACCAAGATTACTCTACCCAGCAAGGATCTCATTCAGATTTGATGGAGAAATTAAAACCTTTACAGACAAGCAAAAGCTGAGAGAGTTCAGCACCACCAAACCAGCTTTACAACAAATGCTAAAGGAACTTCTCTAGGCAAGAAACACAACAGAAGGAATATACCTACAATAACGAACCCAAAGCAATTTAGGAAATGGGATTAGGAACATACATATCAATAATTACCTTAAATGTAAATGGACTAAATGCTCCCACCAAAAGACACAGAGTGGCTGAATGGATACAAAAACAAGACCCATATATATGCTGTCTACAAGAGACCCACTTCAGACCTAGAGACACTTACAGATTGAAAGTAAGGGGATGGAAAAAGATATTCCATGCAAATGGAAATCAAAAGAAAGCTGGAGTAGCAATTCTTATATCAGACAAAATAGACTTTAAAATAAAGACTATTAGAAGAGACAAAGAAGGACACTACATAACGATAAAGGGATCGATCCAAGAAGAAGATATAACAATTGTAAATATTTATGCACCCAACATAGGAGCACCTCAATACATAAGGCAAATACTAACAGCCATAAAAGGGGAAATCGACAGTAACACAATCATAGTAGGGGACTTTAACACCCCACTTTCACCAATGGACAGATCATCCAAAATGAAAATAAATAAGGAAACACAAGCTTGAAATGATACATTAAACAAGATGGACTTAGTTGATATTTATAGGACATTCCATCCAAAAACAACAGAATACACATTTTTCTCAAGTGCTCATGGAACATTCTCCAGGATAGATCATATCTTGGGTCACAAATCAAGCCTCGGTAAATTTAAGAAAATTGAAATTGTATCAAGTATCTTTTCAGACCACAATGCTATGAGACTAGACATCAATTACAGGAAAAGATCTGTAAAAAATACAAACACATGGAGGCTAAACAATACACTACTCAATAACGAAGTGATCACTGAAGAAATCAAAGAGGAAATAAAAAAATACCTAGAAACAAATGACAATGGAGACATGACGACCCAAAACCAGTGGGACGCAGCAAAAGCAGTTCTAAGGGGGAAGTTTATAGCAATACAATCCCACCTTAAGAAACAGGAAACATCTCGAGTAAACAACCTGACCCTGCACCTAAAGCAATTAGAGAAAGAAGAACAAAAAACCCCCAAAGTTAGCAGAAGGAAAGAAATCATAAAGATCAGATCAGAAATAAATGAAAAAGAAATGAAGGAAACGATAGCAAAGATCAACCAAACTAAAAGCTGGTTCTTTGAGAAGATAAACAAAATTGACAAACCATTAGCCAGACTCATCAAGAAAAGAAGGGAGAAGACTCAAATCAATAGAATTAGAAATGAAGAAGGAGAAGTAACAACTGACACTGCAGAAATACAAAAGATCATGAGAGATTACTACAAGCAACTCTATGCCAATAAAATGGACAACCTGGAAGAAATGGACAAATTCTTAGAAATGCACAACCTGCCAAGACTGACTCAGGAAGAAATAGAAAATATGAATAGACCAATCACAAGCACTGAAATTGAAACTGTGATTAAAAATCTTCCATCAAACAAAAGCCCAGGACCAGATGGCTTCACAGGCGAATTCTATCAAACATTTAGAGAAGAGCTAACACCCATCCTTCTCAAACTCTTCCAAACAATATCAGAGGAAGGAACACTCCCAAACTCATTCTACGAGGCCACCATCACCTTGATACCAAAACCAGGCAAGGATGTCACAAAGAAAGAAAACTACAGGCCAATATCACTGATGAACATAGATGCAAAAATCCTCAACAAAATACTAGCAAACAGAATCCAACAGCACATCAAAATGATCATACACCATGATCAAGTGGGGTTTATTCCAGGAATGCAAGGATTCTTCAATATATGCAAATCAATCAATGTGATACACCATATTAACAAGTTGAAGGAGAAAAACCATATGATCATCTCAATAGATGCAGAGAAAGCGTTCGACAAAATTCAACACCCATTTATGATAAAAACCCTGCAGAAAGTAGGCATAGAGGGAACTTTCCTCAACATAATAAAGGCCATATATGACAAACCCACAGCCAACATTGTCCTCAATGGTGAAAAACTGAAACCATTTCCACTAAGATCAGGAACAAGACCAGGCTGCCCACTCTCACCACTCTTATTCAACCTAGTTTTGGAAGTTTTAGCCACAGCAATCAGAGAAGAAAAGGAAATAAAAGGAATCGAAATTGGAAAAGAAGAAGTAAAGCTGTCACTGTTTGCAGATGACATGATACTATACATAGAGAATCCTAAAGATGCTACCGAAAAACTACTAGAGCTAATCAATGAATTTGGTAAAGTAGCAGGATACAAAATTAATGTACAGAAATCTCTGGCATTCCTGTACACTAATGATGAAAAATCTGAAAATGAAATCAAGAAAACACTCCCATTTACCACTGCAACAAAAAGAATAAAATATCTAGGAATAAACCTACCTAAGGAGACAAAAGACCTGTATGCAGAAAATTATAAGACACTGATGAAAGAAATTAAAGATGATACAAATAGATGGAGAGATATACCATGCTCCTGGATTGGAAGAATCAATATTGTGAAAATGACTCTACTACCCAAAGCAATCTACAGATTCAATGCAATCCCTATCAAACTCCCACTGGCATTTTTCACAGAACTAGAACAAAAACTTTCAAAATTTGTTTGGAAAAACAAAAGACCCCGAATAGCCAAAGCAATCTTGAGAACGAAAAACGGAGCTGGAGGAATCAGGCTCCCTGACTTCAGACTATACTACAAAGCTACAGTAATCAAGACAGTGTGGTACTGGCATAAAAACAGAAAGATAGATCAGTGGATCAGGATAGAAAGCCCAGAGATAAACCCACGCACATATGGCCAACTTATCTTTGATAAAGGAGTCAGGAATGTACAGTGGAGAAAGGACAGCGTCTTCAATAAGTGGTGCTGGGAAAACTGGACAGGGACATGTAAAAGTTTGAGATTAGATCATTCCCTAACACCATACACAAAAATAAGCTCAAAATGGATTAAAGACTTAAATGTAAGGCCAGAAACTATCAAACTCTTAGAGGAAAACATAGGTAGAACACTCTATGACATCAATCACAGCAAGATCCTTTTGGACCCACCTCCTAGAGAAATGGAAATAAAAACAAAGATAAACAAATGGGACCTAATGGAACTTCAAAGCTTTTGCACAGCAAAGGAAACCATAAACAAGACCAAAAGACAACCCTCAGAATGGGAGAAAATATTTGCAAATGAAGCAACTGACAAAGGATTAATCTCCGAAATTTATAAACAGCTCATGCAGCTCAATAGCAAAAAAACAAACAACCCAGTCCAAAAATGGGCAGAAGACTTAAATAGGCTTTTCTCCAAAGAAGATATACAGACTGCCAACAAACACATGAAAGAATGCTCAAGATCATTAATCATTAGAGAAATGCAAATCAAAACTACAATGAGATATCATCTCACACCAGTCAGAATGGCCATCATCAAGAAATCTAGAAACAATAAATGCTGGAGAGGGTGTGGAGAAAAGGGAACACTCTTGCACTGCTGGTGGGAATGTGAATTGGTACAGCCACTATGGAGAACAGTACGGAGGTTCCTCAAAAAACTAAAAATAGAAGTACCATATGAGCCAGCAATCCCACTACTAGGCATATACCCTGAGAAAACCATAATTCAAAAAGAGACATGTACCAAAATGTTCATTGCAGCTCTATTCACAATAGCCCGGAGCTGGAAACAACCTAAGTGTCCATCATCGGATGAATGGATAAAGAAGATGTGGCACATATATACAATGGAATATTACTCAGCCATAAAAAGAAACGAAACTGAGCTATTTGTAATGAGGTGGATAGACCTAGAGTCTGTCATACAGAGTGAAGTAAGTCAGAAAGAGAAAGACAAATACCGTATGCTAACACATATATACAGAATTAAAAAACAAATGTCATGAAGAACCTAGGGGTAAAACGGGAATAAAGACACAGACCTACTTGAGAATGGACTTGAGGATATGGGGAGGGGGAAGGCTAAGCTGTGACAAAGTGAAAGAGAGGCATGGACATATGTACACTACCAAACGTAAGGTAGATAGATAGAGGGAAGCAGCCGCAGAGCACAGGGAGATCAGCTCGGTGCTTTGTGACCGCCTGGAGGGGTGGGAAGGGGAGGGTGGGAGGGAGGGAGATGCATGAGGGAAGGGATGTGGGAACAGATGTATATGTATGACTGATTCACTTTGTTATAAAGCAGAAACTAATAAAAATAAATAAATAAATAAATACATTGGGGGAAGAAAAAAAGAAAGGTGGAAAATAGTTTTGCTATTCTTGTTCTTTGTTCTCTCTTCTAGTTGGTGTGCCTGAGTCAAAATTTTAGAATATTGAAAATTTAATATTTCAAACCCAAACCACATTTAAAGATAATAATAACAACCAGCCAAAACAATATCGGTCCAGAGGTTTGCATGGTCCGGGGAACAGTTCTCTGAGTGGGCCACTTGGAGTGGGATTTGCCCACCCCCCTCCACTCCTTCTGCCTCATATACTGAAGATAGAGACAAAGAAACCAACTCAAATCTTTCCAAAGTGTATTTATAAATAGAGAATTTGTAATCAGAAAAACAATAACAATATATAATAGAAGTAACATGATTTTTCAGAACCAGTATCTTGTTCTAAAGCAATATATAAAAAAGAAGGTTAGCTATAAACCCTGGACCTCTTTTTCATTGATCTCCTATTTTAATTTGTTAAAATAAAATCCATGGCCTTTTGAGTCAAACTGTCTCTTTAATTTCAGATTTAAAGATAACAAATCTCTTTTTAAATGGAATATTGGCACACAGACACCACACAGTCTGGCTTATTGCAACTGTTCTCTGTTGGTGAAGTGGCACGTTTGTAATCCCCACCATAGCAATCTTCACTATTTCACAGAATATCATTCAATTGTACATCCCTAGGTGGCAACAAGAATGGGCACTTGAGCTCAGCAGCAAAGCGTTTGTGGGGAAATCCTAGGTCAGAACCCCTAAAAGGGGAGACTAACTTGAGGATGCCCAAATAACCTGAGGTTTACCTTGGCCACCTCCCCTGGCTTTCTGACTGCCTGTGGGAAAAGCCTCTCTGGAAACTCTTTTGAGGTTATTGGGGGAATCCTAGGACAAACACACTGCTTGCTTTTGCAGGAGGACTTGCCCCATACCCTACCCAGCTAGGTGTCTCACAACCTAGCTGGACTAAAAAAGCTTCAAGAAAAACGGGACAGACTGACATTTGCATTTCTACTTCCACCTATTCTTATGCACGTGGAGCAAAATATGTAGGTATAGCCCTCTTTCTCACACCCCAACAGATCCTGCTGTCCTCGAAACCCATCTGGTAGCTGCAGTGACTACAATGAAGGGAGTTATCTGAAACCATGTTGGTACTGAGTTTAAAGGATTTTTCATGCCATGCATTTTGGGGAAGGACACAGATAATAGTCCAAACATGGTATAAGGCAATGCCCTTTCTGGGTCCTTGAAAAATCAGTCACGGAACAGAGGTGGTGGACAGGAGCTGACAAGAGCTGGCTTGTTAATGAGCACAGCATCCCCGGGGTGGGGGGTGGGGGAATCCATGAAATGATTGACAAGAGAAGATGGTAAATGAAGGGAGAAGTGGGGACAAGTGCTGCTCAACCCAAGCTGAACTCCAGGAGGTAAGTTTCTCCTCTAATTGGAGATTCTTTCTAAAGGTTCAGTATTGAAGTGGGTGTTTGACGTTGAAATGTGCAGACCCATTCTAATAACTGGAAGGGGAGAAGACTGAGGAAGGCAAAAGAAGAGGGAAGATTTCCGATTACTTCTCCAGGCTGCTGACAAGAACCTGCTGCTCGCAAACCAAAAATAACCAAGCGAAGGTTGAAGGTAGCAACGTAAAAGTGCAACTCAAATTATTTTACATTCTGAATCCTCTTCAATATCTAAGCGAGTGTGGCACAGCAATGGTTGATTATCTTAAGATTACAGAGGCTGACCGCCTTCTTTGTTTGCCCACTAACACCGCTCCTCCAATAATCTCAAGCACTTGGCTGATTAATAATTCAATTCCAGTTGCTGCTCCTTTTCCCATTGCAGAAGGCGGCAGGGATATTCCCCTTCTTCCCTCTGTATTACAAACCCCATTAGTGTGGCCGAGGCTAATAATAGCCGGGCTGCTTACCTTCTCCGGAGGGATCGAATCAGCGCATGTCCCCGCGCCGGCTGCCCCGGGGCCGCAGTGCCGCCGCGCCGGGTCTGTGCTTGGTCAGTTCGGCCGGCCCCCACCCCACCTGCCAGCTGCAGCAGCTGCTCCCGCCGCTCCCGCCGCCGAGCTCCGGCCGCAGGAAGTCATCCCCCGCGCCGGGCCGGATCGCCACATTCCGCGCCAGCCGCGGGGGGAGAGGGGCCTCTTCCTGCTGCGGGGACCGGCTCCTGGAAACTGCGCTCAAAGATCGCTACCCTTCCCGGTTGTAGGGTTATTTTCTAGGAATGCTTTTACAGAAGAAGCGTCGCCGGCTGGTGGACCGAGAGAGAAGAGCCAGAGTGACTTTCTCTGCAGAGCGCCTTACCTCTGAGCGCTCCCCTGTCACTCCCGCGGCATGTACAGCTCCATTCCGCTGTGTGGGTTTTCCACCCTCTTCATCTTCCTTATCTGTATTGTTCATTTCGCTGAATTTGAGAGTGGGATTAGCTTTGAAGATATCATTCAAACACTCCGAAAATATTTTAAATTGGCGACTAGTTTTTCCAAGCCCCTGTAGCAAGCTCCACTTTCCCTCAACACACACACACACACACACATACACACACACACACAGTTACTCGCACGTACACACCCAGCCAAACCACTCACAATTAGGAAAGCTGGGACCTCTCGCCCTCTTGCCTACGTAATGGAACAGGAAACTCCCAAAGGAGTGGGGAAGTAGGACCGGCTAGCGAAAGCACTCGAGGAAAGAGAGAGGGGTCGCCCCAAGATTTTGTTGCTGTTCAGTAGTGTCCTTAGTGGACAGATGTTCCCCCTCTAACCCCCTGGCCCCGCCCCAAGTGGAATGGCTGGTCTGGTGACCGCTGTAACATTTGGACACAAAGAAGCTGAAGCCACATTAACAGGTGGCTGCATCTCTTTCTTTCCCGAAGGATTTATCAGAATTGGCTTTAGGAATAATATTAGCATATACGTATATAATAAACCCTTTCCTTCTCTTTAAATTGGCACCAGCTATTAACAGGTTTCTCTCTCTCTCTCATTTTCCTCCCTCCCTCCTTCCCTTCCTCCCTCTCCTAAGCTGACCAGATCATCAGTTTCCGGACTTAAGGGGGAAAAAAGGCCAAGGATGTGCTCTCTTTACAGCTGAACCAGGGCTTATTTTCCCGGTGTTCAGCCATTCCCAAGTAGAGAGGCTTTTTGACCCTAGGGTTCTCTGTGAGTGAACTTCTCACATTCAGCTTGCTTTTGGAATTGCCCATCACTAGGTCCAGGCCAGTTTTATCCTTGGATTTGTCCAGCAACCTAAACAGTATAATTGCACAAGGCCAAGGCAGTACTTTTAATCTAGGAAGAGTTCCCAACTCTCTGTTTAGCAGTTCCAAATTAGGAGGTAGTGTAGCAAACAGTTTCAACAAGGCTCAGTAAGAATTCTTGACCCTAGAATGCGGGCTTTTTAAAAGCTGGAACAACCTAATTCATCTCTCTGAGTTTCACTTTCATAAAATTAGACCTCACCAAAGAGCAGGGGATTCTTAATATGTATCAAAGTGTATGTGGAATCTGGATGGGAATATTACATCTTTAATTTCACTAACCTCTAGCTGCAATTTAGTATTTAGCATGTCCTTTAAATCTAAATGCAGACAACAAACCACAATAATATTAGGAGTACCTGTGACTATATCCCCAGCAGATACCACAGACAATTTCCTAAGGCAGTTTTTATAGATATCTCAAAGTATCACTACTCTGATGTTACAATCAAATCATCATTACCTTTTTTGTTTTATCTAATAGACTATATCTATTTTAGAATGGTTTTAGATATACAGAAAAATTAAGGGGATAATACAGAGTTCTTATATATCTCATTCCCAATTTCCTCGATTATTGACACCGTACACCAGTGTGGTACCTTTTTTACAATTAATGAGCCAATATTAATACAATAATATTAACCAGAGTCTGTACTTTATTCAGATTTCCTTGGCTTTTGCCTAGTGTCCTTAATTCCATTTCAGGCTTCCATCCAGGACACCACATTACATTTAGTTATCAAGCCCCCTTAGGCTCCTCTGGGCTGTGGTAGTTTCTCAGGCTTTTCTTGTTTTTGATAACCTTGACAGTTTCTTTTTTAAATGTATTTATTTAATTTATTTATTTTTGGCTGTGTTGGGTGTTTGTTGCTACGCGCGGGCTTTCTCTAGTTGCGGAGAGCGGGGGTTACTCTTCGTTGCAGCGCGCCGGCCTCTCATTGCAGTGGCCTCTCTCATTGTGGAGCACGGGCTGTAGGCGCGTGGGCCTCCGTAGTTGCAGCATATGGACTCAGTATTTGTGGTTCACGGGCTTAGTTGCTCCCTGGCATGTGGGATCTTCCCAGGCCAGGGCTCGAACCCGTGTCCCCTGCATTGGCAGGCGGACTCTCAACCACTGCGCCACCAGGGAAGCCCCAACCTTGACGGTTTTGAGGAGCAGTGATCAAGTGTTTTGTAGCATACCTCACTAATGTAAACTGTCCAATGCTTTTCTCACGGTAAGACTGGGATTATGGTTTATTGGGAGGACAACCAGATAAAGTGCCTTTTTAATAACATCTTATCAAGGGTACATGCTATCAATGTGATTTGCCTGTTGATGTTGACCTTGATAACCTGGCTGAGGTCGTGTCTCAGATTTCTCCACTGTAAAGTTACTCCTCCACCCCTTCCACACTACACTTGTTGGAAGGAAGTCACTATGTGAAGCACAAACCCAAAAAGTGGAGAGTTATGATCCACCTCCTTGAGGACAGAGTATGTACATAAAGTATTTGGAATTCTTCCACACAGATTTGTCTATTTTCCCCTAAACATTAATTTATTCAATTATTGATATTTATTTATATCAGTATAGACTCATGGATATCTATTTTATCCTTTGGGTTATAATCCAATACTACTTTATTTTGTTGTTTGAATTGTTCCAGCTTTGGCCATTGGGAGCTTTTGCTTTTGGCACCTGTGCTCCTTTGACATACTCCCTTTGGGGTGTGTGAGTTTGTGTGTGTGTGTGTATCTGTGTGTATCTGTGTTTAGCATGCATGTTTGTGTGTGTGTTTAATACTTCCTGACTTTTTGGTACCACAAGATGCTCCAGGCTCATTTTGTGTATTTCCTGCCCCAGTCCTAGAATCAGTCATTTCTCTGAGGAGCCCTGATTCCTTTTATTGGAGAGTAGTAATAGAAACCAAGATCTGGGCTCTAGATGTGCTGTTGCTAATGGGCTATTATTTGATTAGGCTCTCTTAACTGAGAGAACAAAGAAATATATATGTATACTAACCCATGTATATACACATATCAGTAAATACTTCTATATATAACTATCTATATCTATATTGAGCTGAGTGTATACTGATGTCTGCAACTATAATGCATTAACGCTGAGATTAGTTTAGCCTTCTCCTCTTGTTTATCTGTAAATTCATACTTCAATATTGAGAAATGTGGCTACCACCATCCACCATCTATTTATTTAATTGTTCCAATTTCAGTACACATGTATCAGAGTTGTGAACCCATCTCCCCAACATCACTATTTTTAAGTATAGTAGTTAATAGAGTCTCTGTTATATCTTGTTATTTGATGAGTTTAAATACCCATTCGTTTCTATATCACAAATTTGGTTTTTAAAATATTCTAATGACTACATTTAAAACATAGTAACTAGTTTCTTTTGAGATTCTATGTATTATATTTTATGAATTTAAAAGTGTTATTTTAAGACTATTTAAATGGGCTACTCCATATTGTCAAAGGGATTCACAGTAAAAAGAAGGTTAGGACCCCAACCTCACAAAGATTATTGTCAGTTTATAATGAGATGATGTGAAATTGTCTGGTGCAAATGTTGGGAGCTCATGCTTGATAAGTGTTAGCTTTGTCCACTTGGGCAGGCTTCTTTCTCCTTTAAAGTTCTAAACACCTTGGAAGAGAGAACATGCTAAACCTTATGGTTAATAATTTATAATGTAGTGGAAGGATTTGCTAGGCATCAGTGTTGGAGGTAAAGGTCCATATAAGGTTGATGGAGGATGAGTGATTCCACTGCAGAAGTTTGTACTTGATATAAATTAATATAAGTGCAAGCAATGTATTTTAAGTTCATTCTAGAGGAGTAGTTCAGAATAGCTTCATAGAGGAGAAGACCTGAGCTATCTTGGGAGATGTTTAAACAGATGAGGAGTGGAGCCGGAGTTGAGAAGGCAAAGGCAGTGTAGCCTTAGAATGCAAATGTTCACAGACATGATCTTGTGGTTTATTCACCATCCTTACCAACCTAATAAGGACACCTGCTGGTAGCTGCATCATCATCATCATCACCATCAACATCATCACCATCATGTTAATAAAGAATGGATATATTTGCCAGGTAGTCAAACAAGCTCTTTGCATGTAGCACCTAGATGTTTTCTACGATCCACCTTATGAGTTCAATCCTTGTAATTATTCTCATTTTTCACATACAAAAATGAAGACTTAGAGAGATTAAGTAATTTGTTCAAATCTTGGTGTGTGCCCTCTCAACTCCATGCTCTTTACCTCTGTGCTTAACAGGCTAGGATGATTTGCCCATATTAAGGGCTCAAATATTGGTTGATAAGTATAATAATCTCATAAAAGGAAAAGTGAAGTAATCTACTTTGATGTTTATGGTGCAGTTTGGTGAATGCACTGAAGTGCCAATAGATGAATAATAAAAGTTAGAAACACACAAAAATAGAGAAGAAAAATTCATATGTGTATGTCTGCTGGGAACAAAAAATCCTCCTGAATATCTAACTTCTTAGTAAATATCAGGATATCACATACACATCATTAGGCAGCATCAATGGAGGATCCTCTGTACCCTGCAAGAGGGCACTGTTATAGATGCACAGAAAGAAAATTCATATTTCCTGTACATTATAAATAAGGACATACTATGATCACTCTTTAAGAATGAAGTAATTTGAGTTTTTAAATTTTCCTTATCAATTGGTGTATATGAATCATGTTAGGTGAAGAATTATTGGTTGATTGGACATTTTATGTTTTAATTCTTTACAGAAAACAGTAAACAAATCCTTTTAGGCTTAAAATATCACATTCAGCAAATGAGTTATTATACTGAAGAAAGTGATGAATTCAGTAAAGTGTCTGGAATCTAAAATAAGAAGTAATTGAAGGAACTGGGAATAGATGACATGAAGCAAGACCAGGAGAGAAGTAGGTGGTCGCTCTAAACTATTTTAGGAGTTGTCCTATGAAAAAGGGTTTAGACTGTCCCACACTGAAGATTTTAGACCAAGTAGACAGGTTTAGGTTGATAAAAGGATGAATATTTTGACAAGTAGAACCTTTCAACTATAAAATGGACCGACTGCATTTTAAACTCAAGAACTCCCTGTTACTGAAGTGCTTTAACAGAGGTTGAAGTTAAGCAGTTGGAAAAGTAAGAGCCTTTACAGTGAGAAAATTCTATGATTCTATGGTTTTCAACTCATAAATTTGTGTAGTTCATCCATTTTACTCATTGTATACACTTAAGTATATTGTTCCTTGAAATGGCCATTCAAAGTTGTTTCCTGTGCCACACACTATGAATGTTAGGGTTAGTCCTGTGTAAATCTTACCCCCATTGAATTAGTATTAACCCTAAGCAAGCAGCTTTCTTACATAAGGAAACAAAAAAAGAGGTTCAGAAATGTCCAAACTAAGTTTTTATAAAACTGTGTTATCAAATCTAATTTATCAAAAAACTTCAAACAGGGGCTTCCCTGGTGGCGCAGTGGTTGAGAGTCCACCTGCCGATGCAGGGGACACGGGTTCGTGACCTGGTCCGGGAAGATCCCACATGCCGTGGAGCGGCTGGGCCCGTGAGCCACGGCCGCTGAGCCTGCACCTCCAGAGCCTGTGCTCCACAACGGGAGAGGCCACAATGGTGAGAGGCCCATGTACCGCAAAAAAATAAAAATAAAAGGAAGATGCAGACCTGTATGCTTCAGGATTTTCTCACCAAAACCCCACACAATTTCTTTACTATTCCAGCCAAGTATGGCCTAGCCCTACCCTCATCCCTGTTTTTCTTGGTTTAGTAATAAAGAAAGAGATGGAAATAAAGAAGAGATATCAGGTAGAAAGATATAAAATAGTGGGGAAAATAATATAAGTGAAGTCAAGTACCACCATCATTTACTAGAAGTGAACTTTCAGCACCAGCATTAATATTTTTTCCTGTTATATCTGTAAATGATAATAACTAATATGTACATAACAATTTTCAATTTAAACAAATCTCATTTTTATAACTAACTACTTCGCAACAAGCAACATGCTAAGGCAACACCAATAGATGAAAAACGGTAGTACCTGGCCCCAAGGAACGTTGTCCAGGAGAACACAGATATATGTAAACAACACAATCACAATACAGTGTAGCGAGTGCAACAATCAGGCATGCAGAAGTGCAAGGGTAGCAAAAAGGAGCATGTGATCACAACACTAAAAAGAAGACTGCACAAAAGACATAATATGTAAACTGAGGTTTGAAAAATGAAGTGGGTTTCCCAGGTGCCCCATAGGGAGAAAGGAATTCTTGGAGGAGGGAAAAGCATAAATGAAGACAGTGAATTGTTCATATAATCAAGAAGTGAAGTAGGCAATGGCAAGAGAAATGATTGGACACAGGCGTCATGAATACTTGCATGTCTGCATTTTAGCAAGTCCATTCTAAAGGAAACTTTGAGGATCAACTCGGGGGTGGGGGGCCGCAGGGGGCACAGAACTAGTCATTGCTGCCAGAAACACGGGAACCACTTTCTACCAACCCACCAAAATAACGACTTCAAAGGCAACATGGTATCACAGAAAAGGTTTGTTTTTTTGTTTGTTTGTTTTTAGTTCATTAGGTCTCACTTAAAATTCTGATTCCACAATGCACTTGCTTTGGGATCTTGAACAACACTCATAACCTCTGCAAGTTTCAGTGTAGTAAGTTTATGTGATTACCTTCATCTGTAATATCCCTGCGTTGCAATCTTAATGGAAACTCAAGTTCAGGTCAAAGACAAGTTTCTCTGTGACCTCTCCTCTGAATTGATTCAAAAGCTGTCTCTCCCGTCCTCATTTGGCTTCTCTTATGGAATCTCATAAAAACTTCTATGACCTCTTTTGTGTTTTTTTTTGTTGTTGTTGTTGTCTGTTTGTTTGTTTTTTAATTTAAGTATAGTTGATTTACAATGTTGTGTTACTTTCAGGTGTACAGCACAGTGATTCCTTTTTCACATTCTTTTCCCTTATAAGTTATTACAAAATATTGAGTAGAGTTCCCTGTGCCAATAAGGAGATCCTTGTTGTATCTATTCTATGCCTTATTTGAATGACCGTAGCACTCGTTGTCTGTATCATTTTTATGTCTCTGGTTGCTTTGTGACTGAAATGAAAATTTTCTATTTGTTCATTTCCTTCCTTAAAAATGTGTTCATTTATGTATTTCATATTTATTGACTACATCTTAGACACCGTGTTAACTGCTGGTTCTAGATGTTAGTAAAATATAGACCTTCCTGCTCAAAAGGTCACAGTATTTGTGGGAAAACAAAAAAATGAACTACCTATATCTCAAAGAGCTTTGTACTTCCCAAAGAGAACACACCTAGTAGGTACAATAAATACATGTATCATACATAAATGTATAAATAGTTAATGGGATTAAAAACTAGAGATAACTGCTTTTCGATTCTGAGGAAATGATGATTATATTTCACCAGGAGCTCAATACCACTCTGAGAATGAGGGCTTAACCCCCGTCCTGACTCACTGCATTGCTTTTCTGTATAAAAAATACACAAGTCTGTATATACGCTCTAGAAAAAGGCTTATCTGGCATGAATTTCAGAGAGCAAGAAGAAAACTTCAAGAAGTTCAGAGAAGCATCCAGCAGCTCAGATGATTGGCACTAATACAACTTGCTTGACAGGAAAATTGAGCTGTAAATCTCACAAAATTAGATGATCTTTGAAGAATTTCAAAACCTCCTGCTATTAATTGGAAATCCTAGAAGAACCGCTTCTTTTAAAGCATACTGATAATATGCTTTACAGCTTAATATTCAGAAGCCTATGTTTTGGCTAAGTGAGCTTCAGGAAAGAAGGAAACTTGTGGTTCCGTTCCATCTACTCTGCAAACTCTGGTCAAGACATCTACTTCTGTGCTCAGCCATCTTATCATCTGTAAAATGGAGGCAACTCTAAGAAAACATAGTTACAGAGATGTTGCACAGTTTCATGTGTCATTGTCTTCATTTGTTTCAGAAAACCAATAACATCTAAGCTACTACTGCAAAGAGTGCAATGTTACTTGGGGTCATCTGGTGCAGCTCTGTCAAAGTAAAGAAAAGGAAAGCGGCCTAGAATAACTATAATTTTCCCAAGAGGACACTATTATTTTATGGTAAATCTGGGACAAGAACCCTGATCTCTTTGATGCCATTCCATTGTTCTTTCGTTGGGTTCTGAACAACCCAGAGAAAGAAAGAGAAATAAAACTCCTATGTGCTGTGTCACTGGTACAGGTCGTGGCAAGATTGGAATTGGAGCACTACATATTAACAGGTATTTGGGGAATTCTTCAAACTAATTAAGATATATACCAGGTCCATAAAAAACAGTATGTTTTCTGAAGATGATTCTGTGGCATGAACAGAACTGGTAACTGAAGGTGTCTGTGTGCTGCAGTTCCAAACAGCATGGATGAATGCTTGTTTTCTGGCACCTTGAAGACTCCATCCCAACATACACATTAAAATAAAATTAACATTTCAACTGGGTCATATTTAATTCTGCATGCTCTTGTAAGTCAGCAAAATATTCCATATATCATTTAAGTTGTCACTCCCTTTCTTTTTTTTTTTTTTTGCCGTACGCGGGCCTCTCACTGTTGTGTCCTCTCCCGTTGCGGAGCAGAGGCTCTGGACGCGCAGGCTCAGCGGCCATGGCTCACGGGCCCAGCCACTCTGCGGCATGTGGGATCTTCCCGGTCCACAGCACGAACCTGTGTCCCCTGCATCGGCAGGCGGACTCTCAACCACTGCGCCACCAGGGAAGCCCCGTATCTGATTTTCGTATTAGGACTCTTCTAATTTTTTATATACATTGGAAAATAACTGATGTCTTTCTAAGGTGTATATCTTTGATTATGTTTTCTATTTTCATAAAGCTTCTTGTATTCTCTACTCAAAACAGGAGTAAATAATGGCTGCATATAACTAATCATAATCAGCCATTTTGTCCAGATTTTTAGATGTGTTGGTATAAAGCTACCATAGTATTCTTTTGTAATTAAAAAAAAATTCTCTCTGTTTTATAGCTAGTCCCATCTCTATCATATTTGCCAAATATTGCTTATTTTATTGGTGTTTGTAAAGAGCAAGCTTTTGGTTTTCTTTGTCACGTTTACTGCTTTTCTTCTCTATTTTTGACTTTTCTCTTGATTAATTTTGTCCTTCCACTCTTTGGGATTTACCTTGTTCTTTTTCTATGTCTACGGTCCATTTCCTGTAGCTTCAAGAGCCATTTTCCACAACTCAATGAGCTCTGCTGGCTGTGTCATGGCCACTTCATCATATGCCATTAAAACTTAATCTCATACACTGTGTGAAGACTCGGCGGTCTTATTTTGCTTTCAAAATTGTTCTATAGCCTTGGATCCTTCTTCTTCTCCTAAATTAGCACTATCATCAGGGAAAATTCTAGTGGGCCTAGAATTCTAGGCTTGCCTTTCCTGCAGTTTCATAATCAAAGAAAAAACATTTCCACCCTTTTTTTGATGTTGATCGAAAATTTAGCAACACTTCTTTGCACTGTATTCAAATCCCAAAATATGAGCAAGCCTTCATGCACACAGGCTCACTGAAATGTCATAACTTTAAACTATGTATGACCTTGAACAATGACCTTTCCAAATACTCCACACTCTTTCTAGGTGTTCAGACTTTTTCATTCCTACAACATCTTTTACATAGGGTCGATTTGTGTCCTAAGTTCTTCCTCACGCCCACTTCTGAGTATATATTCAGAGGAAATATCATCATAATTTGAAGAGATATCTGTACTCCCATGTTTATTGTAGCATTATGCACAAGAGCCAAGGTATGGAAACCACCTAAGTGTCCATAGTAGATTAATGGAGAAAGGAAATATGGTATATATATAGAATAGAATATTATTCAACCTTAAAAAAGAAGAAAATCCTATCATTTAAGTCAACATGGATAAAACTGGAGGCCACTATGCTAAGTGAAATAAGACAAAAACAAATAGTGCATGATGTCACTTATATGTGGACTCTAGAAAAATAATGAAATAAATCAACTCTTCCCTCCCTGGACATTTTCCTCAGCAGAATCTAGCAGCCTCTACTATGAGTATTATCTTTTTTCTTTTTATTGTTTGTACCAGATCACAACCCCAGGGAACCTATGTATTTACCGATGTATATCTACATTATAGTTTACCATTGTTCTTTTCCTTTGTAATTCATTCCTTCCACTTCTGGCCTCAGAACCTCATTTTTACTTTGGAGAAGTCCTTGTGATTCAGGTAGGCTGTGTGTCTCCTTCCTAGGCTGTGTGACTTGGGGCTGGCTAGACACAGTGTTTCACATATACTCTATATGTCTTAAGTACTTATTTCTCTGTTTTCCATCATTTTCCCTCCAAATTTTTGTGTAGTTATTTTTTAATTGACATTTGTATTCCTTTCTTTTGTTTGACTAAGGTACTGTTCAACCAATCTTCTGAGTGCTTAATTTCAACTTTTTTAATTCTAGAAGTTTCTTTTGGTTGCATTTCACAGATCATTTTTGCTTAAATTGTACATGTTGCCCTTCTTTTAATACATTAATCATAATTTTAAATAATAGTTTCATTGAGATATATTTTACTTTCCATATTATTTAAAGTGTACAATTTAATGTGTTATGCATCTACCACCACAATCAATTTTAGAACTTTCATCCACCCCCCAAAAGAAAAAGAATCTATTATAGGTCACTCACTCCCCCATTTCTCCAAACCCTAGGCAGCCACTAATATACTTTGTCTTTACAGATTTGTCTAGTCTGGACATTGCATACAAATGGAATCATACAATTACTTAGCATGTTTTCAAGGTTCATCCATGTTGTAGCATGCATCAGTACTTGATGTCTTTTTATGGCTGAATAATAGTCCATGGTGTGGATATTACTATGTTTCATTTATCCATTCACAATAAATGGTCATTTGGTTATTTCCACTTTGGGGCTCTTATGAATAATGCTGCTGTGGTTGGATTTACGTGCAAGTTATGTATGTAGGTCTAGATTTGTTTTTTAAATTAACAGACTATTTCGGAGCAGTTTCTGGTTTACAGAAAAATTAAGCAGAAAGGACAGAGTTCTCATAACTCCTTAGCTCTCTACCCAGTTTCCCCTATTATTAACATCTTACATTAGCGTAAGATGTTTGTTATAGTTAATGAACCCATATTGATACATTATTACTAACTAATATCCATGGTTTACATTAGACTTCACTCTTTGTTTTGTACATTATATGATTTTTGACAAATGTGCAATAACCTGTATCCACCATTACAGAACCATACACAGGAAGTCTCTTTGCCTTTAAAATTCCGCACTTCACCCATCCTTTTCTCCCTCCCCGCAACCTCTGGCAACCATTGATCTTTTGACTGTCTCCACACTTTGGCCTTTTCCTAAATTTCATATAGCTGCAATCATATAATATGCATGTAGCCTTTGCAGATTGGCTTTTTTTCACATAGCAATATACATTTAAGCTTCTTCCATGTCTTTTCATGGCTTCATAGCATTTTCTCTTTATTGCTCAATGTTGTTCCTTTGTACCGATATACCATAGTTTGTTTATCCATTCACCTATTGAAAAACATCTTGGTTGATTTCAAGTTTTGGCAATTATGAAAGAAACTGTTATAAACATCCATGTGCAGGTTTTTATGTGGACATAACTTTTCAGTTCCTATGGGTAAATACCAAAGAGCATGATTACTAGATCACTGTATGGTAAAAGTATGTTTAGTTTTGTAAGAAACTGCCAAGTACCCTGCTAGCAGCAAATGAGAATTTCAGTTGTTCTGCATCATCAACAACTTTGGTATTTCATTATTTGGATTTTAGCTATTTGAATAGGTGTGTAGTGGTATCTCGTTATTCTAATTTAAAATTCCCTGATGACATGGAATGTGTAGCATCTTTTCATATGCTTATTTGCCATGTGTCTATTTTCTTTGTTTAATCATAGTTGTTTTGTTTTGTTTTTTAGCCAATGCCTACTAACTCTTGTCCTCCTGTGTCTATTTATATTGTCTTTTTTCTTTCTTTTTTTTTTTTTGAGCTTTTGATCATTTAGTCTTTTTCCTGGTATGTCCAATTATTTTTTATATTAAAATTGGGCTTAACTTATTTTAGGAAACTATAAAGATACCTCCATATTCTGGATGTTGTTATCGTTCTCTTGAAAAGATTTCCTTTTGCCCATGGCAGACAGTTACCATAGGGACTGGAAACCTTAGTCCATTCTCAGTTTGAGCTCATTCAAAGCCTTTTTTTCCGTCTGTGTGAAGGGTGCTCTATTTCTGTCTTGTCCTTCCTCTACGGGTGTTGCCGTTTGGGATTACCATGTGAAAGTTTGGATTCTCCCTATTCCCAACTACCCTTGTATTTGTTAGGCTTTAAATGTAATGGTTCCCCCAGCCCTGTGAGACTAAGGATACGTGCAACTTGTCATTCCATTAGTTGTTGCTTTTAGCCTCAGCTCTTGCCGTTTGGCTTCTGTGGTTACAGTCTTTTGAACTCCTTGGCTTTTCAGCTCCTAGGCTGTATGAGTTGAATCAGCAAATGCCCCAAGGAGAAAAGCTGCACCAAATGTCAAGCTTGCATCTGTGTTTCCCTTCTCTCCAGAACTTGGCCCACATGTCTTGGTGTCTCTCTAACATTCGGATGTTGGCGAACACATGTTTTCTTACTGTATCCAGGTTTTCTAAAATTTCTTTAGACTTCACCTGATCTTATGTTATTATTGAAGTATCATCTCAATTAGCCCTAGGAAGAAAATTTACAATTTTATGTTTTCTTAAATTTTCTATATTACCTCAGTTTCTGTAGAGACCTTTTACCTGATTGTTCAGTCTAGTTCCTGTGTTACCAGTAAGATGGAGATAGGTGGAGTCTAAGAATATTGGGGGGAAAATCACTGATGAATGATATGGCTCGTTCTTTTTGTTTTTCCTCTCCTTATTTACTCTGGCAGCCTACATTTGCCCTTCTTGATTTGACCCAGTTGCCCAGATAAGCAACCCACTCTGGCAAAGACATGACTTTACTCTCATAAATGTCTGCATGTTAGGATAAGTTAGATGATGAACACCATGCCAAAGTTCTTTCTGTGACCAGTCAGAATGGCCATCATCAAAAAATCTACAAACAATAAATGCTGGAGAGGGTGTGGAGAAAAGGGAACCCTCTTGCACTGTTGGTGGGAATGTACATTGATACAGCCACTATTGAGTACAGTATGGAGGTTCCCTAAAAAACTAAAAATAGAACTACCGTACGACCCAGCAATCCCACTACTGGGCATATACCCTAATAAAACCATAATTCGAAAAGAGACATGTACCACCATGTTCATTGTGGCAGTATTTACAATCGCCAGGACATGGAAACAACCTAAGTGTCCATCGACAGATGAATGATAAAGAAGATGTGGCACATATATACAGTAGAATATTACTCAGCCATAAAAAGAAATGAAATTGAGTTATTTGCACTGAGGTGGACGGACCTAGAGACTGTCATACAGAATGAAGTAAGTCAGAAAGAGAAAAACAAATACCGTATGCTAACACAGATATATGGAATCTGAAAAAAAATTCTTCTGAAGAACCTAGGGGCAGGACAGGAATAAAGACGCAGACGTAGAGAATGGACTTGAGGACACGGGGAGGGGGAAGGGTAAGGTGGGATGAAGTGACAGAGTGGCTTGGACATATATACACTCCCAAATGTAAAACACACACTAGTGGGAGGCAGCCACATCGCACAGGGAGATCAGCTTGGTGCTTTGTGACCACCTAGAGGGGTGGGGTAGGGAGGGTGGGAGGGAGACACAAGAGGGAGGAGATATGGGGATATATGTACATGTATAGCTGATTCACTTTGTTATAAAGCAGAAACTAACACAGCATTGTAAAGCAATTCTACTCCAATAAAGATGTTAAAAAAACAAAAAGTTAGAGAGTAAAAAAATTCAAAAGAATTGGCCACACTCCTCCAATAGATTCTCTAACATTTAGCAGAACAGAGTTCACACTGAATCTGGTTTATGAGTAAAAGACAAGTCAACTTTAAAGTGGATCAGAGATGACAACATTTCTTTTCCATGTGGCTGCTTTGGAGCCATATTTCTGCTGACCACTCAAAACCTTCCTCTTGAGTATTCTGTGATATATTAGAACCAGGAATAAGGGGTGTTAGTGCTGGTAGGGTCAGACAGTGGTCTGCGATTTAATTCACATATCCTTTCTGCACCAGACTCTTTAAGATCATTGAGTTATCCTAAGAATTTTGAAGCTGTAGAATTCACGACAGTACATTACAATATGCCAATATTACTATTCTCCTGCTCTGACATTCTCCACTGATGGACAGATGAAGGAGAAGGAAGGGCAGTCAGCAGTAACTGAGAGTAAATGAAACTGGAATATTATAATTCAGTATCATTTGAGTGACTGAATTGGCTGGCCCAGTGTTCTCCAGTTAAGGGTGAGGGAAGATTAATCCTGCACATGACACCACTACTGTATTTATACAAGTCTACTGGGACAGTTGTTTGCCTTGATTTGTTTTCTTCATTCATTTCAGTCAGACAGTTGTGTTGACTGATTTTCCTTTTTGATGTATGAAACGACTGTTTGACTGAATTTACCATTTACTTTACACTAGTGCACTGGAAAAATGATACATTCGTCAAATTGGATTGGCAGGTATGAAAATGTTTACCCCAGAACTAGACAGAAATATAATATTGCCTTCTACAGAAATGTAAGTCATATGCCCTGGATTTTGGGGAAATGTTCCAACTTTAACTATTTTGCCAAATTTCAAAAATGTAGGGTAACTGATCCCATAGTAAAAATAAGAAGATCTGTGAAGTCCAGATAAAAATAGTTTTGTGTGACTCTGACAATCACATAACACAAAAGAAAAAAGTATTATGAGATAAATTTTAGTGATTTTCATACTTATTAAGAGGTGTTTCTATGTTAAACTTTTGAGTCTTATTCTAGAAGTTCTGTAGGAACAAACACTTCAAATATATTCATAGAAAACCCTCTTTATTTATAATTCCATTTTTCCAATATTTATAGTTACTATGACAGGCCATTTCTCCACATCCTATCCCATGATTCTCTGCTCCTATTGAACATTTGGAAATT
Source organism: Mesoplodon bidens (assembly GCF_964165515.1). Lineage (NCBI taxonomy): Eukaryota > Metazoa > Chordata > Mammalia > Artiodactyla > Ziphiidae > Mesoplodon > Mesoplodon bidens. The sequence goes on along the minus strand of NW_027672575.1, from coordinate 271,512 downwards.
GGTGGCATGAGCAGGAAAGTGAAGCAGTTTTTGAGATTACTGAATAATGCTGATTTTATAAAGACTGCTTTCTTCCATTGTTGACAAACTTATTATGGTACCGATGGTTGGATACTACTCTTAGAGATGAAAAAGGTCTTAAGGAATCTTCCATATTCCATTCACCAATCTGTGTTCTTGTTCAAAGCAAAATTAATTCCTTTCAAAATTAACATATTAGCTTAATAATAATTTTTAGTCTAAATAATCTATCTGGGAGAATGGGAATTTTTGGTGGGAAAAAGTGACAGAAGATGGGACGAAAAGAGAATTCATAGAAAGACAAAACAGCATTTTTTAAATGGTGGGTATGAACTTCTGTTTCCAACTATATCAGTTTACCTTAGGAAAACACACTAGAAAGGCCAGATAAATCATAAGCAACATTTGACTGTGAGCGTTAGAAAGCTACTGAGGTAGCCATGACCTAGAAAAGTAAAATAGAGAAAGAAACTCACTGAAGTGAGAACAATATTCTGCACATGCTTTTCTAGCCCAGTCATTTAGAAACTACTGATGAAGAGCAAAAGGCTGAGAAACCAAATGCGGCTCCTAAGAGGTAGAAAAGCCAGTAGATCTTAGGACAATGTCATAGGACTAAGGAAACCAGAATTGGAATTGAGAAATAACAAGGCAGCTAGAATTTTAAGGACCAAAATCACAGAGAGAGTAAAGATTCAGAGAACAGAGCTGGATTCAGCAACAGTGTTCCCTTGCAGTATTTTCCATGTATAATAGGTAGACAAGGCAAGATGCTAAGAAGTCAAACAAAAGCTAACTGAAGTCAAAACAAAGACTTAGTTGGTTCATAATGCTGAAGAGACAAAATTGGGGTTCAGAACCTATGAAAGATTTGTGGCCCAATGGTAAACTAATGATATGAATTAGGACATTGAAATCACTACATATGTGTGTGTGTGTGTGTGTGTTTGTGTGTGTGTGTGTGTGTGTGTGTGTTAGGAAGGTTGAGGCAACATCTACATTGAACCTTATAAAGAAGGAAAATGAGTATGAAGTTGGTCCAGTGACTGAGGTGATCTTCCCCTCTGCTCCCTACCTGAGAATAGGAAATTCTCTCCTCAAGAAAATACAGTTGACCCTTGAACAATGTAGGGGTTAGAGACACTGACTCCCTGTGCAGTCAAAAATCCACATATAACTTTATGGTCGGCCCTTCTTATCTGTGGTTCTGAATCTGAGGATTCAACCAACCACACATCATGTAGTACTGTATTACTTATTGAAAAAAAAATCCATGTATAAGTGCATCTGTGCAGTTCAAACCCAGGTTGTTCAAAGGGCAACTGTAATGTCATTCAGATTCTATACAACTTGTCATATCCCAAGTCTTGTATTCACTGAAGAGCCACCAAGACAACCAAGAAAAGGAGAATTAGAATAAAAAACAAAACAGAATCAGAATCATAGATGACCTAAACATTAAAGTTCATACATATTTCGGTAAATATTATCAAGTTCAAGAAAATAGATGACAAGGTGGAGAACTTAACTTGACGAGTAGAAACTACAAACTGATTGAAGTTGAACTGATAGAATTAAAAACTATACGAAATTTAAAACTCGGTACTGGATTGGACACAGGTAAAGAGAGGTAAGTGAACTGGAAGATAGAGTAGTAACAATATTAAGACTAAAGCATGGGAAACGAAAAGAATAAAAAGTAGACAAAAGCGCATTTGAGACATATGGGCCACAGTAAATATTTTTTATCATATGTGTAAACCGGAGTCCAAAGAAAAAAGGAGAGAGAGATTGGGATGAAAACAATATTTCAGAAATATTAACAGCTGAGAGTTCTCTAAAACTAAAAAGAATATATGGAGCCATAAATTCAATAAGCACTAAAAAATGCAACAAGAACAAATCCAAAGAAAACCACACATGAGATCACCACAGTACAATTCATGAATAGCAATGAAAAGCATAACATCTTAAAAGCTGCCCGACGAAAAAGAGAGAGATTACTTTCAAAGGAACAATAGGATTAAGATTACAGCTTTCTTCTCAACGAAACTGACTGGATACTAGAAAATAATGGAATAATATTTTTAAGTGCTAAAGAAAAGAACTGCCCATTGGGAATTCTAGAGGCAGAGAAAATGTTGTTTGGAAGGAAAGATGAAATAAGGAAATTTGCAGACAAACAAAATTTAGAAAATATGTTCTTATCAGAACTGCCTGAATTAAATTATAAAGGGAGACCCGCAGGCTGAAGGAAGATTATCATAGACGAAAATAAGGACTTTATAAAGAATTATGTATAACAGAAGGAATAAATAAGTGGATAAACCTAAATAAAATCTAACAGCACAAAAAAGTAATAATAAAATATATCAAAAATTAAAATGCATTAAAAAAATGGAAGAGAAAAAGTAGTAAAAGATATTTAAGATCTCAGCATTGCTTGAGAAGCAGTAAAAGAGCTAATAAGTCATGGTACATGTGTAACTGCTACTTATGTACAAATAACAAGCTAATACAAGGGAAAATGGAATTTGAAGAAATCTAAAAGGAAGAAAGAAGAGCAAAAGGAACATAACAAGGTGGGACAGATAGTAAACGAGGAGTAAACGGTCTACAAGAAAATACCTTAACTGTAAATACTCAAATTAAAGGACAAGGATTATTCAAACAAAAAACGTAATTCTATGCCACCTACAAGAGACAAGAGTCAGATTGAAAATTAAAGGATTCAAAAATTATGTCCTAACAACAATAAGTAAAATTGAAGAAGATTTTTTAATATTAACATAAATTTGAAAGCAAAAAGTATCACTGGCGATAAGGCAGGATAATAAAACCCACTGTTACTTTACAAGGAATATATTATAAATCTAAACTTCAATGCAATAGATGAAGGGAAATTCCAAAAAACTAAGTAGAAATAGAAAAATCTAAATTACCTAGATCAGTAACATAGAACCACAACAACAAATCAGCAGGTTAGAGAAGATCTGAATACCATCATTAAAAACTTTGGCCTACATTTACATAAAACACTGCAACAACAATGATGGAATATATATATTATGCAGAAAATTTTAGGTGCACATGGCACATTTATAAAATTGACTATATTCCGGTTATAAAACAAGACTCCGAATAAGCAAGAAATTAAAAAATATATAACCAATATTTTGCCAAATAGTTGGATATTAAAAACATACTTCTGATCATTATGTAAGTCAAAGATAAAGTCGCAATGGGAATTAGAATTTTGTTAATTGAATGATAATGAAAATATGCCATAACAAAACCTGTGGGTTGCAAATAAAGCTGTGGCCACAGAGAAGTTTATGTATTCAAATTATATTTTCTAAATGTAAAAGGGAAAGGAATAAAGCAACTAGAAGATAACCTATCACCCTGAGGTAGGCAGCTCCTGAACTGTACCTGGTGGGGAAGGCAGGGCAGAACTTCAGGAGGCCAGCTGAGAGCACGGTGAACGCCACGTCAGGAGCAGTCTCCAAGAAAGAGCATTTAATGTACAAAGGGATGACTAAAATATATTTAAGAGCTAGCACCCTGACTCCTCTTAAGGATGACTTAACTTTGCTGGGGAAAAAATAAGAAGTGCTCGATGTAGAAGGTGAATAGCTTTATAATTCCCAGGAGAATCTTGGTACCAGGACCACACAATGAAGAACTTGGAGTCCCCGTGGCTAATCCAGCAGAGAGAAAAGGAGAAACAGAGATGCGAGAGAAAATAAAGGGAACTCTTGGTGGAATTTGGTGCTGCTGCAGGCCCAAGTCCAGGTATGTGCTCTCTAGCTCCCCATCTTAAATAAAAGCCACCATGTTCCTCAGTCTTTCAGGTACTTAGAATTTCTCTTTAGAACCTGAAAATGGGGTCAGGTTTCCTGTCTGCATTGCTACAGTCCAAAATAGAGGCAGGATGGTTGAAATAGTTCTCTATCTGGCAGAGGAGGCCTTGAAGCTGTGAGCCACTCACTGCAAACCAGCAGGACATGAAGGATTCTTGAGCAGACCTGAAGCTACTGGGAGGCCTTTCAGGTGTTAAATCCCATAGTAAATACTGTACCTTCATTGGCCCCTTCTCCCTCTCTGTCCAGTCTTCCTCCACACCCATGGGGGCCCAAAGGGGTTAAATGAGCACTCTTTGACTTGTACTTGGTGGTCCCAGAACTTGACTTGGGCTTGGAGACTTCCATGAAAAGTCTGCCTTCCACCTACTGGCTTGGGTTTCTTGGTCTCTCTGCTCCAGGCTAATCCCTTCAACCTGCTTTTTCCATTTCTGCCAATAAGCCCCCTCTCCAGACCTTCCTAATGCTCTTCTGGGGTGGGAGGAGACTTACTGAGGGCAATGTTTATTTCTAGAGGGAGAGGTGACCACATGACCTCACAGTGGTCATCCCCTTGATTACTCAGTTTCTGTCTAGATTAGTCGTGGGTGTCTGTGCACCCCAGCCTCACCCCCAGGAGTCTTTAGATCACTGTCCTTATCTCAGCCCTGAGCCTCTCTCTATCCTCCTTCCCTCTCTCTCCTTACCCATCTTTACCCACAGACTCGCAGACTTTCTGGACCTCTGAGGACGACAAGCACTTCACAGAACCTCTGCTACAGAACCAAACATACTGAAATGACTCTTTACAAAGCTATTGAAACAACAGAAAAAGAATACATGAGGATTGTTTCTCCTGAGGGTTCAATTACCTAGGGGGCCTTTAGCAAACTTTGATTGATAAATCTAACCTTTCCTTCCTTGGCAATAGTTGATCACACTGTGAGGAAAACAAGTTAGAGAAAGGAAAAATAATATTTGGATTTCAATGAAATAATAAAGATGCAGGGACTATCTTTGACTTTTGCAAGCTGAGAAGAGGTTTACATTTTGATTATTTGATGGCAGGAATCCCTTTTAAAACAGGGCCAGTATGCATGATGCATTTAAAAATCAACGTTTTCAAATAGAGCCATAACCCCCACAAGATTTCCTGATTTCTCTGGGGTCAGATAAACCATCACATTTCACAGTGGTGCCCTGTATATGAAAGTGATAAACATAATCTGGAAGCACGGCAGTGGCTAAAAATATGGAGCTGGAAGGCATTCGTTGAAATGATTTTTTGCTTTTAATTCATTGCATAAAATGCTAATGTCCAAATTCAGGCAGGTAGATCTTACCAACCATCAAGAGCTTCAACCCTGCTAACAGCTAAGTGTGCACTTTTAAACCCTACTTTGACTGCTCCAGAAACTTACTAGGTTTCTTTAATGCCTCTGTTACTATTTCCTTTGTGTCATTTTGCTTTTCTTTAAAAACATAGCTGTGTGACCTTGGGGAAGTTATATTATTTCCTTGAGACTTGGTTGCCTTCTCTGTGAATATCTGGGTATAATTTTAGTATTGCTCAATAGAATTTTTGGTGATAATGAAAATATTCTATATCTGTACTATGCAAAGCAGTATTCAATAGCTACATGGAGCTAATAAACATCTTTGAAATATGGCAAATGCAACTGAGGAACTGAATTTTTAACCTTATTTTAAAATTTGTTTCCACATAAAGAATGCCACGTGGCTAGCATCTGTTGACAGATGCTAGACAGATCTACATAATATTTTAAGAACACTCTCCACTCAAAAACTCTACTATTCATTAAGTCAACCTAAATAATTTTGCCCTCTGACAAACAGAAAATAATTTATGCTTCCCTTGAAATTATCTGTCAAGACCTTTAGCAGTTAGGGGACATTATATTCTTAAAATTGACTTTGCTTTATGAAACTTTAATAATGTTGGAGTTCTCTGCCCTTGGTACCACCTTTGTGATGATGGGAAATACTGTGGATGATCAAGGACTATTTCAAGAGAACATGGAGAGAAACCGTCTGGATTTAATTTCATTATGAGGATGTCAAAATGTTAAATTACTTAAAATAAAACCCATATTGTTTTTATGCTAAGTTATAGTCTACATGTAGCTGGAAAAATGTTAAAAATATTTTTAAAGAACTACACATCTGGGCTTCCCTGGTGATGCAGTGGTTGAGAGTCTGCCTGCCGATGCAGGGGACACTGGTTCGTGCCCCGGTCCGGGAAGATCCCACATGCCGTGGAGTGGCTGGGCCCATGAGCCATGGATGCTGGGCCTGCGTGTCCGAGCCTGTGCTCCGCAACGGGAGAGACCACAACGGTGAGAGGCCTGCGTACCGCAAACAAACAAACAAAAAAATTAGAAGTATCTGAAATAAGCCTAAATTCAGAGTTAATCAGATTGGCCTGCTTTCTCAGGGGGACTGGAATTCACTGCTCTTTCCCCTCAACTCCCTGATGTCAGTGGCACTTTCCACAGATGAGGTGGCCTTCTCTGCCTACTGCAGAAGCTCAGTTCCCCCAGGCCCACTCCCTGTTTGAATCCCACCCTTGAGGCCAGGTGCCACCCTTCCCAGAACATTCGTGGTCTCATTTCAGTTTTTGACCTGCTCAGATTGAGTCCCTGTAGACTCTTTCTCAGCTTGAAACCTGATCTTCAACCCCTTTCCCTGACCTCGATGGTTACCTTCCTACTTTAGGTCTCAGGTGCTTTAGCTATAAAATGATATAGTTGCTCTTAATTCTAAAGTCTTCTTTCTAAAGCTCTACAATGTGGTGGCTCCTTGAAAATGTTTCTCTTTGCTGGTTTTAATTTTGTAGAGAATTAAAACCACAGCTACTCTAAAAGACAGTATGTTACATTGGATAAGGAAAGTGTGTTTTTGTAGTTAGATTAACAGGGATGGAAGACGACTTAGTATGTTTTAAGATACTCATGATCCATTCTAGTGAGAGTCAGGGGAAGAAGGGGAAGAGAGTTAATAAAATACCAAACCATTGTGACAAATTAAGTTAACCAACATGTAGCTGATTAGTTACTACTTGAATAAGCCACACATATCCAATTCAAGTTTTCCTTTATTTTTCTAAGAAGGGATCCCAGTGAACTGAGTCCCATGTTCAGGAACTCCACGTTCAATGGCTTAGTCTTTAAAAACTGTTATGTTGCTGGAAGAAGAAATATTTCCCATCAAGTCCTAATTGATGTTTAGCTATCACGCACATTTGAAATAAATTTATTACTTTGCCTGATCTCAGTGTAATACATTCCAAAGGGGCAAAGAGCACACGAAAATTTATGGAGTCTCCATCTTCTACACTAAAGTGTGCAATAAATTACATAATATTGGGCCGTGAAATTCACAAGCCATAGAAACCACACCATTAGCAATGTATACAGTGGTAAACAGCAGGTAATGATAATCATATAAAACAAAATAGACTGTGTGTGTTGGCACTGCTGCCAATAAAGCAATCATTAAATGCATTCATAGGCATCTACGCTAGGTAAGCTCTTTGAGGGTAATTGCTATGAATTCTACATACCTGTCAGGATATTATATATAGTCCAGTTTCTACGGCCTTTATTCAGAGACGCTGAGAAACGGTTACTGTGGGTAAATTCAGACCTTTTCTCAATATAGAATTTGGTCAACATGCATTCTGAACAGCAAAATTTCACACTGCTTTCAATTTCCTACAGTAATTGCCACCTCAACAAATGCAGGATTAAGTAGAATGGATTATAAGAAGTTAGAAAGGAAAGATGGAAGAAAAGAAGGAAGGTAGAAAAAAGTTGCGTATGGAGTACATCAACATTTACATAAAGAGTGGACCTAAAACTAACCTGAGGTTACCCTAAACTATTAGCGTATGATATAGAAGCATAAATGAAAAAAAAAACCAGCAAGGAAAACTCAAAGATTCTTTTTTTGTTTACTTTACTGCATATACACGTCCGTCTTAAACAATCTATATGCTTATATCCAATAAGAGCATTGTTTTGCAAGGCTATTTGGGTTCTATCAGCAGGTAAAGGTCGGACAACTCAACTTTAGCAGAGTTAGCCTTCAGGTGAATAATTGCTTCTTTCAGGTTGTGAGCATTTCAATTTTCCAGAAATGTTTCCCCAAAAATGAAAACTAAAAGAGTCCTAGGACAGCGTCCTTTAGAAGTTTTATAGTATCAAGGTTTTTGGAGGAAGAGTATCCTTGTCGATTATCAACACAATGATTCCAAGCAGGTCAATTTATGCTGAGAATATTATATAACAGACCCCACTTCACCTCCATTATACTGACAATGATCTTCCTTACTTCAACCTTGTGCTTCTTAGTAAAGTTGAAAATACTGAGCCAAGAACAGACAGTGACAATGCCAGAGACTCAGATGTACCTATAGGTGCCTTCAGACAACATCAGCCACCCAGGCTAAAGTCCTGGTTTTAAAACATCCCAACATGAATGAATCTCAAAAACCATATGCTGAGCAAGTGAAGCCAGATCAAAAGGGCACCTACTGTATTATTCAACTTACATGAAATTCTAAACTGGGCAAAATTCATCTCTAAAGATAAAAATCAGATCCGTGGTTGCCTTGGGGTGGGAGATGGGGATACTTTTGCAAAAGCCTAGGAGGAAACTTTCTAGGGTTTTAGAATTGTTATCGATCTTATGGGGGTGGTAGTTATACAAATGTGTACATTAATTAAAAGTCATTGAACCGTTGACTAAACATGTCTGCATTTTATTGTGTGTAAATGATACCTTAATAAAGTTGATTACAAAATGAACCAAAAACAAAACAAAGAAGAAGAAAAACCTCTCAAGACCTCAAAGGAAATACACTGTTTTCTTCCAGGGTACCAGATTGGAAATGAGGCACTGGTCTGTTCTACCCTCAGATTATCCCGAGGATTATCTAGTCTATTTGAAAGCACTAGAGTCCCCTATCAGAAAAACTCACCCCATGTTTAATTACTTTGATTTCTTCTCTGCCTCTTCTCCCACACGGTGAAGTCATTTACGGAAGAAAAACCAGCTTTTTCCAACTTTGCATCATCACATATTCTTTCCAAAGCTACTATTTATGGAACAAAATTTGGCTACACTTTGTAAAAATCTAGTTTTTTGAGCCTTACAAATCTTAAAAGTTAACCTATTGCCTCCTTTGGAATTTGGAAAAAAAATTATTTTGAAAATGAATAGCTGAGATTTGACATTTTTGTGTTTTGTGATTTTCTCTTCCCCTAAGAGAGAAGTGAGTAGGAATGAGAAACACATACATAAAGAAAAAACAAATTATCTTGCTGCCTTTGCATGGTTATAATTTATAGGAAGCCCTTTTCAACAATAATCTATTATCAGAATCAATAAAAATAATCTCCATGAAGGCCAGGCCAGGATATTTGTCTCTTTTTCAGCAGATTGCAATACAAACCACATTCATGGATATGCTTCTTCATGATCTTTGTAATACTGTAACAGCTGACCATTTCCTCATGCCTCTTCACCTTAACTTAAACCTGGTTTTTCATTAATGACCTCACATTTCCTTCTCTATCACTTGGTTGTCGGCCTCTTTTCCAACTCCAACTCCAACTCGCATTTCACTCTGGAACCAAAGGAACACTCACACCTTCCTGCTTTTTAGTGGTACCTCAAGGTCATTACCATATTGTGATCACCCTGAAGAACAGCCAGACAATTGTTATTGCAGAGCCATCTGACAGTTTGTAGCTCTAAAAATTAACTAAGGACCGCATTTGTCAAAAATACCCTAGTTTAAGATTTTGGTAATATAGCAACAGTAATTCCGAAGTCATTTATGACGATCAGTGTGGGAAGCACCCTCCTTCGGGAAGATCCTTTGCCATACAATACACTTTCCCTGTCAGGTAATAAGGAAGCACGGCCGTGGAAATTAAACTTTTGCGGAAAGAAATACTTGGCTTCGAGAAGGCTTGAAGTTCATACATTTTTCTTGAATTAGATTCCCCATTAATTACATTATCCACAGAGAGGTAATTATCAGAATTATGTAAGCAATTAAGGAGATGCTACTCCACATTCTTTCAGCTTGTTGACCTTTCTCACTTTATTTCATGTGGCTATCTGAAACATCAGTGATTTACATGTCTTTCTTTTTTTTTTAACAGATTTCTGTGTGTGTGTGTGTGTGTGTGTCCCCATGATGAAAACATCATTAAAATAAAATATCATGAATAGACTCTTAAGAAGCAGAGTCTACTTAAAGTCCTGGAAAATGTGAAAGCACTAATATTCATGGACAACTCTACACTCTGAACGCTACTCCAAATTTTATTGATCTCTATTTTGTCTAGGAGTTTTTCAAATTTTCTACCATGATCATTTGTTAGTTTTATAATTACATAATAAAGGCATTACATCATACAATCTTTTGTTATCCATTGCAGTTTTAAAACTATTCCTTTCCTTGTCCTCAGCAGATATGTCATAGATTATTAGTACACAAGCAAAGACTTTCAACGTAACAGTACTTTATAGTGAGAAGAACTATACTGAGCTATCTCTATCCTAAGACAATGCACTAGGAAAGCACTAGGAATTCTTAAGCACTAGGAATACAGAGACAATCAAGGGGCAAGTCCCTTGCCTTCGAGTATACATAATCATTATAGCAAATGCTTAAATAGCACTTAGTATATAATTCACCACAGCAGTCTTATTATACTCCTTTTAAATAGGTGAGCAGAGGAAGCCACAGGGAAGTCATAGGGTCAAGCCAGAATTTGAACCTAGGTAGACTAGTACACTGTCCACGGCTTTAACTACTATGATAATATATATATATATATATATATATATATATATATATATATATATATATATATATATGTCATATATATATCTATATAACTCCAAGTATTCCGAAGTTACAAAGCACTTATCTACCAAAACTCAAAAAGGAGCACACAAAATTGCATAGAAAATAAACATGTAAAAGGTCATAAATAAACCACAATATAACCTGCTCCACATAATATACTGACTGCAGTGTCCTGGGCCTCTCCCATCCTTAGGTAGCTGGAAATTACAATAAAATAATACTTTTCACTTTTGGAAGCCACACTATCTCTCATATCAACCAACCAATTACTTCCTTATAGAGAATAGGAAATTAACCTGAATATCAGAAAAAATATATATATATAGCATTACTGATGTAGAATCTTTATTTAAAGACAATAACTTCAATAGCAGAGGGAACTTTACCATTGCAGGCTTCAGATAACCTCTATATTTCTCAGATTTTATGCTAAATCATAAAATGCCATATTGTGTCTGAAGCTATTTTTCAATAGTCCATTTTCTTAAATGGACTAGCAAAGCAGTAAATACTGAGGAAAATTTTGGCTCCCCAATCCTAAAGCCATTCTGATTATGCCTGGGTCATCATGGGGACATCATCGGAACTACCAGAGGACTGGCAGAAATACCAGTGGTCTAGCCAGCTTATAAATTAGAAATTATACAGAATCCAATTTTATTTTTTTGTTAAGTAATTCCTATGAGGTTTTTGGGATGTGAATGTAAAGTCCTTTGATGTGTAATCTTTATCCATTAGATAGGGAACAATGCCAATCCCCATCATAAATACGTTCCCAATCTGACACTGAAAATCCACTGTAGGGCATAGGACCTGCAAATAGGATATGAATCACACACATTCATCCACTCATTCAGACAATCCACAAATATTCATTTTTAAGTCTACTATATGCCAATAATGTACCGGGCTCTAAGATGCTACACCATGCTAAATGCTGAAACAGACATACTCAGTTCTGGCCCTCCTGGAACTTATGACCTACAGAAGTGCCTTCATTGTAAATGGTCAGGACTCAGCCAATGCTATTATCATCAGCAGGTGACCAAATGATAGAGCTTGCTTTCTAAACAAGCTCCACACTCTTTGCTTTCAACATTTTTGCTTTCCTTCAAGCCACATAATCCAGTGGTCAGTTTCTCCCAGTTAGTGAGGTTTGGGGAAAATGTACCCAGTGAACAATTCCTTGTGGCCTCACTCTTTCCTCACACTCTCCTCTGTGCTCTTGAGCTAAAGAGACCTGGATTCAAGTCACTTGCTCTAACCTTATTATTTTAAAATAGGGCTGCTCCTGCTTTGAGGATTTCCACGGGATCAACACAGTAGCAAAGCAGCACTGAATCAGAAGCAGGTAAATTTCAAAATGACAGCTCTAAAAATATCCACTCTCCTTTTGTTCTCCTCCTATCCCTTTGCTCTGAACACCTCTGCTCTGAGGCTTTGCCTTTACCCTTCTCTGATTACTGCTCCAAAAGGGTTTCCAAGAACCGGGAGTATTTATGGTTTCACTTGCTCCCAAGTCCTTGGTGGAAAAGGATGCTTGCTTTCTGATTCTTACTAATTCCACACTCACATTGTTAACACAAAAATCATCATTTAAAAAAAAATTTCCTCAGCTTCATATTTCATCTGGGCCAACACTGAAAGAATATTTTCAAAGAAACAATATCCTCTCTCCTTTGCTCTTCTGAGTTTCACGTTTTTACCTCCAGTCTCATTTTCAACCCTTATTACGGGATGCATCACCAAAATAGAAGAAAGTTCTTTCTGCTTTCCCTGTACCAGCCAATTATTCTACTTTGTTCTGTCTCTAACGAACAGAATGCGAAATCAACACAAAGCCTGATTATGTGACCTCTTCCAAGGGAAAGGTCTGAGAGTTGTCTATTTACTAATGAAGCTCAGTGTGTATTAAGGGTTGACTGAAGCAATCATCAGGAATTTTCATCCCTTAAATTAGTGTTTTCCACCAGATGCACATCGTTCATTTCAGATAATATAACTTTTAAGTTCAGGATACAACTGGACAAAAGAAAAGAAAAAAAAGTAACCAACACAACATTTGCAGTAATAACACAGTAACAGCTATCATCCTTCCCTGAGGAATTCAGCCTACTTTATGGACACAATTTAGTACAAACTCATAAGAAAGCTAACAAAGCCCAAAACCACTTCACAATAGCGTAGAGAGGTAAAGGTCAAAACTTATTACTGCCAGGCCCAGCAGACAATGGCACCTACCGAAAAGAGCACAAGACAGGAAAACCTGGAAGCCTGTGTTCCAGCTTCGGTTATTCCTGTAAGCATTGGTATGATCTGAGTGAACTCAGCCTGCCCTGCTTTTTCCGTTTATAAAAACCTACATCATCCTCTCATTAGAATGAAATGCCGCATCTGAAAAGTTGCAGATCTCTTTAGGAAAGAAACAAAACTCATGTTTCTAACCAAAATGGAATAATTCAGTCAATGGAGACATAATAAAAAGCTGCCATAAAGCAACTGTTTACTTGAAATCTATCTTTTGTGGTGTATTTATATGGGTAAGGAGTGTAAGGATATCATAAGTAGAGTTACCAATTCTTCCAGAAATCAAGGTCATTGAGTTCAGATTCCAACTTTGACCTTGACCCAGGCTTACAGAGATGTAACATGTGCCAATACCTCATATCCACCATACATGGGAGAAACAAGGTATGCAGACAGATCTTCTTCTAAGTATCCCATATGTAGTGGTTTTAATACAGGGTCTCAGATTCGTTGCCATTCTTCACATCCAGATGTGGGCATTTTCCCTTGAATTTGGGCAGGCTTTCCATGGCTTCAAACAATAGAGCAGGGGTCAGTAAATTATGGCTGGTGGGCCAAATCTAGGCCTCTACCGGCTTTTATAAATGAAGCTTTATTGGAACACAGCCATGTTCCTTAGTATATGTATTGTTTGTGTCTGTTTTCACATCACAGCAGCGGAGCTAAGTAGTTGCAAAAGAGACTGCATGGCGTGTAAAGCCTAAAATATTGACCGTCTGACACTTTATGGAAAAAGGTCTCCAACGCCTGCAATAGTATAAAGTGATACTATGTAACATCTAAGACTAGGTCATAAAAGGTCATGCAGCTTTTGCATGATTCTCCTGGAATGCTTCAACCCTGAACGCTCATTCTTGGGATACTCTATCTTGAATCCTAACTACCACGTTATGAGAAGTCCAAGCCACATGGGCAGCCATCTATAGGCACTCCAGGCAACAGTCTTTGTTGGGCACAGTGTTCAAGTCATCCCATCTCAAGGGCCAGACATGTGAATTAAAATTATCTAGATGATTGCAGCCCCAGCCATTTGAATCCTCATGAGCTGAGGTTTCAGACATCAGTCACAGAGTAGAGACAAGCCATCTCCTCTGCGTACTGTTTGAATCGCTGACCCACAGAATCTGGGCACATATTACAATTTTTGTTTATTTCACCACTAAGTTTGGACTTCTTTATTATGTAGCAATAGATAACTACAGCACTGTGTCTGTACACAGGAGATCTACATTTCACAGAGCACATACTTTTAGATGTGAATGTTGACTGCTCAATTTCTAAGAAGAACGTATACACACATATAGGTACAAAATAGTTATGTATATGTAAATATTAGACCTATATAAACTAATCTATATTATCCATAAAATGAGGGGCCCTTGATAATGGCTAACATTTCTTTTCAGTATTTATTGTGTTCCAAGAACTGATAAATTCTTGCATTGTATGAATTTTTTTAACCCTCATAGCAACTCGCTGAGAGAAGTAATGTTATCTCTATATTATAGATGAGAAAACTGAGGCAAAAACAGATAACATGCTCAAGAGTACTCAACAAGTAAATTTTAGAGTCAAGATTGGAACCCAAGTTCTCAAGGTTTAGATCCCTTACTCTTAGTCACCAAGCTATATACTGAGTAAGGAGATGAAAGCTGAAGCCATTACCTCATGCTCAAGAAGGTAGACAGAAACTTAGCAGGCATGGTTGAAAGAAAACAGGACTTGGAGTCGTAAGTCCAGAGCCTGAGTTATGAAATGAATTCTCCTCTCATCTAGATATAGGTTTGTTTTTAGAAAATGAAAAAGATCACTGCATATTTTGATGGTTAATTTCTGTACTTAATGATTACAAAAGAATGGAATTTTACCAGGGAGCTATTTTGCAATGACATAACTTATTGATTCAAAATCAAACCTTTATTATAAATTCTTGATTCAAAAGCAAATCTTTATTAAGTCTCCGTTGCATCAGAAGTCTTTCCCATTCTTCATTTCTTTTAAAACCCTTTCCTGTCTACTCTTGGCCAAAGCTTGAAGCCTAATTTAACATTGGAAATAAAATAATGAAATAGTCATAACACAGCAATTCCAATGCCTACTGAAATGGAAGCTCTAAATAATTTTCCAGATAATTTAGGAAATCAAAAATATTTACATCATAGATGCAAAGAGAGAAGTTACTTGTGTAATAAAATAAATGGTGAGACAAAAAGTTTCTGGTCAAGTAGATTTGTTTAAATATGAACACTAATTTGAGCTCTATCCCGGTGCTAAAACCCAGTGACAGGTTGCATACAGTTTCTAAAGGGATAGTTCAGTGCATTGGGTCAAATTCATGACATAAAATGTGGTATTATTAGTAGTACTAGAAGACAGAGTGTGACTGTCTTCTTTGGGACATAGATAAAGACCCCAAGTTAGACAATATCAAGCACAAGTTATGTAGAATAAGATATTATCTCAGTCTTTGGAACATGTCATCCAGGATTGAACAAGAGGCAGATTTATTATGAAGTACATGAAGCCAGAGACAGTAAGCAATGAGTGGTAGTTGGTTAAAATAGACAGGTTTTAGAAGTAGAGGCAGGGATGTAGAAAACAAACTTAGGGTTACCAGGGGATTGTGGTGGGGAGGCTAAATTGGGAGATTGGGGCTGAAATATACACACTGCTATACATAAAATAGATAACTAATAAGAACCTGCTCTTCTTATTAGCACAGGGAACTCCACTCAATACTCTGTAATGGGCTATTTGGAAATGACTCTAAAAAAACCTAAAAGTGGATATATGTATATGTATAACGGATTCACTTTGCTGTACACGTGAAATTAACACAACACTGTAAATCAACTATATTCCAATAAAAATTTTTTTTAAAATAGGTTTTAAGAACCATAGTCAGGGAGCAGTGTGGATTGGAAAGACCTGGCAAGAAATGTTTCTGCATCCTCAGACAATGCTCCCCAAGCTGGCTATTGCAAGGGTGAGCATTTAAGAGATCTTTGACCTAAGGAGGACAGAAGATTAACAATCAACCCCAATGTGCATGAATTATTCTCCTCTGTGTTATCAGAAATCAGATGGCATCCTAGAGCAAGGGTCAGCAGATCTTTTCTGTAAAGGGTCAGATAGTAAATATTTTGGATTTTGTGTACCATACCTCTCCGTTGCAACTGCCTATCTGCTGCTGTAGCACAGAAACAGCCATGCACCATACATTAATGAATGGGTGTGGCTGTGTTCAAGCAAAATGTTATGTACAAAACCAGGAGTCAAGCGAGATCTGATCAGTGGGCCAGAGTTTGAGGACCCCAGTTCTGGGTCAGTGTTCACAGCTGAATGAGTCATGAGGCCTTAAGTTCCAGTTCTCATTGTACTAATTTCTACCTGGGTGAACTTGGGTTCATCCTTTTATTTATATGGGCCACTATATTAGTCAAGCTTCTCCAGAAAAACAGAACCAACAGCATGTGTATACAATGTGCCCATATATATTGATAGATATAGATCTAGATATCAATAATGATACCTAGATCTATATCCATATCTATATAAAGATAGAGAAAGAGAGAGAGAGATTTTAAACAATTGGTTCACACAATAATAGAGGCTTGGTCAATTCAAAATCTGCAGGTTAGGCTGTCTAGAGACTCTAGGAAGAGTTGCAGTTCAATTTCTGTAGGTCTTCTGGCAGAATTCCTTTTTGCGACAGGGAGGTCAGTCTTTGTTTTATTAAGAGCTTCAACTGATTGGATGAGGCGCACCCATACTATGGAGGATAATCTGCTTTACTCAAAGTCCAACACCAATTTAAATATGAATTTCATCCAAAACACCATCACGGAGACTACCCTGGTGGCGCAGTGGTTAAGAATCCGCTTGCAAATGCAGGGGACACAGGTTTGAGCCCTGGTCTGGGAAGATCCCATGTGCCGTGGAGCAAATAAGCCCGTGCACCACAGCTACTGAGCCCGTGTACCTAGAGCCCATGCTCTGCAACAAGAGAAGCCACCACAATGAGAAGCCTGCACACCACAACAAAGAGTAGCCCTTGCTTGCTGCAAATAGAGAAAGACCACGTGTGACAACGAAGACCCAACGCAGCCAAAAATATAAATAAATAAATAAATAAAAATTGTAAAAAACACGAAAACACCATCACAGAAATATCCAGAATAATATCTGACCAAATAACTGGGCATGGTGGCCCAGACAAATTGACAGAAAATTAACCACCTAAGCCATAGTTTTGTCATCTTTTACTGAGAAATTTGACTTATCTGAACTATTTTGATAACTAGAAGATACCTTCTAGAGGTAACACCCTCAGGTTTTTACATGATAGGCAGCAGAGGGAAAGAGCCCATTTGTCCAGTCCGATGACACCTAAAGGATAAAATTCTGTCTTCTCTTTCCAACCCACAAGGATGAATGCCAAAAATACATCACTTATATCTGCTTTAGCTAACATAGGATAGGTCTGGAACAGACCTATGCTCCCAGTAAGCCTCATGAAATGCTATTTCATTAAGGGGAGACTTTACTTGCTAAGATTAGAAGCAAAAGAGGGTGGTGGATGAAACACTGCCCAAGGATATAAGTTCATGCAAGGAAGCAGGAGAGAGAATGGGTATCCGAAGATGTGCGCTCTAAGCCAACACTAATTCCAAAGCATCAGGTTATAATTCAGGGAGCACAACTGCTGGGGGTTTTTTCCCCCTCTTTTTTTCCCCCAAAGAGGGACAAATCAAGCATACTGACAAAGGAAGAGCATTAGTCACCACAGATAAATTCCTTTTTAGAGGTGATCTCACAAATAATTTGGCTCAGTGTAGACTATGATTTGGTTCCAAAAACCATAAGCTAGAGCATTTCATTCCAGGTCCCTCCTCAAATATCCATGATAGGTAGAAATTTGGCATCGGTAGTTCTTGAAATCTCCCCAGGTGATTATAATATGCAACCAGGGCTGAGAATCTGGAGATGTAGAGAGAATTTAAATTGAACTTTAGTTAAACAGTAAAACGAGCTCTGACTCTACTGGCTGGAGCTAGAAAAGGGATATGCATTTACTGGGATGAGAAGATAAAGAAAACCAGGGAGTAAATCAAATGCTTTACACCTGTGCTTAGCTAATTGTTACTCAGATAATTCAGACAATCTTACAGCACCTGAACCCTGAAATTCCTTAGTTCTGTTTAAAAAAAAAGTAACTCTTCAAGTAACCGAACTCTGAGAATCATGTAAATCATAAAGAAAAAGAAGAAATCTCATTTTTTGAATTAGTTGATTTCATATATACTGTTTCACTTTCATGATATTAACTAGTTAGCTTTCTTTCCATTTTATGTTTGAGGAAAGTAAGGCTTTAAAAATCTTAGTAATTTTCTCAAGGTCACTTGTTAAGGGTGTGGTGGGCAGCATAATGGCTCCTAAAAATGCCCTCACCCTAATCCCTAGAACCTATTAATATGTTACCTTACATGGTGAAGAGGACTTTGCAGATATGACTGAAGTTACAGACCTTGAGATAGAAAGATTATCCTGGATTACCTCATGGAACAAATCTAATTGCATGAGTCCTTAAAAGTAGAAAACCATTCCCAACTGTAGAAAGAGAAAGAGAGAGATGTCCTAATAGAAGCAGAATCAGAGAGATTCAACATTTTGGGTTTTGTAGGTGGAGAAAGGGGACTCTGAGTCAAGGACTACAAGTGACCGCTGGAAGCGGATAAAGTCCAGGGAACAGAAACACCCCTAAGAGCCTCCAGAAAAGAATGTAGCTCTGCCAACACTTTTTTTTCTTTTTTAACCATCTATATTGGAGTATAACTGATTTACAATGGTGTGTTAGTTTCTGCTTCATAACAAAGTGAATCAGCTATACGTATACATATATCCCCATATCTCCTCCCTCTTGCATCTCCCTACCACCCTCCATTCCCGATCGCACCCTTGTAGGTGGACACAAAGCACAGAGCTGATCTCCCTGTGCTTTGCGGCTGCTTCCCACTAGCTATCTATTTTACATTTGGTAGTGTATATAAGTCCATGCCACTCTCTCACTTCATCCCAGATTACCCTTCCCCCTTCCTGTATCCACAAGTCCACTCTCTACGGCTGCGTCTTTATTCCTGCCCTGCCCCCTAGGTTCTTCATAACCATTTTTTCTTTTTTTTAGATTCCATATATATGTGTTAGCATACGGTATTTGTTTTTCTCTTTCTGACTTACTTCACTCTGTAGGACAGTCTCTAGGTCAATCCACCTCACTACAAATAACTCAATTTCATTTCTTTTTATGGCTAAGTAATATTCCATTGTATATATGTGCCACATCTTTATCCATTCATCTGTCGATCCTGCCAACACTTTTACTTTACTCAATTGAGACCAATGTCAGACTTGTAAGGTAATCAATTTAAATTGTTTTGAGTCACTATATTTGTGGTAATTTGTATGAAAGCAATAAAAAACTATTACAGGGGTCCTACAGGAGCCAGGCTATATATTTATACTTAAGTATTTCTGAAATGAATTTAACCTTGTGATTGACAGCAGCAGCAGCTTCCAAGGGATCCCACCACACACCTGAGGCAAAAGCAGCCTAATACAAAGCAGTGACAGCAGCAGGTCACTGCCCCACACTTGGGGTAGAGGGGGACTTGATCTACTGTAGCAGCAGCATAGCCTGAATGGGAACCCATCCTCCTGTGGCACTAGTCCCATCAACATTAGTCTAATCTGCTAGCACCTGCTGCGCCAACAGGCCCAACATATACAAACCCTCCAACTCAGCAGCATTAAGTGAGCCAGACTCAGTGTTTCCTGAAACTCATATCCAATGGCACTGGAAAGCCCAGATATCACCTAATGTTATGAAAACATAAAAAAAAAC
Organism: Mesoplodon bidens; assembly: GCF_964165515.1. Lineage (NCBI taxonomy): Eukaryota > Metazoa > Chordata > Mammalia > Artiodactyla > Ziphiidae > Mesoplodon > Mesoplodon bidens. Next base: position 251,534 of record NW_027672575.1, on the reverse strand, counting down.
AATAACAGAAGACTGGGAACTTCAGAAAGAAAAGGGGAACAATGGAATGGGTGAAAACAAATGGGGTAAATATAAGAGACTATCATTAGCCTCATGAGTTTCTTAAATACTATCTGATGGTCAAAGCAAATATTATGACACCATCTGATGTGGTTCTCAATGTAGAGAAAGGAAATACTACAGAAAATCATACTTTAAAACTGGGGAATATTAAGAGACTAAATGGAAGTAAAATTTTGAAACTTCACTTGAAGTAATAAAACACTGATTCCAGTAGGCTATGGTAAGTTACATATGTATACTGTGATGCCAAAAGTAACCACTAAGAAAACTATACAAACAGTATACACAAATGATTATAAATAAATTAAATTAAAATGGACTTATTAAAAAATGTTTAAGTAACCCACCAGGCAAAATAAGAGAAACACAGGATTGAGAAACTAAGGTAAAAGACAAAACAAAAAATAAAATGGTAGACCTAATCTTTAACATAGCAATAATTACATTAACTGTAAATGATCTAAATAACCAAGTCAAAGACAGAGATTGGAAGAGTAGATTAAAAATTCACAAGCATGATCCAACTATATACTGTCTATAAGAAGTTTACTTTAAACATCATGATATAGGGAGTTCAAAGTAAAAGGAAGATAATGATATATCATGTGAACGTTAATCAGAAAAAGTAGGAATGGCTATATTAATATCAGATAAAGTAGACTTCAGAGCAAAGGAAATTATTAGGGGCAAACAGGGTCATTACATAAAGATAACAGGAATAATCCACCTAGATGACCCAATGATACAAAATGTGTGTGCACCAAACAACAGAACTTCAAAATACATGAAGCAAACACTGAAAAAAGTAGTAAAAGGAGAAAATTTTAAATCCACAATTATTATTTGAGACTTCAGCACAGCAATTTATAGAACTACCAGAGAGAAAAATCAGCAAGAATATGGAAGAAATGAAAACATCATCAATCAATAGGATATAACTGACATTTAAAGAACACACTCAGTAACAGCAGAATACATATTCAAGTGTCCATGGAATATTCACTCATATACTATATACTGGGCAATAAAAAGAACCTTAGCAGATTTAAATTGTAATGTGCCTAAGTGTTGGATGCTAAGACTCAGAGGTTTTCTTATTTCTTTCATTTATATATTCATAAAAAAGTTAGCAGATTTAAAAGAATTAAAATCATAGAGTATGTTCTCTAGCCATAATGGAATCAGACTAGAAATCAATAACAGAAAGACAACAGGAAAATCTTCAATCACGTGAAAACTAAACATCACAATTCCAAATAACTCATGGGTAAAAAAGACAGCATCAAGGAAATATTTTTTAATGCATAGAATAAAAGGAAATGGAGATATAACAGATCAAAGTTTGCAGAATGAAGTGAAAGCAATGCTGAAAGAGAAGTCTATAGCACTAAATTGGGAAAGAAAGTGTTTCAAAGCAATAATCTAATTTTCTATATTACAACAGTAAAAAAGGAAGAGGAAAAAACACTAAACAAGCAGAAAGAAGGAAATAATAAAGATGAAATAGAAATCCATGAAACTGAAAACAGGAAAATAGGGGGGAAAATCAATGAAACAAAAGGCTGGTTCTTGGAAATAAACAATCTAATCAATAAAGATCTAGCAAGACTGATAAAGATAAAAAGATGGATGGCACAAATCACAGATATCAGAAATGCAACCAGGGATACCATGGCATATCCTGCAGGTTAATGAGGAACAAGTTGTTATGAGCAAGTCTACACTATAAATTGAAAAATGTAGGTGAAATGGGCCAATGCTTCTACACTCAAAACTACCAAAACTCAGCCAAGATGAAATAGATAATCTCAGTTTTCCTGTAACCATTAGAAACACTGTTTTTTCATTTAAAAACTCCCAAAAGGAATATTCAGGCTTAGATGTTTCACTTTTACCCAAGACATAAAGAATTAACACCAATTTTACATGATTTGATAAGAAATAGAAGTAGAAGGAACAGTTCCTAATTAAATTTATGAAGCCAGTATTACTTTGATACCAAAACCGCACAGGGATATGATAGAAAGAAGAAAACTACAGACCAATATTTTTTATGAAATTGGCTGTAAAAATCCTCTGCCAAATATTAGCAAATTAAATCCAGAAATATATAAAAAGAATAATATACCATGACCAAGTGGCATTTATTCTAGTTATGCAAAGTTGGTTAAATATTTTAAAATCAAACAATGTTATCCACCATATCCAATAGATTAAAGGGAAAAGTCATGTGATCCTATCCAATAATGCAGAGAAAGCACTTGACAAAATCCAATCCCATTCATGATTTTAAAAAAAGAAGAAAAAAGAACTCCAAGCAAACTAGGAATAGAAAAGGAACATACTGAAACTCATAAAGATGATCTACAAACAACCTATACCGAGATTATATTTAACTGTGAAAGACTGAATGCTTTCTCTGTAAGATCAGAAACAAGGCACAGATATCTGCTCTCACCACTTTTATTAAATGTATTACTGGAGGTTCTAGTAAGAAAATAAAGCAAAAATAAATAAATACATACATTTAAAAGTTAAATTTTTAAAAAGTTCATTTAAAAGATAAAAGGACTATTCCTACTATGTTGAATAGGAAGGAATATATTCTACTGAATGTTGAAGAGTAATATATCCTATTATATTGCCTAAGGAAAAGTAAAACTGTCTGTGTCTGAAGAGGAGATGATAATCTAAATGGAGAAAATACCAAGGAATCCACAAAAAGCTTGAGAAATAATATTAGTTTGTAAATGTTTTAGAGTACAAGATCAACACAATTTTATCACATTATATATTAATAACTAATGTGTAGAAGCTTAAATTAAAATATGTGATGCCATTTACAACTGACCTAAATAAATACTTAAATACAAGCCCAATAGGACATTTATAGGACCTCTATACTGAAAATTACAAAATGCTGATGAAGAAAAATTTTAAAGTCCCAAACAAATAGGGAGACATACCTTGTTCATGGATTAGGAAACACAACATAATAAAGATGTCAATTCTCCCCAAGTTAAGAGGCTTAACACAATTACTCTTAAAATGCCCTCAAGGTTTTTGCGGATATAGACAAGCTTTTTCTAAGATTTGTATGGTAAGAAGAGGCTGAAGAATAGCTAAAACAATTTGTAAAGGAAGATTAAAATGGGAGGAATTAATCCACCCAATTTCAAGACTTTGCAGTAATTTTGGAGGGTAGATACATAGATCAATGGAATGGAATAGAGAACCCAGAAATAGACTGACATAAATACATTTAACCTGTTTTTGACAGCAGTGCAAAAGCTATCAAGGAAGAATAGACATTTCAAAAAATGGTACTGAAACAGTTGGACATCCCTTGACAAAAACAAACAAAAAATGAACCTTAACCTAAACCTCCACACCTTACACAAAAATTAAATCAAAGTGGATCATAATCTTAAATGTAAAAGCAGGACATTTTTAGAAAAAAAAATAGAAAATCTTTGGCATCTAGAACTAGGTGAATAATTCTTAGACTTGACACCGAAAGTATGATCAATAAAAGCAAAAACTGATAAATTGTATCTCATCAAAATGAGTTAAAAATGCTTCATAGAAGATCCTTTTAAGTGGATGAAAACTCAGATTACACAGTGGGAAAACATATTTGAAAATCCCATATGAGACAGATGACTTGTATCTATAATATACAAAGAACTCTCCAAACAACTTAAAAAAATCCAACTAGAAAATAGGCAGAGGACAGGAACAGACATTTCATGGAAGAGAATATACACATGGCAAAGAAGCACATGAAAAGATGCTCAACATCATTAGCATTAGGGAAATGCAAATTAAGACCATAATGAGATATCAGAGAATAACTAAAATTATAGTGACAACATCAAATGCTGGCGAGTACGTAGAAAAGTTATATCACGTCACTGGTGGGAAAATAAAATGGTTTAGCCACTCTGAGAAACAGCTTGACAGTCTCTTTTAATCCTAAAAGTAGATTCACCCTACAACGCAGTACTTGTACTCTTGAGCATTTATCCAAAAGAAACAAAAACTTAATTAAGTTCCCACAGAAACTTACACATAAATGTTCATAGCAGTTTTATTTATCATAGCCAATAACTGGCAACTACCCAAATGTCTTTCAATGGATGAATGTTGAAACAAATTGTGATAAAATCTTATGATAGAATACTACGGAGCAACGAAAAGGAACAAATTATTAATATATGCAAAAATTAAAATGAACTTCAAGGGAATGATGCTGAAGAAAAAATTTTTAAAAGCCAATCTCCGAAGATTAAGTAATTCATGATTATGTTTACGTATTATTCTTAAAATAACAAAACTGTGGAGATAGAGAACAGATTAGAAGTTGCCAAGGGTTAGAGATGGGGGTAGAAGGTACAGTGGGGAAACTTTGTGAGGTTTTTGTGGTCCCAGTACAAATAATACAGCACTCTTGGTTTTAATCCCTAAAGATTTTTAAAAACAATTCCTAATAAGAGTTGTCCAGATATTTAGCAATGGCAGCAGATTACAGGTATAGCTCCCCAACATGACAACTTCAAAAGAGATTGTACTAATTCAATGCATATGTTAATTTTAAAAAGGCCAGTCACAGTACTTAAATGGTATATATCTTAACGATATTATTCTAAGTATCTAGCTGTACCAGATGGACTAGCAGGATTTTCTGTACATTCAATCTTATTTAAGACAGTAAATCTTATAATAAGAGAGTTAAAAAAAGAAAAAGAAAAACAAACAAACCTCAACTACAGTTGGATATTCTCATAGGAAGATGAGGTGAAAATATGTAGCAGTGGTTCAAAAGCTTAAGCAGTGGCACCTAAATTTGGCTGCATATTAGAATCATCTGAAGCACTTTTTAAAAACCCTCACACTGACTGTTGGTCATCCTAGACCAATAAAATAACTTTAAATCTCCTCAGACGATGCCAGTGTCTAGCCAGAACTGAGAACCAGCAGACTAAGCAGAAGGGGATGTTTCTACAAAGATTTCTTAACAATAAGTCCTTTCACCCAATCAGATTTACCTTCCCACAAAGGGGTAAAGAAGGCTAGATGCTGACCATACTTGCTTAGCTTTAATTAGCACTTGTGACTCGCCCAAATCCTAGATCATGTTTCCCCTAAATTTCATGTTATTCCCTAAGTTTTTCAAATCCAGGGCTAAGGGGTTTGCCAGGATGAGGTTTTAAGTGTTCACACAGGGGAAGTCCCTGGCAAACCAGGACAGCGGTCACTACATTGAATTGTAAAGCATCCTAAATAACCCTGCCACTGCTCCCAGATACTAGTCTGTGCCAACCAGTGGAGAAAAGGCATTCTCCATTACTACCACGGCAAATGCTGCTGTACTTGCCTTGGCTACTCCCTATCTTTTCCAGGCGTCACTCCCCTTAACCTGCTGGTGGACACTTTGCCAGCTGACAATGCAGATATTTTCAAACTTTAAGGTGAATAAAAATCATATGGAGGGCCTGTTATAACAGAGATCACTGAGCCCCACTAGAGTTGCTGATTCCATAGGGCTGGGATAGGGCCCTAAAACTTGAATATCTGACACATTATCAGGGGACGGTGGTAAAGCTGGTCAAGTTGTTACCGAATGCAGGTTCGTGTGTCCGAAGCACAGTGAGGCCAAACAAACCTAAAGGTTGGAGTCTGGAGAAGAGAAAGGTTTATTGCAGGATCGAGCAAGGAGAGGGGTGGTCCATGTTCCAAAACCCCTGAAATCTCCAAAGGATTTCAGCAAAGCATTTTTAAAGGCCAGGTGAGGGAGGGACATCCCAGGGCATGTGATCAGCTCATGCACAATCCTCTGATTGGCTGATGTTGAGGCCACAAGGCAGGTAACATTATCCATCCTTAGGTGCCAGGAGGTCTGAGGGCTACGTGCTCATGATCATCAAGGAGTTCATTTCTTCCATTGGGTGGTGGTTTTTAGCATCTGAAAACTCAAGAAATATGCCTGAGATACTATTATCTGAGTACTTCAGAGAGAAACTACAATAGAGGATATGGGGGATGGGTCTGTCCTAGGAAGGCCCCATAGGGTACTGCTTGGTTACAAGGTGACCATACTTTGAGAACCACTGCTCTAGTGGCTTGGAATGTTAAGAAAGCAATGGAAGAATCCCTTCCCAGATCTAGATTCTAGTATCACCAGCTATTTTGGTGGGAGGAAGGGTAAGTTTTGTCCTTGCTTGGACTTCTTGTTCATTTATATCAAAGCCTATTTGAGGCAGTGCGTTCGGCAGTCCTGCAGATCTGTCTTTTGCTTCAACAGTGTTTGGAATGAACAGACCCAGGGACGCTCCTTGCTCCAGCCCCCGACCACCTTCCAACCTTTCTTCCTTTCGCAACCTTTGGAATCAGACACTCAGCTATCCTCAGCCTCCAGGACAGGCCAACACCAGTTTTTGAGCTTAGCTCCTTATCACTGATCAACCACGAGTTCACAGGTTCGTCAGAATTATTCCACCGAGGTGGAGGCCGCCGTCCACCGCCTGTTCAACATGCATCTGTGGACACTTACCTCTCTCTGAGCATCTATTTCGACAGCAACAATGGGACTCTGGACAGTATGGGCCACATTTTTCGCCAACTGGCTGAGGAGAAGTGTGAGGGCGCCCAGCGCCTCTTGAAAATGCAAAACCAGTGCTGCGGCCGCGCCCTCTTCCAGGATGCGCAGAAGCCTTCTCAGGATGAGTGGGGTAAAACCCAGGATGCTGTGGAAGCCGCCATTCTTAGGGAGAAGAATCTGAACCAGGCACTAACGGATCTGCGCGCCCTGGGTCCTGCCCGTGCAGACTCCCAGTTCTGTGATTTCCTGGAGAGCCGCTTCCTGGAGGAGCAGGTAAAACTCATCCAGAAGATGGGAGACCACCTGACCAACCTCCGCAGGCTGGCTGGTCCGCAGGCTGTGCTGGGCGAGTATCTCTTTGAAAGGCTCACCCTCGAGCCAAACAGGAGTCTCTGAAGTCCAGCCGCGTCTGAGGAGACCCTCTGGCGTCAGAGCTTCTGCCTGAAGCCCCGCTCTGCAGCCACTAGGCAGCTTTGTAACCGCCCTGGAGGCCTCTCCCAAGCCTTGGACCAAATGGAAACAATAATGCTTTTTGCAGAAGGAAAAAAAAAAAGCCTATTTGAAATACAAACAGAATAAAGCAAAAAAAAGAAATATATACATATATTCACGTTCTTTTAACATATGAATTGCCCCACTTTATCTGTGTGAAATAAGTTTGTTCCCATTATTGGGCTGGTTCTCAAGCTTTGCTGCTCGTTTGAATTACCTAAAGAGCTTTGAAGAAAAACATTGGTGTCTGGGTCCCAGCCCCAGAGATTTTGATTCAGTAGGTCTAGGGAGGAGCCTGGGCACGGGAAGGTCTCAGAGTTCCCCAGGTGATTCTAATGTGCAGCAACTTTGTGAACCACCTCTTGGCTTCAATGCAGCTAGTCATCAGATATTAAATCTAAGACACATGGACTACTAGTGCGTGAGCTCTGTCGCTAGGTGTATTCCATTTTCTTTCTCCTGGAAGATTCGTGCCAGGGAAAATGATTGATAGTTGTGTTACTTCTCTGAAATGGATGGAAATTTCCAATTAGCGTGAACAGGGGAGGGTGAATGGGTGAATGCAATAAGGTGTATCATTTACGTATTGCCCTATGTGTATGGCTAGAAGCTTTTGCAACTGAGGTCTGCCCTACTTTTCATGCTAATGGTAATGCTTGTCCTCCTAATGCAGCCGTAAACTTTATAAGCCCATAGGTAGACAGCATCACAAAATATTTACCCCTCCCCACTGGCCCACTCTCAAGCTTCACTCCCCTTCCCCAATACACAAATGTACATCAATGCGCTTGAGACCAATATCAACATACTGACCTTCAATTCTTCTACTCTGCAGCTTCCCTCTTATCAGGAGATGTCAGCATTTAGTGCAAGGACAAATGCTTGCCTCTTGAGGAGTAATGTAGACAAAGCCTCCAAGAGACAAATAGCCCTTAGGGAGGGGGAAAAAGTCTTTCAAAAAGGTTGATGCCCAGAGGAGGCATTTTCAGTCATCTCAGCTTAGAGGTCAAATATCCAAAATTAAAAAGGTTAAAAAAAAGAAGAAGAAAGCAAGGAAGAAAAGAAGGAAACAATTTTCTTATCTCATAGTAATAAGGCAGTTTTCCTTAAAAAAAAAGACTTAAATTCTCTTTCCTAATCAAAATGTGCTTTTCCATCTTTAGACTATTCCTCTTATATCCTGTATTATTCATGATGTTTAATTCTTGAAATAGCACATGGCTGAAAACAGAAGCTAACCTCTTGTTCACTATGAATTAAATCTTCTTTTCCTAGGACCCGTCTACAATGTACAATTTGGGGTTGGCCAACATAATTATTTTCTCTGAAATACGTTACAGCATTTTGCCTTTTCAATATATAGTTATACAATACATTGATAACACAACATATTTAATATAGTCAATATAGTAAATACAGCTATAACACACATGATATGATGCCACTTTGGTGATTTTCTTCATCCATGTAATTCTGAAATTTGACAGTATAGTTTTCATATTCTAATGAGCTGAGTATTACCTTTGCAAGGATAGAAAAATAAAATAAATTCATAATATTCTTGTGTGGTTTGCCCCTGGGGTGGATTACCATAATGGGGGGATATTTGAGCCTTTCCCCAAGTCATTAAAAATCCTCCAGCGAGCAGCCCCTTGTCCTCTCCAGGGAGTGGGGGGAAAGGATCTTTAATCATAATAATCCTGGGGGGAGAAATCTCGGAAATAAGACATCTGCTTCTGTGCCTTGTTGTTTTGCAGAATAGCAATGATTGCCTTAGCAGCTTCTATTGCCATATGTATACAATAAGTAAATGAACAGAAAATTGAATGAACGCATAAAAGAAGGATAAACCCACCCAGCTTAACAAACCCACTCTCTCACCTGCTGTGCCCCGAAACATGAAAGAAAGAATCACGGGATCATAAGGACTAATAAAATAACAGTCTCTGTTAACAATATTGACAGGAGGTATAAGGATAATTTGTCTGATGTGGGACCAACAGCTTAACTAACTGCTTAATTCTTTTTTTTTTAAGGGCAATTCATTCATTTATTGTTTAAAGATTGTAAGACATCTGAATTTTTGTAGCACAATTTAAATGTTTTACTTTTTTGATAAAGCAGAGTATAATAGCAAAAACAATTAGTTTCCAGTAATATCTATATCTCTATTCAGAATTAAGTCTTCCACAGACATGTAACCTGGAAACAAAAGCCTGTTACAATAAGCAAAGCTTCAACAGAGTGGCTACTTTTCGGGCCAGGGAAAGGTTCATCCCTATAGGAGGATGATGTGCTATGTAAAATGGCTGCAAGGTCACAGCCTTGAGGGCGTTGGAAGTCTAGTATCCTATTCCACATTAAGTAGTTCGGGGAACTTCAAACGTCCGTTCATCTGCAACCAAGCTGGCAACCTTTAACTGCTATTTCAAGCAGGTAAGAAATAAATGAAAAGAAATCCCTACATTGATGTTCCTTGATTTACACTGTTAAATGGTTCATTAATATGTAATTCTGGCTAAGAATTACATTTGAGACTCCTTGCTCAGATTTTGGTTAACAGTACAAATCTTTCAGAAATTCATGTTTTTATTAATCAATAATTTGTCAGCTAGGATACGTTCAGGCATCAGCTGCAACATCAAAATAGGTGCACTGCCTCAGCGCTTTGGAAAGACATAATCTAAAACACTAATAGCAGACAAAATATCTGTTACTAGACAGCATATGTGCAGTACAGCAAGACAAAAACATATTCATATGTGCCACGGACCAGCCTCAGAAAGAGGATTTCACCGCCCAGGGTCAGAAGGGACGGGGTAAGGAACTGAAGTAGCACCGACAAATGGGGTCAGAAGGACCAAGACAACTGACGGTTGCAAGGCAAGTTTTATTATGCTACAGTTGCAGATTATATAGACTAGAAAAGGGAAGGTTGCCAGACGGTGGTTTACATTATCTAATGACTGTCTCGGCTCAAGGTTAACTTCCCTGGGAGAAAACCCATAAACCCAGAATCATCCAAAATAACCTGCACGTGCAGGGTGGAGACAGATTGGCTTGTCTCATTTTACATACTTTCTGATTTCTGGGCCCTGGTGATTTATCTCCCGTGGAATGGAACAAGGAGGGGAACAAGTAGGGACAGTCCCTTCGAGCAGCGGCGGCATGCCTGGCATGTCTGTAGCCTGCTCTCAAGGCTGATTGCTTCCCACAGGTCCCCCTTCTTTATTTTTTAATTTTTGCTGCAAAATAATTCCATGAAGCTTAGTGCCGAGAGTAGTATACTGTAGCATGAGGATACGAAACAGACATGAGAAGATTATTATCAATAATAGGCAAATTATGGCCAGGGTAATAACTCCTGACAACCCTCTAGTAATCCACGACTAAGGGTTTAACCACTTTAAATGATCCAGTAAAGTTTGAATTACATCTTCTGGTGAAATATCATCAAGATGTGCATGTTGTATATCCTGAATTTCAGCATTTAATTTCTTAAGATCAAGACTAATATTATTATCTGACCAAACACTCAGCAGATGCATTTTTACTTTTTCCCATTCCCAAATACAGTCATTGTACTTGTAAGGAATAACACAAATCCACGTATACTTTGCATGACAAGCTAAACGCATCCTCAATTTTAATGCTGCCATCTGATCTCCAATCCTCAAAATTGCGTTTTTAAATTCATCTAACTTGTTATTAATCTGTAAATCTATGTGACTTTGTAAAGATTAAGCAAGACTGGTATTTTGAGATAATTGATTAGCAAAGTGAGCATGATTAATACTCTGTGAAAGAGCAAGACGGGCAGTAGCCGCGGTAGCAGACAGAGCAGCCAAGGCAAGTAAACTTACTATTAGCCACCCAATAAAGCGTCTCCTTCTCTGCAAGGCTTTAGAGAGTTCCACCCATGCCTGTACTCCAGTATCTTCATACCAAGGTTCTCTCAGATGTACAGGCACCATAACATATATGGGTTGCCTTAGTATAAGCACAGATTGTGTTTTTGCAGAAGGGAACATACAACTGCTAAAAATACAATGAACACAGCTAATATTATATCCTCCTTTGGAAGAATTACCAATGTTAATAGAACCAATCAAAAGTGTATATGGAGGAGCAACACAAGTTATAACAGGTGTATTGGAATAAGTTAGAGCTAGTTTCCATATATCCCAGTTCTTTTGAAATGTGATAAACCTATCTATGATGGGAATAGAAGAGAGAAGAATTGACCCCTTGGTATGATCTGTAGTACACCATATTTGGTTATTATTCCAAGATGCATTGCAACATTCAAAATTGGATCCAGCAAAGTTAATGGTCATAAAAGGAGGAAATTGAGGTTTTGATTTTCTGTTAAGAATAGTAACCTTATGTCCAACTATAAGTATCCCTTGTCCTCCAAGTAAATGCTTCATACAGAAATAATTTCCTGAATCTTCACCTGGAACCTTGGCCATAGTAATAGCGGAATCCCAAAGTGGCGAGGCATATGAGATTCGACCTCTAATATTAATAGCTTGCCCATTTTTATACCAAATGATGGTATCCTTAAGATCCTCTCGTCGGCTGGTAGCCGGGCCTGTAAGAGTAATGTTGGTTCCTGTAAAATGAAGGTTCACAAAAGCAAAACAGTGTAATAAATGAGTGATAACATGTTTAGTAGCTTCTCGGGTCTGTGCTGTAGCACAGAGGAAACCAGAATAAGTATCAATAGTGACATGAACAAATTGTAATTTCCCAAAAGACGGGATATGAGTAACATCCATTTGCCATAAATAACTAGGTAATAATCCACGAGGATTAACACCATAATGTGGAACAGGAAGGTGAGGTAAGCACTGTGGGCATTGCTTAACAATTTGTCGGGTGGCTTCACGAGTAAGGGAAAATTCTTTGCGTAACGTAGCCGCCGACTGATGGTGTAAAGCATGCGACTGCTGTGCTGCTTGTGAAGCAGTTTGATCATAACTTACCATAATATGAGGGTGTCCAGGACATGGACCATGAGTATCAACAGTATGAAGATAATGAATGCAATACCTTAGCCATTCTTGACAGCATGACGAACGGAAAGGAGGAGGACGGTAATTTGGGATATGTCCTGCTTTAGGGAAAAGAGATTGAGGAGGAAGAGTAACTTTAACTTTATTTTTGGGAGGAAAACGCACAGGATAAAGATCACGTTTAGATCGAGTTAAAACATCTGCAGTCACATTAAGTTTAGACAATGGACCAGGCAAGTTAGAATGAGCACGGATATGCAGAGCTGCAACACGGCCATCGTGGGAACGAATAAGCTGTTGAAGCAAACGAAAAGAGGATGATAATTCAGGGTCATTAGTATGTCCTCTGGTCACAGTCTCCAGAAGAAATAATAAGCTGATAAGATATTTACTATCAGAAAACAAATTAAAAGATATAGAAGGCAAATGTTTAAAAGCCATCATGACAGCATACAGTTCAACACGTTGAGCTGAAGTCAAGGAAGTTTGTTTAATGAGTTTTGTTCCGTCGTCAGTGATTACAGTAGCCCCTCCTGAAGAAGAACCGTCTGTAAAAACCAAAGGTACATGAGGAATAGGCTGTTGCCTAATTATAGAAGGAAAGATATAACAGTTAACTTTGTCGAATTGGATCAATTTATCAGCAGGGTAATGGCATTCCAAGGCACCTGAAAATCCTGCAAGAGCAAGACCCCATTCATTACTATGTTGAAAAAGCCAATTTTGTTGACTAACTGAATAAGGGATAATAATTTGAGAAGGTTCTATACCCAGAAGTTGTAAGCATCTAGTTCTACCTTGCATTATTAGCTTACTACTAAGTTCAAAATAAGGGTTAATAACCTTAGAGGATGTAGTTTTCATATGAATCCATTCAATAATGCCAACAGTTTGCCATAAGATGGCAGTAGGCACATGAGGTGTTGGACAAGCAATTAAAGAAATTGGCAGGTGAGTATGCATTCGAGTTAACTGTGCAGAGCTGATAGCTCTATTAACTACTTGTAAAGCTTGAAGTGCTTCTGGAGTCATAGAGCGTGAAGTAGAAGGAGCTGAGTCACCTTTAAGAATATCAAACAAAGGCTCTAATTGAGCAGTAGTAAGTTTTAAGGAAGGCCTTGGCCAATTAATGTCTCCAAGTAATTTTTGAAAATCCTTTAATGTTTTTAAATTATCAACTCGAATTTGCAGTTTCTGAGGCCTAATGGTAGTGTTATCAATATATTTTCCCAAATAGAAAAATGGAGATTGTCTTTGAATTTTTTCTGAGGCAATGACCAAGCCAAATGATTGTAAGGATTGTTGTAAAAATGGAAAAGCAGTCTCTAATAAAGAAATATTATCAGTGGCTAAAAGTATATCATCCATATAATGTATGAGATATAACGTTGGAAACCTTTTTCTCACAGGAGTTAAGGCCTGAGCCACATAGTTTTGGCATAATGTAGGACTATTTGCCATGCCCTGAGGCAATACTTTCCATTGAAAGCTCCTCATGGGCTCCTTAAAATTTAAGGAAGGCAAGCTAAAAGCAAAATGTTTTCTATCTTCAGGAAACAAAGGAATAGTGAAAAAAACAATCTTTTAAATCTATAACTAAAAGATGATAATCGTGTGGTATGGCTGTTGGAGAGGGTAGGCCTGCTTGAAGAGCTCCCATTATTAGCATAGTTTTATTAACAGCTCTTAGATCCGGTAATAACCTATATTTTCCAGATTTTTTCTTGGTAATAAAAATAGGAGTATTCCAAGGACTATTGGAAATTTCTAAATGCCCTAATTGTTTCAGTACTAATTGTTCTGCAGCTTCTAATTTCTCCTTTGTGAGGGGCCATTGGTCCACCCATACAGGGTCATCACTCAGCCAAGTAATTGGATCGGCAGTGAGTGGAGGAGAATCCAAGGCCCCTAAGAAAAACACAAACCTTGTCTATCATATTTTATTTTCACATCAATAGGATAGACAGGTCCTTGTTGATTTGTTCCCAGCCCTTTTGTGGGAAGAAATCCTTGATCCAACATCATATTAGAGACTTGAGAATTTGGACTATAAAGTAATACTCCCATTTCTTTTAATATATCTCGGCCCCAGAGGTTTAAAGGCAGCCTAGGCAAAACATAAGGCTGGAAGTATCCTGAATGGCCCTCACTATCTTGCCATAATAACTGACTACTTTGCATAGGAGAAGAACTCTGTCCTATTCCTTGAAGTTCTGTAATAGTAGGACTAACGGGCCAATGTTTATGCCAGTGAATCTGTGTCATAACAGAGACATCAGCTCCAGTGTCTAACAAACCTGAAAAAACCTTTCCATTAATGGTTCATTTCCTTTCTGGATGTTCTTTCCCTATCTTCTGAATCCAGTAGGCAGCATTAGATGATCCAAAAGCCTTTGTGTCTCTCTTTTGATGTTGTAAAATTTGTCCATGAGGTACAAAGGGCAAAAGTAGCAATTGTGCAATTTTATCCCCAGGAGAAATCATTATTATATTTTTAATAGTTTGTGCCATGATTTTTATTTCTCCTTCGTAGTCACAATCTATGACTCCTGGCATAATAGTTAAACCCTTCATGGTGACACTACTTCTTCCCAATAGTAGTCCCATCAAACCCTTGGGTAAAGGTCCATAGATGCCCGTAGAGAAGGCCTGAGGACCCATTTCAGGAGTTAATACATAGCGGGCGGAGGTACTGTGGTCCAGTCCTGCGCTTCCTGCTGTTTCTCTGGAGAGCAAAGATATTGTATGTTTTTGTTTTTGGTTAATGTCTGATTGATAGTTTGAGGAGGATACACAGACATTGCCCCTATTATCTGTTGGGGCCGGGGAAGGCCCCGGGAGGAGTTTCCCGACAGTGGTGTTCCATCCTTGTGGGCCACTGAGCGACCAACAATCGCGTGCCCAACGTTTTCCCCTATTGCATTTAGGGCATAAACCAGGGATTTTCTGACCATCTGGAGGGTTTTGAGTAGGGAAGGAAGGACCAGGGTTACAGTGAAAAGATCTACATTCTCCAGCAAAATGACCTGCCTTTCCGCATTTAAAACTAGTCTTTGTTCTCTTTGGATTGTTTTTAAACCCCACTTTAGTTGATGCTGCAGCCATAGCAGCACCCTGTATATAAGCAGGCCCAATGTCTGCACAAAGGCGAATATAATCCTCCAATGTTCCCCGTTTTCTCCAAGGTCGAATCGCAGCCTGACATGCATTATTAGCATTTTCAAAAGCAAGTTGCTTAACTACAATTGTACCAGTGAGTCCATCCACAATGAGTCTCCCCACCGGCTGTAACAATCTATCTACAAAATCAGCATATGGTTCATCAGGTCCCTGTCTAATTTTTGAAAGATCCTCAGTTTTGTGTGTAGAAGATAATTTCCTCCAGGCTTGTAATGCCAAATGATTTATTTGAGGATAAGCAACAAAGGGATAAGTTAATCGATCTTGTAAAGAAATATATGGTCCTTCCCCAATCAGCATATGATAATCAACTGGAATATCATGGGTAGCATTCTTTTCTGCTTGTTCAGCAGCCCGTTCATAAAAATCAAACTTCCATATTAAATAATCTCCACCATTTAAACAAGCTCGTGCAATAGACTGCCAATCAGCAGGGGGAAGAGCTTCTCCTGTAATAGTGTCAACCATAGCAGTAGTAAAAGGAGCAGTGGGCCCATATTGAGCACAAGCAGATTTTAAATCTTTCAAAACTTTAAAAGGAAGAGCCTGATGCTCCCTAATAGCCTGTTGAGGATTATTAGGATCAGGTCTTTCCGTGACAGGACAACAGAAAATAGGATCTTCTCCTCGTTTTATTGCTGCTTGTACAGCACGTTGCAAGGGACTGAGCAGTTTTACAGATGGAGAATTTTGAGGAAGACAGTCCTTACTAATTTGCAGCTTTTTCACTGACTTATCTATTATAGCCATTAGAAAATCATCTTCAGGATACTTCTCTCTTTTATGTTTAAAAGCCTCATCTGTTAAGTCAAAATGTTCCTCTTCATCTGAAATATTTAAATTTATTAGCTCTTTTGGTTTAGGAAGTGGCGACACAGTAGCTGATAATACAGTCGTTTCTTCTGTCAGAGGCTTATGTTTTTCTGACTTTACATTCAAATCAACACTATCATGAGAAGAACCTAAACATATTTTTATCAGATTCCACAAACTAAATGTAACAACGGCAGTATGAGTAGGCCCTCGAGACTCATAATAATTTTTAAAATCTTCTCCAACTTTCTGCCAGATTTCTATGTCACAGAGCCGCCATCAGGAAACCAGGGAGATACATCATGGATATGCTGCAAAAATTCAGTCAACTGTGAGGTAGAAACTTTATTACCCCGAGCTTTAAGCATCGAAAGTAAAACCGGAGCAAATAATTCACGCTCCTTTGAGCCCTTTTGCCCCATCTTATTTTACTTCTGACTGTTGCCTTATGCCTCTGTTAGTTTCACTTTTACTCGTGTCCACACATATTTTGCATAAGGGTTCTCTTACCTGCACTTTCTTTTTCTTTTCATTGGCTTCACGCTTCAGGTCCCTGTTCAGGCGCCACTTGCCGCGGACCAGCCTCAGAAAGAGGATTTCACCGCCCAGGGTCAGAAGGGACGGGGTAAGGAACTGAAGTAGCACCGACAAATGGGGTCAGAAGGACCAAGACAACTGACGGTTGCAAGGCAAGTTTTATTATGCTACAGTTGCAGATTATATCGACTAGAAAAGGGAAGGTTGCCAGACGGTGGTTTACATCATCTAATGACTGTCTCGGCTCAAGGATAACTTCCCTGGGAGAAAACCCATAAACCCAGAATCATCCAAAATAACCTGCACGTGCAGGGTGGAGACAGATTGGCTTGTCTCATTTTACATTCTTTCTGATTTCTGGGCCCTGGTGATTTATCTCCCGTGGAATGGAACAAGGAGGGGAACAAGTAGGGACAGTCCCTTCGAGCAGCGGCGGCATGCCTGGCATGTCCGTAGCCTGCTCTCAAGGCTGACTGCTTCCCACACATATGTTGGCTTGTTTAAGCCTCAAGCCCTCGATCCTTTGATGAAATACAATAATTTCATTCCTATGGTTTTCAATACCAAAAACTCAACCTCCAGGAGGGCTAAAGTCTAATTTGTACTCCAAACCAAGTAGCAGTGCAGTTCGCTACTACTGAGGCTGAATCCATAAAGACTTCAAGACCACGACCAGAAGACAAGTTATTATATATAATACCCTAGAAGGCCTGAAACATAATTATCATATACATAGCTGGTCCTTCAGAGCTTTTCACCTATAACATGTTTTTTGATGAAAGTTATTTAATGTACTGGAGATAACTGTGACTTACTGATCAAATATTTGAATACTTATACTTACCTGGGATTTCATTTCTGCTGAAAGAAAAAGGAAGAACAGGACTCACCTAAAAAAAACAAACTTTAGAAATGAAAGTAAAAATCTTATCACACACTCTCACTTTTGGAAGCAGCATAGAGGGGCAGTCAATGGTAAAACACTGGTGAAATAGGTCAAAACTCTAGGCCAAAAATCCATTATTATTATCGTCAGTGACAGTACCACAACTGTGCCCTTCATAATTAATAAGCACTCCTAACAATCTTCATTTGGCACCAGATGATGTGTTGAAGAGAAACATTCTGGGAGGTTTTGAATCACACTTGGTATTTTGTTAGCCAAGTTACAGGAGAATTTTTAAAGTGGGGGGAAGGGAAGAAGGAAACGGACCAGAAAAAGAATTGAAGCCATCATCTACAGACCAACAAAGCACTGAGAGTTCCAAACGTTATGTCAGACACTAAAGTGACTGATAGAGGCTCAAGTGGTTTATAAAACCTATAAAAAGACTACACCAGCAAAGTCCCCATTTATCGGTAGAGTTCAGAAACTAAAACAAGGAATATTTTAGCTTAAAACCTTATCTCAAGAGAATCATATACACTTCACATGAATAAAAATACCTGAAACCAAACATTTTTAAAAGCTCCAATACCCAAAATATAAAGAAAAAAATTAATTCAGAAGACTCAATCAATCCATGATAATCACAAAACGGCCGGGCAATCTCTATCTCCCTTCCACATTAACCATCCATCCCCTGGAAGACCAAGGGAGATCAGACCTTCCAGACTTACCTTCCAGACTCACCTTCCAGACCTTCCAGACACCTGGCTGCTGCAAAATTCGATGGAGACTCCTTGTGGAACAGCAGTTTCGCATCTCTTGGGTTTCTCCCTATCGTGATCATGCAGGAAGCAAGTCTGGCTGTGCTATTTCTTATCATTGTCTGTCACCCATCTGCACCATGATATTGAAAAAGTAGTTCCCTTTCCCCCAGAAGGTTGAGGCTCAGCTACAGGGGTAATTCTCCTGGGCACACAGTCATTATTTAGGCCGACTCAGTGACTTCAACCGGCTTAATCATGTGATCAGGTTTGTTGCCAGCTGCATAATGCTCCCACATCTGTAGGTAGAGCCGCTCTAGTTCCATTGTATATTGTTTGGTGTTGAACAGAGGGCTAGATGTTCTCTGCTTCCAGACTTTGCCACGAATTTTCTTCAGGTATTCGAGATCAGTTCCCAGTTTCACAGCTATCTCTTCATATTCTTGCCGATTTTTAGCAATCAGCTCAAGACAGCCTAAACAAGTGAGCTGGGAACCTGCAACTCGGGAAGCAAGAGTCTCTCCTGGCATAGTCACCATGGGGGTCCCTGCCCAAAGGACATCCATCCCTGTGGTGTGGCCATTACAGAGTGGAGTGTCCAAGCAGACATCAGCCAGCTGGCCTCTCCGAACATGTTCCTCTTTAGGAGCAACAGGTGAAAAAATGATACGGTTTGGGGGAAGGCCCATATTTTGTGCGTACTGTTGAATATTAGCTTCTCCTGCTGCTGGAAAACGCAACAGCCACAGTACACCATTGGGAACACGCTTCAGAATATTTGCCCACATCTGCAAAGTAGATGGGTCAATTTTGTATAACTGATTAAAGTTACAGTACACAATGGCATCTTCCGGTAACCCGTACTGAGAACGTGTGGTTACAATAATGGTACGGGGAACCTCCTCTCCAGTGGCAGCCTTATTGTTGATCAGGGTAGTTGCCAGGCCATTGCTAATACTGAATCCATTCATTGTAATCTGAATTTGTCCTCTGTTAATCATTTCAATAACTGCTTCTGCAACAGTATTCATAGGAATGACAGGCATATTAAGAGCTGTATTACTGCTGTCTGCGTTGTCTTCTCCATCAGGACATTTCATCTTGACTATTTGCACATCTGATAGACTATCAAGAAATGCTTGGAGGTCGATGCCATTCAGCACAATCCGATTGTCATAAATGTGCCCATTGGACTTAAAATCGATGACGGCTTTTTTCTTCAGGTGCGGGAACATATTAGCATGATCACCAATAAAGAACGTATGGGGCATATAAGCCAGTTTCTCAGAATACTGCTCAGCAACTTCAGCAGGTGACGTTTCCTGATCAGTGATGATATAATCCATGAAAAGCACGCCACTAGTCCCAGGGTACCCCAGCCACATTGCCTGAATAGGAGCTGGCCTGAGAGCAAAGAGTTCATTTCGAGCACCCCTGGTATAACCATTCATATTTACAAGGATGTGTATACCATCTTGATGGATGCGATCAGCTGCTTTCCCATTGCATGGAATCTGAGAAAGATCAGTGAAATGATTGGCTTCTGCCATCACCTTCGCTCGGAAGTTTGTGCCATCATGTGGGCTCAGGGCATAACAGAATATCTCAAATTTATCAGGACTGTGCATGCCTGGAATAGACTGCATAAGGTGAGAAGTAGGATGGTTCCCAAAGTCAGAACTCACGTATCCTACACGCAGTCGACCATCACTGAGCTTCAAGTCTGTTATATGTTCATACGGTGGTTTATGAAGGGCACTTATATTAGCCAAGCAGAGGTTCCCATGCCTCTCAGCAATAGCCTTCCTGAAGCCATGAGGAAGAGGATAGAGCATACTATGATGAGGCTGCACAGAAGGCAACCTATTCTTCTCCAACTGGTCAGCCACAATGCTGACCAACTTCTTCATTCGCTCATCATAGTCTGTCCAATCACAGACAACCTGCAGGCAATGAGCCAAATTACAATAAGCGTCAGGAAAATCAGGTTGAAGCTTCAGAACAGTGCGATAAGAAGCAATTGCTTCTGGAATATTCCCTGAATCCTGGTGAATGGAAGCCAGATTGCTGTGGGCATCCGCAAATGCAGGGTTGATCTGCACGGCACGAGTATAACACTCTAAGGCTCCCTGAACATCCTGCATCTCCCATAGAGTGTTTCCCATATTACAGTACGCATCAGCAAAGGTAGGACTGATTCGAATAGCCTCCTTATAATGCATCAGAGCTTCGTGCAGTTTTCCCTGCTGCTTCAATACACTTGCTAAATTTGAATGGGCATCAGCAAAGTCTGGGCAGAGCTCTAATGCTTTACGATACAAGTGAACCGCGTCTTCACTGTTTCCCTGTTCTCCTTTGATATTGGCTAGGTTATTCAGAGAGTCTGCATGGGTGGGACACAGCCGGAGAGCTGTACGGTAACAATCTTCTGCTTCAGCAACACTGCCCTTCTCTTTGAGAGCGTTGGCTAAGTTGCAGTAAGCATCAGGGAAATGTGGTTGCAATTCAATAGCTCGCCTGTAGGTGTCTATTGCGAGATCCATCAGGCCTTGCTCATAGTATACACAAGCCAGGTTGCCATGTACCACTGCATGATTTGGACTCAAGCTTAGGGCACGAAGGTAAGCTGCCACAGCTCTGTCAAAAATCCGTGCCTCATTGAAGACATTTCCTAAATTGATATAAGCATCCAGAAAATTGGGGTCAAGGGTGACAGCCTTTTCAAAGTGATGAATTGCAAGCCAAATCTCCCCTTGTGCATTGAAAACACAGCCAAGATTACTCCAAGCTACTGCAAAGTTCGGTTGCATCTCAATTGCTTTCAAATAACATGCCTTGGCTTCTTCTAAGCCACCCAGGGCTTTGAGCAGGTTCCCCAGGTCACTGCGAACACAGTACAAAGAAGGATTGTACTGAAGAGCAGAGACGTAAGCTTGTACTGCTCCTTCCATGTCGCCTGCTGCTATCAAAGCGGCTGCCAGGTTAATATAACCATCGATGAAATCTGGTTTGAGACGCAATGCATGCCGGTAATGCTCAGTTGCTTCCTGCAACTGCCCTCTTTCCTTGTACACATTCCCCAAATTCGAATAGGCTTCTGCCAGAAGAGGGTTCTGTTTAATTGCCAGAGTACTAAAGTGGGCAGATCTGTCCAGCCTTCGACACTGGAAGTGTATAGATGAAAGTAATAAAAGTACACCAGTATTGCCTGGCTCTTGTCTCCAGAGCTGCATGCAGTGTCTCTCAGCTGTCTCAAAATCTCCTGCCTGATATTCTCGATGTGCCAGCTCAGCTAACCCTTGGAAGGAAAGCATACGTTTCGTTGGTTCTGTGCTGTCGGCCACGTTGCCCACGGAAGACGCCATCTGGAGCTTCTGGAGAGAGTGAAAAAAGGGAGTAATTGAGTCCCGCTGCCGCCACTACTGGCAAGAATGTTTCTAGTGGTAGCAAACACGAGCGCAGCAGCCGTACCACTGCTTTGGCACGCTTAAGCAGCGGCAACAGTTACAGGCACCGAACCTTAGGAACTATGGTTGGCCATCTACCTCTCATGCTCTTGAAATCTTAATTCTTAACCCTGCCCTCTTCCCCCATTTTTCTCCTAATCAGGGAATAAAAATTACCTATCCATTTGCCTTAGAAGAAATCAAAAGTCAGTAGGCCAAACACTTTTCAAAATATTGTTTTCTGTCCAGTTGGAAATGAAATACATGATTGACTTTTCTTCATCATTCATATAGTCAACGTGGAGAACATTAGGGCCGTGAATTTCAATACAGTAAGATGAGAAAATTTTAAATTGGCCTTCCCAAACCACTAATAAGTAACCGATGTTGTATAGAATGCTAAAATCTTAGAGACTGAGTTTGATATTTTAAAAGTTCTGCAAACATGAGCTAATTTCTCCTCATCAAATTTCTCATGCCTCAAACCTGAGTATCACTTTTTAAAAGATAAATTTATTTTTATTTATTTATTTATTTTTATCTTGGCTGCGTTGGGTCTTCAGTGCTGCGTGCAGGCTTTCTCTAGTTGCGGCGAGTGGGGGCTACTCTTTGTTGCGGTGTCCGGGCTTCTCATCACAGTAGCTTCTATTGTTGTTCCACAACTCTATGGGTTCCTTTTTAGGTCCTACGAAGAACCCTAGAAATTAGTTCATGTCATTATAGGTTTTTGCAAAATTGTCAAAAGTGAGATATTTTTATTTCCATCAGGTAAGTCCAGCGTCTATTTCTTTGTCAATTTTCCTTCTATCATATTCTGCTATGTTGGATCATATTGGATTGGTCACAGGCTTTCTTGAAATCTGGCTAAGGAGATGTTTTAAGTGAGGCTATTATGTGATTTTCAGACACCACCATATGTAACTGACTATATAATATCCCATTACAGGAATAACTTCCAGTACTCTTACTGACTACTCTACTGACTTAACTAGCACAAGACACAGAAGTGTAAGGACAAAAACCACCTTACAATATAGCCATGTCTTGCACTTCACAGCTCTCAAAGCATGTGCGTTTGAAGAAGAAAAAAAGAACTGAAAAGTATAAAACCAGAAGTTATTCTGTGGAAAATTATTTCAATCATCAGGCATGTGAAGGATAAGTCAAAGATTCAGTTTTCTTCAATGCTTAGTCAAAACGGAAATTTCCTTCTGTCAAGAATATACCCCAGGGCTTCCCTGGTGGTGCAGTGGTTGAGAGTCTGCCTGCCGATGCAGGGGACACGGGTTCGTGCCCCAGTCCGGGAAGATCCCATATGCCACGTAGCAGCTAGGCCCGTGAGCCATGGCCACTGAGCCTGCATGTCCGGAGCCTGTGCCCCAAAACGGGGAGAGGCCACAACAGTGAGAGGCCAGCATACCGCAAAAAAAAAAAAAAAAACCCAATATACTCCAGGGGCTTCCCTGATGGCACAGTGGTTAGGAAGTCACCTGCCAATGCAGGGGACACGGGTTCGAGCCCTGGTCCGGGAAGATCCCACATGCCGCGGAACAACTAAGACCGTGTGCCACGACTATGGGGCCTTCGCTCTAGAGCCCGTGAGCCACAACTACTGAGCCTGCGAGCCACAACTACTGAAGCTTGTGTGCCTAGAGCCTGTGCTTTGCAACAAGAGAAGCCACCACAATAAGAAGCCTGCACACCGCAACAAAGAGTATCCCCCAGTCGCTGCAACTAGAGAAAGCCTGCGCACAGCAATGAAGACACAACACAGTCAAAAATAAATAAAGAAAGAAATAAAAGAATATACCCCATCAATAATGTGTGTAATGGAATGGTGTGAATGAGTATTTTATCAGAATTCCTGTAATGCACAAACCTATAGCAGTACTGAAATCAGTAATGCATTTATAATAGTAAATATTTATGAGGAAGTAATCCATAGAGGTTTTCTCAAAGTTAACAATGAACATTAATGCGACATTATCAATAATAAATTGTGATGCTGAAATAAACTTTTCTAAACTATTAATAACTAAAAGCAAACTCTAATCAACCATGTGAAAAGAAATCTATGTCTATAAACTACAAAGTTTATTTCTTACAATTTTATTTCTAAAACAGGAGGCAGTTAAAGAATATATAGCTACAAGAGTGGGGAAAAAGTTTTATAGAGACACATCTGGCAGTAGTTAATTTTCAAATGTCATTTTTCTAGATTTTGTGACACCTATAGTATTGATATTTCAAAGCATTTAACAAATTGTAATTTGAAGATTTGCTACTTCCAGGTAGAGTAAAATATTTTGAAGCAAAACAACATTTCCACTGAGAAAAATTTTAAAAGCCAAATAAAATAGTCAGCATTCAATCAAAAAGTTCTAGACATACCAAGAGATAGAATCATATGACTAAAATTCTAAGAAAAGAACAGATAATACACAAATATTTATATAAGATATTGTGTATATTTATCAGGAAAAGTCTTTATCAAGAAAAGACTTTTAAATCATCAAAATTAATATTACATTTTATTTATTTGTATATTTTATTTATATATAGATATTTAGATATTTATATAAAGAACTTAAAGTTAAAGCTCTAGTTAAGGCAGTGACAAAAGCAGTAGCAGTGGCAGTGAAAAGAAATGGTTATATTCAAGGATATTTTGTCAGTAAAAGTCCAAGATCAAATGTCTGACTGCATACATGGGATGGATAGACGGAGTGGGAAAAATCAAAGTTAACTATAGAGGTTCTAGTGAAGATGGGGTTGCCATCACCCAACCCAAGGGGTTGCTATCATGCCCAAGGTCTAGGAGACTCAAAAGGAAGGTCATGGTCGAGGAAAAGTTAATTGCTGGGAAAATAAGACTCCCAGTCTCTCCAGCTCCTTACACTAGTTTTTTTTTAAACATCTTCATTGGAGTATAATTGCTTTACAATGGTGTGTTAGTTTCCACTTTCTAACAAAGTAAATCAGTTATACATATACATATGTCCCCATATCTCTTCCCTCTTGCAACTCCCTCCCTCCCACCCGCCCTATGTCACCCCTCTAGGTGGTCACAAAGCACAGAGCTGATCTTCCTGGGCTATGCGGCTGCTTCCCACTAGCTATCTATTCCTTATACCAGTTTTGTTTTTCTGCTCATATACGTAGCAGCATTTCATTCAAGGGGAAAGTTATTGATCTGACTGGTCAAATTAAACACCATAGTTCAAGGCACATTTACAGTGGTTAGTTCCTCCACAATTTAGAAAGTAACGTTCACAATTTCCCTCTTCCTACACTGTGGAACACATTGGCCATTCCTCCAAAGTTTCCACTCCATAGAGTGGACCAGAGATGACATTAGCCCAGAACTGAGAGCTTGGCATGAGATGGTGTCAACCCCACCTAGAGCTCTGGCATAAGTTATGACCCAACCCAGCTCTACAGAGAGTTCTGCATGGAATCTTGTCTCAGCCATAATAATGTGATTCTGTTTTTCATTTGGTTTGCTTCTTTGCTTAACTTTCCCTGGCCACTCTGACAAACAAAATTTCAGGCAATCCTGGGCCACTCACTAACTTTATTCCATCTAATGTTATCCAGATTCCCAAGAAAATTACTAACTATAAAGGGGGAAATTTGGAACATGGTGAGTTTAGGTGCCTGAAATATACAGGTAACTGAATCCAGTTAAGTAGCAAATTATTTGGATCTCAAATATGCCAGTAGAAGAGCAGACTAAGCTCAATTTAATGTACTCTTACTGGAGACACATGTAAATTCTGGGTCAGTTTTGAAAATGTTAAAAGCACATAGCTGAGATTAAAAGAAAGAAAGGAGCACCTGCATGTTTCAGAAAGTAACAGAGAAATCAAATCCAGAGAAATAAGAGCAGACTGATGTGTATGCGTTCTGTTCCTTAGTAGAGGCCTTATGTACATAGGGGCTGGAGCTAGAAATCTAACATTACCTTGAGGCCAGGAATTTAGACTCAGGATGGAACAATATGGAGAAGTTAGTACAGATATCCTACAGAACTTTCATGAGGAACTGCTTA
Source organism: Mesoplodon bidens (assembly GCF_964165515.1). Lineage (NCBI taxonomy): Eukaryota > Metazoa > Chordata > Mammalia > Artiodactyla > Ziphiidae > Mesoplodon > Mesoplodon bidens. The sequence goes on along the minus strand of NW_027672575.1, from coordinate 225,683 downwards.
GTCCATTAAGAGGGCCAAGGGAGGTGGTGAGGAAGATTGATATCTCTTGAAAACCTTCAGGTACAGAAAACATCAGCACCTCTGAAAAGTAGGCCTGTCCTTCCCAGAGTTGTGATGGCCAGGTTGTCACTAACCTGTAAGGCCCTGTAGGAATCAGAAACTGCAAGGAGAGGAATTCAAAGAAAACCAGATGCAGGATGGGTGTGGCAATAAATCCTAGGACCCTATCAGAAACAAAATTAAAACCACTCTAGAGGGAAATTTTAACAAACCAGGGCAGAGAGTATCCTAACCAGAATAAAATAATAATTCTGAGGAAGTTCCTTTACTTATTTAAGTAAGATTCAATGCATTTCCATGGCCAGGCCCTTTAGAAGAATTCTAAAACATATACAAACAATTCATTTACATCTTATATATCCCACCATCCAGAGCAAAATTCACTTAAGAACTGTACTGGTGGAAATTGGGCAGCACTATGGAGAAAATAAAATGTGTTTACCATCAAAAAACATGAAGGTAAGAAAGATAATGTCTAATTTTTTAATTATCCTGTGGTTTCTTGAAATCTTTTGGAAACCCAAACTAGAGAAACCTAGGAGGAAATGAAGATTTAAATGTTTAGAGATTTATCAACTCATCTATAAAAGCTTTATTAATCTCTTCTTTTAATAACATTCCTGAGAGGTATAAATGTGTCCAGTGATAGGGTTGAATAAGCCTGAGAGAATTTCAATTGTTTACTATTCTTGGTCAGCTCTTAAGACCTTTCAGGAGCATCTTGATTTTCATGGCCTCATCCAACAAAAGCAGGATATTTTACAGAAAGTCCTGGGCCACTTTTCGGCTTGCTTTTGTGTTTATGCTTTTGGTTTTTTCACATCGGGCGGTACATTAGGCTACCTATTGCATACTCCCTCATTCATGCATGCATTCACTCAAACAATATTGACTGAGTTGAGACATTTAATTAACACTCAATAAATGATGTTTAGATGAATGAATGCGCTTTCTATCAAAGTAAGTGTAAGTACTGAGAAAAATTACAGAATGTATGATCCCAGCCCCACAAAAGCTTATAACTGTGTTGAGGATATAACATATGCTGATGAAATAAGTAATATATCATATTGGACAGGGTCTAAGTTCAAAAATGAGTTTTTATAAATAATCAGAGCCTAAGGAGCACAAAGAAGGGACAGTTCATTATGGCTTGAATCTATCAATAAATGTACATTTCAGATGAGATTTGAGATTGACCTCAAAGAAGAGGACTTAGATATATGAACAGAGAACAAAAAAGGCATGGTGATAGCATGTGCATAGATAGTGTGGCCAATATTTATGTTCTTCATTAAAGATAGTCAGAGATAACCCAAATGTAACTGTTTCCATGGGTCCATTCTCAGTATCCAAACAAAACGGCAAATCCTATCTTAGTAAAACTAATGAAAAACACAGTCTTTAACAAAGAGATTGTGAAGGAAAGGGGGAGAGAAAGGCTTGCATCCCACACCACACAACAAAACTTTTTGAATTATTTGTTTAATTGTCTCCCTCTGAAAATTTCCTCTCCCTCTCTCGGTACGTGTCTCTTCTCCCACATCTGGCCACACTCTACCAGCCATCTTTCCAGATCTTTCCAGAACTCTCCATCCTAGTTTCATTAGGCCACAATTTAAACATCTCACAGGTCTCCAGGATGCATCCCCATCACTTATTCCACAAAGACAAACAAAGGACACTTCTCAGGATCACGTTTCTTTGAAGGAAGAGGTCATGAGGAGTGATTATAAATAATATAAGGTGGAGAGCAGTGACTTAAAATACCATTTTTCACCTTAGAATGTGAATACAGGGAACTTTGGGAAACTAGAAAATCTAGAAAGGATTCACTGATAATTATTTATGTTCAATGAATAAAATAAAATGTAATAATACGGCTGAACTCTGACAGATTCACTTTTTCAAAAGTTGCTTTCACACACTTTCACTATTGGGATGTTTGATAAACACACCTTTCCTTCTTTACTTTCTTCTTTCTTTGCAGATACTGGCACCAAACTTTCAAACAATAACAACCTTCCCATAAGTCCCTTGCCAGGCAAGATTAAGGTATAACAATCCAAACAAAGTTTTGAAGAAGATAACTGCTTGAAAGCACAGGAAAAGAGCTGGGTTTCTCTTATTCAACAGTCACATAATGAGTAATGTGCGAATTGGTTTAAAAAGTCTCTCTGCATGAGGGGCTAAGGTTAAGATTAGAACTTCTGAGGCCAGAAGAGCAAAATGACTACAACAATCCACATATTTTCAAGAGCTGCCCTTTGGATGTGAGGCATTGATTTTTCCCACTATTTTTTCAGCAACCCAACTGGTGTCTTTATTAAACGACATAAGAGAATACAGTGTGGCCAAGAAGGCTTAGATTTCCTTAGCCCCAAGTCAGATATTCTCCAGTGACTGTCCACTCAAATGAAAAAGAGAGATTTACAAGAGGAAACTGGATACAACTGAGTGTACTTTAATTTTACCTGAATTATTTGTTTTGTTTTCAATTCTCCGCTGAAGTGCCTACATTAATATATCTTTAAGAGCATTTCCTTAAGTTGAAGTATTCATTCAGTATATTCATTTACTATAATTTAGAAAAGCCAAATGATTTAGACAAATTCATTTCTATATTGCCACAACAGTGTATTGTGAACTAAATGACACCTGGCAGTTCTTTACTCAGATACTAACTCAATTAGAAGGCAGAACAAGGATACCTACCCATTCAGGGAAGGATAGGTCACTTAGCCTCTGTAGCTCTCTTAGGTCTCTTATCATCACAGTAACAAATTGAAGACTAAAAACCATATGATTATCTCAATAGATGAAAAAAAAGCTTTTGAAAAAAATTCAATATCCATTCATGGTAAAAACTCTCCAGAAAGTGGGCATAGAGGGAACACATACCTCAACATAATAAAGGCCATATACGACAAGCTCATAGCTAACATACTCAATGGTGAAAAGCTGAAAGCATTTCCCCTAAGATCAGGAACAAGACAAGGATGCCCACTCTCACCACTTTTATTGAAGGTACTTTTGGAAGTCCTAGCCACAGCAATCAGACAAGAAAAGTCAATAAATAAAAGGACTCCAAAATGGAGAGGAAAAAGTAAAACTGTCACTGTTTGCAGATGGCATGATCCATAGAAAATCTGAAAGACACCATCCAAAAATTATTAGAGCTCAAAAATGAACTTGGTAAATTTGTAGGATACAGAATTTATATCTAGAAATCTACTGTATTTCTATACACTAACAGTGAACTATCAGAAAGAGAAATTAAGGAAACAATCCCATTTACAATTGCGTAAAAAAGAATAAAATACAGAAGAATAAATCTGCCTAAGGAGGTAAAAGACCTGTACCCAGGGAACTATATGACACTGATACAAGAAATTAAAGATGACACAAACAGCTGGAAAGATATACCATGGTCACGGATTGGAAGAATTAATATTGTTAAAGTGACTATCATACCCAAGGAAATCAATGGATTCAATGCAGTCTGTATCAACATATCAAGGGCATTTTCCACAGACCTAGAACAAATAATTTTAAAGTTTGTATGGAAACACAAAAGGTCCTGAATAGCTAAAACAGTCTTGAGAAAGAAGAACACAACTGGAGGAATCATGCTCCCTGGCTTCAGACTATGCTACAAACCTACAGTAATCAAAACAGCATGGTACTGGCACAAAAACATCGATCACTGGAACAGAATAGAGAGCCCAGAAAGAAACCCATGCACTTATGGTCAATGAATCTATGACAAAGGAGGCAAGAATATGCAGTGGAGAAATGTCTGGGCTTCATTAGGGATGGTTTCATCAATTAATTTGTTTTCTTAAATGGACCATACTTTTCCATGTCTTTGTATACCTTGTGATTTTTTTGGTTGAAAATTTGTCTTTCAAATATTATAATGTGGTATCTATGGAAATCAGATTCTCCCACTTTCCCAGGGTTTCCTGGGCTTTTGATTGTTGGAGGCTGTAGTAGTCTGTTTGTTTAGGGACCTTTCCAAACTATTTTTGCAATGACTGTTTTCCTTATCGTATGTATGCACCGAAGTCTCTGTTCCTTTAGTTCATGTTTAGCTAATGTTTTGACAGAGATTTCCTTGAATTCCTGCACCTAAAACAAACAAAAATAAATACACACAAGCACATCCACATGCACACCCAAAACCACACACCTCTGCCCATTGTGCAGATTGCTGGATCACTCCTTCAACATTTAGCTGACCTGCATTGAGTTCAGGGCTCAGCCCATGGTAAAAGCTTAGAGACTCCTCTGGTGTTTTCAGAACATGCATCTTATCTCGAGTATGCATGTGGCTTTCCTAATTTCTCTGGACACATGTGTACTTTTTGTAGGTTCTAATTTCCCAAAGAATCTCCCCCAACTTTGGCTCCTGCATCTTCTGTGGTCTACTGTATTTCAATGCACAGTCTTCTGCCCCAGCCATCTGTGCTTTGTTAGTTCAACTTGCACTTTTTTGAGCATTGACCGCTGCTTTTCCAGACTGTGTTCCAAGTTAGCTAAGACAGAGATAAGCATCTTGTGTCAGTCCTTCAGGTAGCTCCCAGACAGGTTAGAACAGATACACATAATAATCTGAGAGTACAGTCTCTTCTGCTCCCTCCTGAAGCAGGATTGAGGGTCCCATTCTAGGAATGGTCTGCTGTTACTTTAAGACTATCACTGCATTAAGACTCCACCACTTTAAGACCATCACTACACTAACAGTGGATGGGGCAAGGGCAAGTAAAAATGCCACAAAGCTTTCCTGCCATTTTCAAATTGCCTCTTCCCTGGTTCAGTATGTGTTTGGTTGCTATAAATCTTTGGCTGATTTCAGGACTAAGAGAAACTCAAAGAACCCCACAGCAAAAACCAGTATAATCAAACTCTCAGAAGCCAAACGACACAGAAAGAATCTTTTCTCCCAAAGGAGAAAGAAAAAAGAAATTTGTTACAAAGCAGGGATCCTCAAAAAGATTAGAGCTAATTTCCTATATGAAACCACGGAAGCAAGAGGCCAGCCATATTTAAAGTGCTGAAAGAAAAAAAATTGTCCACCAAGAATTCTATATTTGGCCAAACTGGTTTCAAAATGTAGGGAGAAATTAACGCATTCCCAGATGAACAAAGGCTGAGGGCATTTATTTTACAACTTCCTACCACTGCCCTATGAGAAATGCTAAATTGAACCTTCAGGTTGAAATGAAAGGACACTAGACAGCATCTCGAAGCTGTAGAAAGAAATAGAAATCTCCAGTAAAGATAAATACATGGGCAAGTACTAAAGCCAGTATTGTGTTATTGGCTTGTAGCTCTACTTTTTATTTCTTACATGATTGAAAAAACAAATGTATAAAATAATCATAAATCCATGTTATTGGGCTCACAAAGTAAAAAGGTGTAATTTGTGACAATAATAATGTAAAGAGGAGGAACAGAACTGTAGAGGAACAGAGTTTCTGTGTGCTACTGAAGTTGGTTTCAATTGAAATTATATTGTTTTAACTTTAGAATGGTAAATGTCATCTTCTTGATAACCACAAAGAAAATATCAATAGACCATATGCAAAAAGAAATGAAAAGGGAATCAAGAGTTCACCACAAGAAAATCGGCTAAGCACAGAAGTCAGTAATGGAGTAAATGAGGGGCAAAAAATGCATAAGACATACAGAAAACAAGCAGGAAATAGACAGAATTAAGTTCTTCCTCATCAGTAATTTTTGAAAAAGTAAGTGGATTAAGCTCTCCAATGAAAAGATAAACATTGGCAGAATGGACTTTAAAAACAACCATAATCCAAGTATATGCTGTCCGCAAAAATCTCACTTGATTTCAAAAGACACAAGTTGCTTGAAAGTTAAAGCATAGAATAAAATATCCCATGCAAATAGTAACAAAAAAGAAGGAAAGAGAGACAGAAAAAGAAAGGAAGGAAGGAAGGAAGGAAGATAGATCTGGGATGGCTATGTTACTATCACACAAAATAAACTTTAAATCAAAAACTATCACAAGAGGAAAAGGAGGCCACTATATGTTGATAACAAGTTCAATCTATCAAGAACATAGAACACCTATAAACATATATGTACCAAACAACCCCCAAATATGTGAAGCAAACATTGACAGAATTGAAGGAAGAAATAGATAGTTCTAAAATAATAGTTGGAGATCAATACCTTGCTTTCAATAGTGGAAAACACATCTAGACAGAAGATCAGTAGAGAGGTAGGGGGACTGAATAACACATTTAACCAACTAAACCTAACAGCGTATATAGATCACTCCACTCAACAACAGCAGAATACACCTTTTTCTCAAGTACACATGGAACACTCTCCGGGAAAGACCATATGTTAGGCCACAATACAAGTACCAATACATTTTTAAGAAATTGAAATCATACAAAGTATCTTCTTTAGCCACAGTGAAAGGAAGGTAGAAATCAATAACAGAACCATTGATAGCCATTTCCCATCATGCCTGCCACACATGATATAAAGCAATGAAGGGAAAAACATAATTTACCACTTAGAAAAGTGGGAAGGAGGACATACCATTGACACAGAGTGTATGCTGTTTCCCATTGTCAGGGATAGAAATAAATTAGCATCATTTATTCATTAGTGTGTTAATTTCTTGGTCAATCATTGGGCAGCCAGTGTTTCTGCCTGATGGGAAGATTTCCTATACTCAGTGTTGAGTGGAGCCAACCTTGAAAGGGACATTTTAAAGGATTATACTGTGATGGGCTTCGCAGTACCCTTCCTCCTATGCCAGTATTTAGGCTGGGGTATTTCCATGGAGTGTGTACAATCGTAGGCCCCAGTTCACCAGAATTTAGTTTGACTCGTTCTGTTAATACATTCCCTCAGTACTTTGTCTTTTGTATCCTTTTGCATTTACTTCATTCTTTATTATCACTGCGAAACAACTTTGTTTCCTGTTCAGATGCCAAAAAGTGGATATCAATACCTCCTGAGTTTTACACATCACAGATCAGTTTTGGATATCAGGGACAGAGACAACAGCTATTTCCAATGACTTTGAGACATACTTTGAACATGTGATTAACATGTTGAGTGTTGAAATGTGTGTCGAGCTCATTACACGTGCTCTAAAAGGTTTCAAACTGCAAATATTTAAAAATCTCTATCTTTGAATCGTTTTCCTGTGCTGTCCCTTTGTGTCAGACTGTTAATATGCAGTCTGGCACCTTCAAATAATGTGGCTTTGTAACCAATTATTTACATGTTGTTTTATCCACAGAGAATCTTTTTTTTAAATAAATTTATTTATTATTTATTTTTGGCCGTGTTGGGTCTTTGTTGTGGCACACAGGCTGTCTCTAGTTGGGGCGAGTGGGGGCTACTCTTCGTTGTGGTGTGCGGGCTCCTCATTGCTGTGGCTTCTCTTGTTGTGGAGCACGGGCTAGGCGCTGGGACTTCAGTAGTTGTGGCACACGGGCTTCAGTAGTTGTGGCTCATGGACCCTAGAGCACAGGCTCAGTAGTTGTGGCACACGGGCTTATTTGCTCTGCGGCAGGTGGGATCTTCCCTGACCAGGGCTCAAACCCATGTTCCCTGCACTGGCAGGTGGATTCCCAACCACTGTGCCACCAGGGAAGTCCCCGCACAGAGAATCTTAAGGTCAAAACATACAACTCGATTAACTACACTTCCTCCTGTTCACATTTCCCTCATCTTTTCTTCATCTTCTGTCTATGTTTCCTTGGCCCTGTTTATATTAAGTGCTTTTGCCATTATATTTGATTGTTTGTATTCCGGTGAGTTACCACAATGCTTTATGAGACACGCTAGGATATAAATGCATTTAAGTAATATATATATATATATATATATATATATATATATATATATATATATATATACACACACACACACACACACATATATATGTAGTTTGCTTGAGTGCAGTGTTTTTTGTTTTCTGTACTGAATTCATTAGCATGGGTTGGTATAATATTTAGCATAGGTCGATATGTAATTTGTAAACTAATAAAGTCTTAAAAGTGAGGAAATAAGTCTTTCAAATTTAATTATTTATTTTAAAGAGCAGAATAGCATACATAAACAGGTGCCTAATGAAAACTTGTATTCTAATTTGGAACTCTCATGAACACCTATTCTTTTGTTCTTCTAATGGTATGATCGTAGGCCATTTGATTATTTTTATTTTTATGGCTTTAACTTTAGAATAATGAAATATTCGTAAATTTAAAAAAGTATTTTTCTTTATTTGATGGGGGTGGGATACTGGAGAAATGAAAGGTCAAACACCTATTGAGGAATCCATACTTGTCTATATAGTGTGTACTTTTATTTCAATAACTGATTTAAAATTCCTAAAAGGATGCTATAATAAGTTATTATGCCATTTTACAGACTGAATTAAGTGAATTTCAGGGAGGTATGAAACTTGCCTAAGGCTATCCAGCTGCCAAGTGGTAGAAGTGAGAATTAAATCCAGGTATACCTATCGCCAAAGTTTCTGCTCATCTCTTTACGTCATCCACTTTGAATAGCCAATGCTTTTCTGCTTACAAATATGACTGAGGTTTCCAGACAGTCAACATTGCTTTTTAATCAGATAGAAAAATTACTGTTGCTTCTCTAAAGACATATTCCTTTTCCATTAAGTGACTTTAGTTGTTCAGATAATACTTCCAGACAGTAGTCATCATACAGTTGGAGACTAAGAACAGAACTCAGGGATGTGTCTAGCACTCAGTAAAGACCAACTGGGCTCACTGATGGTACTTACGGTCATTTCCTCTAGACTAAAATAATCTTATTAATAAGAGCCTAATAATTCACAGTACTGCCCTTGCCTGATTGTTTGTTCTTCTCCCTCTATCACTCTCTCTTTCCCCATATGATTATTATTTTTGACAATTTTTGGTGAATTAAATTCAGGGATTAGTATTCAGGAGCGCTAGTCACAAAAGCAGAGAATCTTAGCTCACACCAAAGGAAGAAAATAGAGAAAAAGTATAAATTATATGAATACACACATATCACACATGTACCAACTATATGTTGCACTCCTCCAAAATCTATTTCGTATCTGCACATTTATTGTATATTAGCAGTAAGACAAGAAATGAGCATAATGCTCTGTTTACAAGATACAGAAAACAGACCCAAATATGGAAATTACTAGCAATGAGAATGGGGAAGAAAGACTACAACAAGGAATGTAGATGATATTTTTGTTTCTTAGCTATGATGCCAAATATTGAACTTTCAACTTGAGACAAGGAGGCCATAAAAAGTTGTATTAGTTTCCTAGAGCTGCCATGACAAAGTACCAGAGACTGAGGAGGTTAAACAACAGAAATTTACTCACTCACGGGTGTAGAGGCTAGAAATCTGAGATAAGGTGTCAACAGGATTGATTTCTTCTGAGGTATCTCTTCTTGGTTTGTAGATGCCATGTTTTCCTTTGGTCTTCACATGGTCTTCTCTCTGTGCATGTCTGTGTCCTAATATTTTCTTTTTATAAGGACACCAGTCATATTGAATTAGAGCCCACCCATTTGACCTCATTTGACCTCAGTTACTTATTTAAGGGCCTTATGTCCAAATACAGTCAGATTACGAGGTATTGGCGGTTAAGACTTCCACATATTAACTTGAGCAGGACACAGTTCAGGTGATAATAGAAGATAAGAGTAATTTAAGCAAGTAAGTAACTATTGTTTACAGTGAGTTGCTTAAGGATATGCATTTACTCAAGAAAAACAAGAAGAAATTACATAACACTCTGTGTTATACAAAGATATTAAATTAATCATAACATCCTGTGAGATGGGCATTAAATTAGACTAAGCAAGAGTAAGCAACTTATCCAGAATTGTATAGTTGGTACTTTCCAGAATTTAAACCAGGTATTTTCCCAGTTCCATTCTACGTTATATATTCATTTCATTATTTGAAATGAATTTTGAGTCTTCATTTTGCTTAGTTCCTGAAGTTATATGGGGATAGAATGGAGTTGGATATTTTCAGTGACATTCACATATGGGGAAGGAAATTGAGTCCAGAAGCTTCAGCAGTGTTTCCATGGAGAATGCTAACAACAGAACCAGAAACACCGTTATCCTTTTGGTTCAGTGATCTTTCCTATAGCACTACAAAAATCAATTTTAAGAAGCCCCATGTTTTCCAAACTTTCACCAATGGGCTCTGTAGGGTCCTCTAACAATATCTAAGAGACTAACTAGTTTCACATTCCAAGCCACTTAAGACAAGGAGTTCTGATTGTTCTCTGTGAGGAAATCAAGTGACAATCATAGCTGGTAATTTAGGATAGTTTCTTCAGGGCCCAGGCCAAACCTAATACACAAGTGATAACCATTGTTAAGTGCATCTTTGACAAGGATTCATCAAGTATCAAAGAGGTCTATAAATTGGGAGAAATTATGATCAAAGACAAACATAGACCACAGATATCTAATTAATGCTCAATTATTTATGAGTTTAACTTTGGTTAACCTCATTTTCCTTCTTCTAGACAATTTCCAATTCATCTCCACAAAGAGACCAGAATACTTACCTTCCAAAACAAGATTTATTGTGTTCCTTTAATTCAAAGCATACAGTGACTTCTACATTCACTCCACCAAGTTTTGCTAGGAGAGAAAAGGAGACATTATATTTTATCTTGAATTACATATGCCACCATACTTGACTTAGCTCATCCTACTGGAAGCACTTTGACGGCAGATTCTACAGTCTGGTCTGACATCCTCTACGGAATCAAGCCAAGGGAATCACACATAGTTACAGCTGGAAAAACGTTTGTTCTGGGTTGATACTTTTAGCCTTTACCACCAAGACTTTATCACCAAGATCTATCTTGACAGCCTCTAAACAGGAGACCTTCTTGCCTTCCGTTTTCATATTGACAAGGAAGGTAAAGGGAAGAACTGAGAAGTACCCAAAGTCAGCTAGCAGCCAGCACAGATAAATCATCTGTGGAGATATTGTTTCTTTCAAAAGATATAAACATAAGAGGAAGTCCTAGTGTTTGAAACAATTGTGCATAATAAAATACTCCATGAAAACCTAGAAATCCAGATGCAGATCAGTAACATAGTGGCTAAATAAGCTGTTATGTTCATGCAATGGACAAGTGTACAGACATTAAGAAGAACGAGATACTCTTTTCTATGAGATTCTCTTTTCACTGAACTCATCAGTGCTGCAAAAACAATGTTACATAATACTTTTTCTTTAACATTATATCAGGCATCCTCATCTTGTCCTGCATTTATTGCCAGTGTTACTAAAGTTTATCATTTACCTCTTTCTCTTGTAGACATATAATTTCTTCTTATTTTGGAAGCATTCATCAATCCCTATTTTACTCTTTCTTTTAAATTACAAATGAATATTGAATTTTATAAACTATCTTTTGCGGGATATTTCAAGTGATTGTATAGTATTGCTCTCCTTGGACCTTGTTATATGGTAAATTATATTTTGTTATTTTATATATGCTATTTATTATATGTCGTATTATGTTTACTAATTACATTTATTATATTATAATTACATTATAACTAAGGTAGCATTTTGTTTTAGATAGGCAAAACAACCAGTGGAATAGGAAGCATCTTAAAATTAGATGCAAGAGCATAAGGGAATTGAGTTTAAAATAAAATTCACATTTTGGATCAGTAGCAAAAATTATTCAACAAAAGTGGGAAAATATGGCTATCATTACTAAATTCTAGATACAGCAAGTAGTTAAAAGTTAAAAAATAATGAAACTGTAAAAGTATCAGAAACCTGGGAGACATGAAATAAAGTATTCATGAGGAATACCTTTCTCAGATACAAAGAAAAAAGGATACATTTAATGATATAAGAAATAAAATTTGCCTCATGGCAAAATGCACTACAAAGGTCAGAAAACAAGCAAAAGAAATTGGGAAATATATTAAGAAATGGATATGCTTTCTTTACAACTTTTGAGGAAGCACATGTTTCTTTTTCCTTTAACCTGTTATGGGGGTATTAATCTATAATGTAAGTGCATGGTTCCTTTCCTTTAACCTGTAATGTGAGACTTAATCTATATGGTAAGTGCATGGTTCCTTTCCTTTCATCTGTAATGTGAGTGTCAACATGGGGCACTGTTTCCAAGCACAGACTTTGGATGTTCCTGTACTGGTCCCATCACTGACCATCCACAAAAACTTACAAATGTTGCTTCACTTTCCTGGGGGTTAGAGTCTTAGCTAAGAAATGGAAGCAAAATAGAACTTTCCCGCAGGGATGATAGAAAGTTTAAAGGAGTAAATATGTAAGTGACTTAGCACAGTGCCTAGTACAAGAGAGATCAATATAAGTACTTATCATTTTTTTTTTTTTTTTTTTTTTTTTGCGGTAGGCGGGCCTCTCACTGTTGTGGCCTCTCCCCTTGCAGAGCACAGGCTCCGGATGCGCAGGCTCAGCAGCCATGGCTCACGGGCCTAGCCGCTCTGCGGCATGTGGGATCTTCCCAGACCGGGGCACGAACCCGTGTCCCCTGCATCGGCAGGCGGACTCTCAACCACTGCGCCACCAGGGAAGCCCAGTACTTATCATTTTTTAAAGAGACAGATGAAAGAAATAAAATGTGGTGTTTTCAATCTATTGATATATATCCTTGACATTAAACTACCTTTTCATTCATTGGATTACCTAACTTGCTCATGCTTTTTCTTACTCTAGTGAACTTGGGTAGCTAATATCATAGTTTAAAATTTTTGCTTTTATATTTACAAGTAAATTTGACCTGTAAATTTCTTTTTCCTTACAGTCCTAATCTATTTTCAGTATTAGGATTTTATAGACTTCATAAGATGAATAAAGGAGAATTCTTCCTTCGCTATCTCTAGAAGTTTTTCTTTGTTCATATTGATGTTATCTGTTTAATAGAAGTTCCATAGAATTCACCTCCCAAATGATCTGGCTGGGTCTGGTATTTTCTTGGTGAAAGATTGTAAACTATTGACATAATTCCTTTACTGGTGAAAGAACTCCAGCTATAAATTTCCTCTTGTGTCAGTTTTGGTAAACTTCAGGAGCTAGGAAATTGTCCACTTTACAGAAATGTTCAAATTTACTGGCATTTCATATATTCTCTGCTCTAACATTGTCCTGATTCTTTCTGTATATTATTTACTTATGTTTTTGTTTTGCTTAATCAAAGTGTGTTTTTTAAATCTTTTCAAAGAATATTCTTTTGACTTACTAAATCACCTCAATTTTATACTTTTTTCTGTTTTATTAAGTTCTGCTCATATATTTATTATCTATTTTTCTATGTTCTCAGGGTTTATTGTTTTACTCTTCTGATGTCAATTAAAACACTTGGTTATTAATTTTAAGAAATCTTTTTAGTTATAAATACTTGAACTTTTTGAAGATTCCAGATTAGTTGTAAGTATCTAAGGGTCAGCTCGTCCACACTGTTGCTAGCCTAAGGCTTAGTTCACCCTACCACAATGTATATATTGACATGTTTTCCCCTCGACTTTCTGTGTTTTGCTACTTCTCACTTTTCTTTGGAGAGAAGCCCTTTGACATAACCTTAACTTATTTTACAGCCAATAAGTCTTTAAAGTAATGTGTATTTTTTAAAGCTAAATCTACTTATGTAATTAGGCAGAAAATCTGACCTGCCATATTTTTAAAAACAGCATAAATTCACACTTCTCCATGATTAATCTGCTGTATTACACAACCTTCGAGTTTTTAGCTTTATCAATGACATGTACTTGAAAAATGTTTTAAAGATCCTACCCAGTCTTTTAAAACATCCTTGTTCCTTGTTTCAGTTCTAGTTTTATGTATATTTTCTGCCTTGCACCTGATTATTCCAACATCTGATGGATGGCCTTGGGAATATAATTCTGGTATTGATTGTTTTTTGCTGATTCTCTCCACTTCTAGCTGATTTCTTCATTATTGTGTAAATTTAGATCATGAGCTCATGTTTAGCTAAACTTTATCTGTGGGAATGCTATAGGCCTGTGTTGAAGGTCTACCTCTCCAGAAAGGGTTTAGTTTTGTGTTTGGAATACCACCGATTTGGGAGCATTTTAAGTTAATTTCTTAGCTTCTGTTTGCAAGACCGCACATAAATTTGCAACCCAAACACTGGGAACACAGATCTGGGGTTCAGAATTCTCAAGATTTCCTACCTGTTTCCTACCCAGAGCAGAGGCCAAGAGAATTTGGTCTTAGTCTCCCTTTGCCAACAGATATTTTTTTCTCCTGGCACACCCTTTCATTGAAGGTGAAACTAGGGATAGATAGGTTTAGTTCTAACTTCCCATCTAGTAGGGATGGAGTCTTACCTCCTGCCTCTCACGTGGTTATGGCCATTTATAAACCAGTCTCTATGTCAGGTGTGTCACTAAACTATGGCCTGTATTACAAATCCAGACACAAGCCTATTGCTATGGCCTGTGAGCTATGAATAATTTTCACATTTTAACTGGTAACATTTTAAATGGTTACCTAAGTACCTAAATAATATCCTCAATTTTGCTCTTTGGTCTACAAAGCCTAAAATATTTGCCACTTGGCTCCATAAAAACAGGATTTCCAGCTTCTGTTCTAAGCTATCAAGATCTTCAACCCACTCCTAATATAGCTATAACTCTCACACATGTACCACCCTTCTTTCATGGGTCCTGGAAATTTCTACTGCATACTTCAAAAATCAACCACGCACTTAAAAATAAGTTGTGTACATTTAACCTAGCATACCTAACCCTTTTCCTTCAGGAGAGTTTTTCAAGTCATCTTGCCCACCGTATTCTTTAGAGCTTCATTAATAATGGCAAAAAATTAAAACAACTTAACATTCAACAAATGGGAATTGTTCATAACAATTATAGAAGCACATACAGTAGAAAACTATAAACTCTTATTGAAACAGTGAGACATAACTAGTTTTATTCTTAGAGAACTATGTTTATTTAGGTCCCTTTTGTTTAAATAAGTATATTTCTGTGTATGTATGTATATAGTCATGTATTTATATACACATACATTATTTGTATGATATAGTTATATAAACGTATGAAATACATACCTATACACATACCTTTGATTTATATTTGTATACATACACAGGAATATAATTATATATATTATATAGTTATATACATTGAACTGAAAACTGGTAGTATACATATATATCGTGTATCAATGTGTGTCGTCTATGTGCATGTGTAGAAAAGCAGGTTGAGAGATATGGAAGCATGAGTTAGACAGGGCTCACGATTATAAAAGTAGTTATGTGTAGGTAGTGAGCTTAAGGCCCATTTGATTGAAAATATTGCATATTTTTACATCAATTGTTAGGATGAACAGATTCCTATGTAAATAAAATTATAAATAGCTATACATACTTGTATGTGTAATGTAAAATTAAAATATATATAGTTTTATAGATGTATTATATTTATATTACATAATATAATTGTCTTATACTAATACATTACGTATTGTGTTATATAGAATATATTAACTCTAGTGTATTATATCAGATAATAATAACTATATATTTATAATATATATAAATATATATTTATAATTTATATATTATGATATAATTGTTTTATAATCAATATTACAGGATATATCTTATTAATATTATGAACATATTAACCATATAAATACATTTCATTACCCATATATTTTGTATATAATATACGCTAGGCAAAAATATATATTAATATAATACATAATTGTTTTACATTAATATAAATATTAGCATATTAAATTTATATATCAATATAATATTTAATATTGGTATATTTATATTATATTTAATATATGCATAGCTAATGCTCTTTAAAGCCATCTGCTACAAGTAGAATAAGACCAGGAGTATGGCCAAAGCAAATTCTAAAAATATTAGATTACTTCTATTCATTTATATGTCATTTTCCTGGAATCTGCATCTGGCTATTAGAGAGGACACACAGCAAAATCAACACAAAGTGCCCAGGAGGACATAGGATCCTTTACTTATCGGAGCCTCAAAGGAAACACAGTGCTATCCAGTCCCCCATCAAAGAGCCAAGAGCAAACCTTGAAGCACCCAGTAAAAGCCCATTCAAACAAAAAAGCTTTCCCACTTAAACTGGAAAAAGTTAAGTTCCCAAGAGACCCCCTACACCAACCACCGAAGCTCATTTGGCAGTAAACACAAAAATGTTCACCGAACAACAAGAAACCCAAAACAATAGTTGTTTTAGCACAAACAAAAAAAAAGCAGCTAATTAGTGTCTCTCCTGTTTGAAAGAAGGGGGTGGGAAGTGGGCAGAAGACCTGATAGGAAAGATAAAAAGAAAAGGAAAAGGAAAATAAGTTTCCAGTTTGACACTCAAGCTGTCTTCTGCATCCATTTTGTCAAGACCACCAAGTCAATGTGGAGGCTTTTTCCTCTTTCCCTTTTCTTTTCATGAGACTGGTCACAACCAGCACTGCAGATTCCATCGAATTAAGGAACGCTGTTGCCTACATGTGTGAATGAGCTGTGAGTAAAGTACTGAAGTAGAGGACACCTGAAGTGAAATGTCTTCATGAATGTCCATGTGGCTGAGCAGGAAGTTAACCTTTCACAGATGTGCTAAAGAAGAAGAGTTGGCTTTTATTTTATTTACTTTTCCCTGCACTGTGTTGAATGACTATCATCTACAAGTTCAGGCTACTTTTTGCTGAGGATTAATGCACTGGGAGAGCTGAGAGAAAACTGAACAGTAGAGCTGTCTTTTTCTTGACCAGTTCACCTTACTTTCCCAAACTCTAAGTCTTTCCCTAATTCTTTCTCCTTTTTATTGTAGTAAAATGAACAGAACACAAAATTCACCATTTTGATCATTTTACAATTCACTGTACCATTCAGTGGAATTTAGTACTGTCCCAATGTTGTGCAACTATCACCGCTGTCCAGCTGAAAAACATTTTCATCACCCCACGAGGAAACCTACACCCATTTTAAGGAGCCATTCCCTATTTCCCTCTGTTCCAAACCCCTGGCAACCACTAATGTATAATATTTGCCGTGTGTATGGATCTGCCACTGCTGGACATTTCGCATAAATGGAACCATATCATATGTAGCCTTTCCTGCCTGATGAGAAGTTGTGCAGTGGTAGGAAAAACTAAAATGCGATGTACTGTATGATGTATGTTTTACTGAAGTGGCTTGGTCAGATTATAATGATTTATGATAAAATCATGTAAAGCAAGCATCACAATTCTCCAGGAATGTTCTGAAGAATGCTAATGTTAATTATGAATATGTGAATCCCAAATCTTTCATTTGTATTGACCCTATCTCATTAATTCTTCTCCCAACACTGCTATAACTAGAGTTGAGTTCTAAAATGTACCTTCCTCTTTTCCCATAGAAATTGTCCCACAATTTCAAAAAGTTCTCAAAGGTGAAAAAGTGCACACGACGTTTATCACGTTTGCAAATGCCAAGGGAAATGCTAAGCTAACACTGTCCAAAATGCAATATTCTTCTGTGAGAGCACCCAACTTTAAACAAATACACATATTCTAAATACAGCTTAGATCTGTGACATGTTTTGGCCACTGAAGTATGAGCAGACATGATGGCCTTAAATGAGCAGAAGAGGCCTTAAATGGGCTTGTGCGGTTGGGCTCACCTCTTATGTTTCAGTGAACTTTTAGAGAAGACAGGGCCTGGGAGCTGCGGCCTCACAGTTGGGCTCCAGACGAAGAGGTGTGTGACAGACCTCAAACTGACCCAAAACACGGAGCAAAACTAGCCATCTAGAGGTCTAAAAGAGAGCCACTGCAGCTAGCCCATAGGTCCAAGAGAAATAAATTCTTGTTTATGTAACTGACTTTGGTGTGATTTGTTCCAAAGCATTATCACAGCAAGAGCTGACTAACACAACATCCTCCAAATCATTGTTATGTAAATGGATGCCACCATGCCTACATGTAAGGCAACTGTGTACTCAAATTGTGAGAATTCTTGAACTCTTGGTGCCTCTCCAACACAATGTACATGGCTAAATTCCCACAAATAAGTTCACTAATATACCACAAAGATCTCCCTAAACTTTTATTAAGTGTAATGCAAAGTTCTTTCTTTTCATTTTCTGCTTCTCCATAGTTAAAATGCTGTTTATCAATGTAAAACGGTTCTTGCCGTTTGGCTTCTGTCGTTAGAGTCTTTTGAACTCTTTGGCTTTTCAGCTCCTAGGCTGTAACATTTGAATCAGCAAATGCCCCAAGGAGAAAAGCTGCACCAAGTGTCAAGCTTGCGTCTGTGTTTCCCTTCTCTCCACAACTTGGCCCACATGTCTTGGTGTCTCTCTAACACTCAGACGCCAGCGAACAGAAGTTTTCCTACTCGATCCAGCTTGTCTAAAACTCCTTTAGACTTCGCCTGATCTTATGTTATTATTCAACTATCATCTCAATTACCCCTAGGAAGAAAATTTACAATTTTTAGAGAAAACGGGACCCTGGTACACTGTTGGTCGGAATGTAAACTGGTGCAGCCACTGTGGACAACAGTATGGAGGGTCCTCAAAAACTAAAAGTAGAACTACCATATGACCTCGCAACTCCCCTCCTGGGCATAAATCCAAAAAGAACAAAAACACGTGTTTTCAAAGACATGTATTTGAAAAGATACATGCACCCCAATGTTCGGAGCATCAGTATTTACAATTACCAAGATATGGAAGCAACCTAAGTGTCATCAACTGATGAATGGATAAAGAAGATGCGGTACATATAACCAATGGCATACTACTCAGCCTTAAAAAAGAAAGAAATGTTGCCATTTGCGGCAACATAGATGGACTTGGAGGACATTGTGGTAAGTGAAATAAGTCAAACAAAAACAAACACTGTAGGATATCACCTATATATGGAATCTAAAAAATACAGCAATCTACCGAATATAACAAAAAGAAGGGGAGACACAGATATAGAGAACAAACTAATGGTTGCCAGTGCGGAGGGGGAGGAGGGGGCAATACGGGGTGGGGAAGTGAGAGATGTAAACTACTGGGTGTACGATAGGCTCAAAGATGTATTGTACAACACAGGGAATATAGCCAATATTTTGTAATAACAGTAAATGTAAAGTGACCTTTAGAAAGTATATAAAAAATTTTTAAAACAGAAATCATACTGAAAATTGGAAACAATTTAAATGTCCATCAACAGGAAAATGCACATATAAATTATTGTACTTCCCTACATGGGAATCCTACATAGTGAGGGAAGTACATGAACTAGACAGATCTTTATGTGTCAGCATGGATGAACCTAGCAAAGATAACACTAAGAAAAGCAAGTAAGAAGAGAAAGCATAGTAGAATACTATATGAGGTTGAAGAATACTTAAAAATGTAGCCTAAATAGAAAGACATCCATGCAGTGATGGAGACCAAGTTCAGAAGAGTGGTTACCCAGGGTCAGCTGGGGAGTGGCTGTGTTTGGGAAAGTGGTCACAGCAGGCTCTTCAAGAGGAATGGTAATGTTTCACTTCACACGCTGGCTGGAGGACGGAGGAGTGTCTGCGATATTATAATGTGAGCATGCTGCATGTGAAAGCCATTTCTGACCACATCTAGGGGATCTGATACGCGGGAGCTGGTAGTGGGTGGAGGCATCCAGAAGGTGGTGGTAGAAGAGGAACGTTGTATGCATAACGCCTAAGGCCTGACCAGAGAACGACCACTGTTCTAGAAACTGGACACAAATCCAACTTCTACGACCAATGTTACAAGACAAACTGAGGCATATTGAAAATAAGACTTTACGTGAGCAAAAATAGATTCAATTCAGGCACCACCAAAGCGGAAATGGTGAGGAGCACTCCAGCCACAGGAGCTGCAGAGATGTTTATTTTAAAAGGGCAGAAGCAAAGCAAGGAAATGACTGACTTGCTATAACTTTAAAGCCTAGCTGGTGGTTTGTGACTCGTTGTCCTCAGCAGTGTTCGCCACCCTGAGGCATTGACAGGCTTAGATTTTTGTTGGTTTACACAGGCGGCCACATCACTAGAGCCACCGCAGGCTAACGGCCTCCTTGCAGGGTTAATTTACTAACACCAGTTGTCTGAGTCCTTACTCTTACTCAGTCACTTCACTTCCTACGCCTCAGTTTCTCTTCTGGAAAGTGGATATTCAGTAGTAAATTCTCTGTGGAGTTGTCAGTACCAAACAAAGTGATTATTAGTAACCACGATCATGTCCTGAATGCATGGAACACGTCACCATTTGCCAACTACCGTGTCAAGTTAGCAGAAACTACAGAAATTAAGAGCTCTCCGCATAAATTCACACACCTGTGCACCAGGTAAAGGACCACAGACAGACGTTCACTCAGCCTTTCGTGTGTCCCTCACGGAGTGCAGGCTCTCTCCTGGGTGGGGGGAGCACAGACACTTACGGGAGTTTACTTTTAAAATGCGTTGATACAACCAGGTCTCAGTTTTGTTTGGATGAGTCAGCAAACGCTTTTTGGAAAGCCCAAAGTCTCCACACCTCGTACGTTTCGCGCTGCCTTAAGTCTCAGAGCTCAAGCCCCTACTTTTCAGGCCGCGTCACCGTGGGAGACAGGGCTGCGTGCGGACGCACGGCGAGCGTGCTGACGTCCTCGAGCCCCGCCCCAACGGTCCCGCCCACTGACGTAAACCCCATCCCCGCGGCGTGGAGGGCTTAGATGCCTGCGCCAACACCAGGCCGCGCGGGGTCTCCGGAGCGCGGCATGGGGGGGTTGGCGTAGCTGGGGCCCGTGGCCCTATGTCTTCTGGCTGCGACGCCGGTCCTGCGCACGCTGCGGGGCCGCAGCCACCGGGCGGTGGGCGCCCGAGTGGCCGGGGCCCCCAGGCGGGTGTGGCCATCGTGTCCACAGCCAGCGTCCCCGAGGCCGTGCTCGGGCCCTGATCACTCGGTGAAGCTGCGCCGGGACAGCGCGGCCGACTTCTTCCCGCGCTCTGAGGACCTGTGCGCGCTGCAGGACTTGGTGCCTCTGCCCTCCGTGCGTGCTTCCCTGCAGGACGCCCCGCTGGACTTAAGGCTGACCGCCTCCGCGGGGTGCACTGGGTGCCGCTCCTGAGCACCCGCTGCCCCTGATCTGTATCCAGAGCTTCTTCCAGCCACGGCTTGTCGAGACAGGTTTGTACTTCCCGCTTCCAGGGACCCTCGTGTTGGCGCTGAGAAGCGGGGTTTTCGATGGTGCAAGGTGGAGGGTGGGCACTAGAAGCAGTGCCCAGTGCCCGGGTGTGCGTGCACTAGATGGGGCGTGCGGCCTAGGACTCCTGCCAGCTCGGTGACCCCGGCCGAGTGCCTTAAGGCTTCTAGGTCTCAGTGTTCTCATCTGTAGCGTGGGCTTAACAGGTCCCAGTCTCTGTGGTGGTTACAAGGATGCACTGTGTTAATGCTTCTAGACTCTACAAAGTAGAACACTTAGCACAGTTTGGAGCATCGTTAATTGTTGCACAGATGTTACCTGGTCTATTGAATGACTTTGCCTGGTACACACCAACGCGATTAGGAAATGGATATATCCCAGCTTCATTTCCTTTCCATTGAAACAGGGTTCAGGAAAAAAAAATTTTTTTTCAATAATCGTATCATATAGTGCAAAGATCACCGGTGTGAAGGCAGCTTAGGGTTTGAATTCCAGGGCTTATGCTGTCTGTGGCCTGGGCAGGTTTCTTTTGGACTACAATCCCCACACTTGTAAAATGACATTAATAACCTCTCTTTCTGTGGGTTCTTAGAATTAAGTTAGCAGGTTATGTGTGTAAAGTAGCCTGGCACTTGAATGAGTTGTCAGAACCAAGGGCTGCTGGAGACGATGCTTCTGCCCTAGGTAATCTCCCCTTCTACTGGGCGGCAGGTAAACACAAGCACAGTAGTCAGTGCTCTGGAAGAAGTGAGTTCTGGTGCTACAGAGCACAGAATCTTTTTTTTAAATTTAATTATTATTTTATATTGGAGGTTAGTTGATGTACAATATTGCGTTAGTTTCGGGTGTACAGCAAAGTGATTTAGTTATTCATGTATCCATTCTTTTTCAGATTCTTTTCCCGTAGAGTTTGTTACAGGATATGGAGTAGAGTTCCCTGTGCTATGCAGTAGATCCTTGTGGATTATCTGTTTTATATCGAGTCGTGTGTCTATGTTAATGCCAAACTCCTAATGTCTCCCTCCCCCCGATCTTTCCCCTTTGCAGAGCACAGAATCTTGGAAGGGAAAGTTCAGGGTAGGCTTCTTGGAGGAGGTGCCATCCTTTCTAAGGATATGTAGAAGCTCCTGGGGTGGCAGGAGAGAGCAGTGTGTGTTGAAGTTTGAGAAATATAAGAAAATATGGCAAAACTAATGTACAGGACTGGAACTCAGGGTTTGGGAAAGAAATGAGAGTTGATACTGGAAAGTTAGTGGGGCCCAAGAGAAGGGGGCCTTGTTTGTCCTGTCAGAAGTTTGGGTGTTTATCCTGCAGGCTGTGGGAAACACCAAAGAAGAGTGAGATGCACTTGTGGTTTAGAGGCTCACTCGGACCTCCGTGTGGAAGGCAGTTGATTTGGTGCAGGCTGAGTTGTAATCTGAGGGTCCCACTTAAGTTATAAAAGGTGGGACTGGATTTTGCAGATCTGAGAGAGAATGGGTGAGGTCTGGTGACCAGTTAGAAAAGGAAGGGCAGCAAGCGTGGGTGACAGTTTACAGCTGCATCTTTTTGAGAGATACAGAGCACAGTAGAAAGGGATTGGGGGTGGCAAGAGGATCTTACTTCATCTTCAGTGCTTTAGAGGGGCCTGGTAGACGGGTCTGGACCCAAGGTACAGATCTGGGCTTTTTGGGAGGACAGGTCTTTGAAGGCATGGTAGAGCCTTAGGTTACCCACAAGAAGATCCAAAGAATCATAGGTCTGAGAGATTTTTAAGTGGGTATATTTGAGGATGTTTATAAGCTGTGAGAAAGTAACCAGCAGAGTAAGGGTGTGAAGATGTAGGAGAGGAAATGATTGTTCATTTGTTTTCAGAAAGCTGAATACTCATCGTGTGCCTGGACCTTTTCCAGGATCTGGGGTTCACACCCTCTGTTATCTCTTCTGCAAGGATAGTTCAACTCATCCCCTGGTGAAGAGAAGTCAGATTATTCTTTGCATCCCATTCAGGTATAAGAACTGTTCTGTACCTCGGAAGGGACTTTACTTAACCAGAGTAACAAATTAGAAATCAAAAGAAATTAGAGCTGGAAGGGACCTTAAAGGCCACTGTACTTAATTTTGCCTAATATTTTACATTGAATGTAAGAAAAATTTATTGTAGAGCCCATTCTCTTCAGAGTTCCTTCACTGAACTTTCTTTATGTCTTGCATCCAGTGGGTCTATCTTGTAAATTTTGGCCTCCTCCTAAATTTGCTTCTTCATCCATATTACATTTGGCCCAGACTATGGCAGAAACTCCTGGGTGGTTCACGGCCCCTGGATTCAGTTCCTCTAAGTTCATCCGCCTGCTCGGGTTAAGTGATCTTCTAACATAAAAAGATGTGCTTAAAATAATGCTGCTAATGGCTTGCCCACACAGAGTTACTGCATAGTAGCCGCCCAGCGTGTGCTCTGCACGGAGGCGTGTAGTCTGAACTGTGTTCGGCCAAGCCTCATAGGGCTCTTTGCCCTGAGGAAGGGGAGCTTTTTGTGATCACTCCCTTTATCTAGTCGGTCCTTCAGCAGCGGGGAGCCTTTTTCTAATCAGCAGAGGCACCCTTACTCAGCCAGTGGTAGCCCCAGGTCTCACCACCTGTGGGATACAAGCCATGCTTTCTCCCAGGCTTGCTTGGGCCAACATCTCTTTCATTTCTGTCTCTTCTCACACTTGGACCCCTGGCCTTTAGTCATCCCCACCTGCAGTATTTACAGTGCCCATCAGGAGTCAGGCTTGAGTGTCTTTTCACAGATGTTCCCTCTGCAGTTAATGCACCTCCTACTCCAACTCTGCATAGCCTCATCTTTCTAGATTCTGCTTCAGGGTTATCATGAAGCCATCACTTCGATATAACATTCTGCCTCCAAAGGAACCTCTGTGCATAAAGGTTATGTTTCTTTAGCTCATGTGATTGAAATTTTGAGTTTACACATGTCCCTCCTTAATGAAGGCTTTAAGGGCAGGAGTTGTTTCTAATCCTTAGCACAGAGCAGATGCTTTTTTTAAAAATGCTTTTTAATGATAGAATGTGTGTTTTAAATCACTTATTTTACAATAATTTTGCTTTAGCTTCTGGCAGAAATAAAGTTTACAGAAGTCGTGTTCCTGTGAAAAGAAATAAAGATGTGAACTTCCAATTGTGTAAAGCTCTTAAACGCTGTGTAAGTGCATCGGGTGCGCTAAGGAACGTGGAGCTAAGTGGGCTAGTTGTGAGAGAGAGAGGCTTAACTATGTTAACAAAGGTAAGCCTTCATTGTGTCCTGCCAACATTTGATAGTTGCTTTTGGGCAAACTAAAGCCATAAAATTTTAAACTGTTCCTCGCCATTAAAGTGATTGAATATTGGGCCACTTTGGTGCACCTGTGTCTTGCGAATTGTCCAGTTGGAGATGGAGGTTTAGAAAGTGAGTTTCAGTCTTGTTTAAGACTCTTCCCATCAGACTGGGCTCGTGATTTCCTACACACCATGTTACTTCCTGTCTACCTTTTCTTGGTGTTGTTCATGCCTGGATTGTCTCCTGTACCTGCTCAAACCTTGGTCCATTCTCATTTGTACCATGAAATTTTGTCATTCTGGATACTGTCAGAACTAATTTTACTTAACTTTGTGTTAAGCCACAAACCACACATTTTGTATATTTTCTGTGTTTTGTGTTTGTCTATATTTTTATGGTTTCTCTTCAAGAAATATTATGGGAAGGGAAATAGCAAGATGTAAAGAGCAAAAAAGTCATCATTCTCTTTAAATTGTTAGAACATCTATCTGCAATCATAATTAGGATGCACTGTGGTATGTGTTAAAATAGTAAATACATGTAACGTCCCGTAGGTGCAGCACACTCAGTGGTGTTGGTGAGGGTGTGTCATGGAAGTAATCACAAAGCAGGTGACTGTTAGTTTGGGTCCTGAAACATTAGTGTGCCTTCCCTGTGTCCAGTAGTGGTCTGGAGGGGTCAGGAAGCCTGCTTTTCAATTTGAGGGAACAGAGGGTTTGCTCTGTTGCTCTAGTATACTGCATAGCAGCTAATAAAATACTGGGTTTATAGTTGACGTTTAAATCACTGATTGATCATTAAGATTGGGATGTATCTTTGGAAATGAAAATAGGAAGAACCTTATGCTTTTTCTTTTTTTCTTTTTTTCCCTATATCTGAAAAGGTATGTAGTACTTTGCTGAGTGGTTGGGAAAAAAGTTTGCAGTATTCAGTGTATTCACTTTTAGTATCTAAATAGAATTAAACTGTTGCTGTAAACTGGAATAGCACTTTGTTACTGACAAGTTTTAGAATGCATCTGTTCGTCAATGACCTGTTTGGGAAGATTGTAGTTAATGATTTTGAGAATGTGGCTATAAACCTCCAATTGACTCAAGAAAAGCAAATAAGTCAAGACTGACAAATGTATAGGCTCTTCATCTTATTGTGTATGTGTGTTTTTTTTCCTTTTAGTTATTTGTCAAGGTATAAAGAATTCTATCACACTTAAGACAAGTAAACTTCACGGGGTGTATTCTGACATGGCAGGGAGCAGATCACATGGCCTAGATCTTAAAGGTGATTTTATGTTTAAACTTTCATGAAAACATATGTGATTGAAACACATTAATATATTGATACAGAGGGCAGTTAATTTTTGCCTTTTTTTTTTTTTTTTTTGCGGTACTGTTGTGGCCTCTCCCGTCGCGGAGCACAGGCTCCAGACGCACAGGCTCAGCAGCCATGGCTCACGGGCCTAGCCCCTCCGTGGCATGTGGGATCTTCCCGGACCGGGGCACGAACCCGTGTCCCCTGCATCGGCAGGCGGACTCTCAACCACTGCGCCACCAGGGAAGCCCTAATTTTTGTCTCTTGATACATGTGAGTGCAGCTTTCATTTTGCTGAAAGAATATGACCACTTTTCAGTTTGGGATTCTACCATTTAATAAAGATAGTCCACTTAATTTTAGAAATAAGAGATTTACTATATAATACCTAATATTACTTTTATGTATTTTTTTACTGAAAACATTTATTGTAATACTGTGAAGAAACTATGCCGTTATAGTCTTCAAGACTTAAATGAATCAAGTGTTTATTAGCTGCTGTAGTTTTTAAACTAATAAAAATCAGTACATCAGCAATTTGTAAATACAGTTTTTAAAATAATACCTTAAAACTTTACAGTGGTTATTATGACTGTATTTAGGCCTAAAGTTATTTAATAATTTGATATGAAGGCTTTTTAATAGTTTGATGATGCAGCTCAGGGATAGGTAAACTCTGGCTGGTAGGCCAGATGCAGCCCGTTGCCTGGTTTTGTAAAGGAAGTTTTTTTGGAACATAGTCGCACCCATTGTTTACATGGTAGTTATGGCTACTTTCACCCTACGCCAGTGGGGCAGAGTAGTTGCAACAGAAACTGTATAGCCCACAAATGTGGAAATGTTTAAATTTAGATTTTAAAAATTGAAAAATTCTTTGAGCCTATACAGGGCAAGTCCATTGACCCCTGAGGTAGAAAACAGTCAAGAACTTGGGTGCCGAAGCCAAGTGGCCTAGATTCAAATTCCCTTTCTCCCATTTCATAGCTAGTGACCATGGGCAAATCACTTAACCTCTATGCCTCATTATGAGGTGTAAATGCACTCATTTGTATAAATAGTGCCTGGCACATACTAAGCACTGTGTAAGTGATTGCTGTTGTTTCTCCTTGGAGCTTTGATAAGTTATTGTTAATAGAAAAATGACACTAATGATTTTCCTTTTAGAGGAACAAAGGCACTTTGAGTCTTTTATTTTTTCAAGAATGTAATAAGACTTTTTTCATTTACAGTCAGTGTTCCCTGTTACCAAAATTTACTTTATGAATATAAAGAACTGAACGTCTTTAAGACAGTACTTTTGCTTAAATGTCAAACCATTATTTTTCCAAGGCACATCAAACTGGCTGTGCATAGTCCAGGCCTCTAAAGCTTGTGTGCATACCCTAGGTAGCATGTGAGATATACATTTTGTAAATATAGTTTTTAAAATAATGCTTGAGACTTCCCTGGCGGTCCAGCAGTTAACACTATGTGCTCCCAATGCCGGGGGCTTGGGTTCGATCCCTGCTCGAGGAACTAGATCCCACGTGCCTGCCATAACTAAGAGCCCACATGCCCCAACTAAAATATCCGGCATGCTGCAACTAAAGACCTGGCACAGCCAAACAAACAAATAAATAAATATTTATAAAATATAAGTAAAATAAAATAATGCCTTAGGAGTTAGGAAAAGAAAATATTAGAACATTTTTACCTTTGTATTATTTTAAAAAATCTGTGTAGTTTATCATGTACATAAATTATATGTATGGAACTTTGTGTATATAATTTGTTAATAAATAAGATGCATATTAAAAAGTTTTCTTATGGTTTGCCCAGTCAGGTGTTTGGAGACCACTGGAGGACAGAATGATGAAATTTAGAGCCTCAGCAATGATAGAATTTAGAACCAATTCCCTGACTTAGAAGATAAGGAAAATAATTCATAGACTGTAATTGAGTTGTCCAACTTTACATAAGTGTTCAGAAACAGTCTATCCAGTGGCTAGAATCTAATCACTGACCGAGTAGAATCTGGGTCACTGGACTCGTAAACCAGAAGTGACTGTTGAGTTTCTCAGGTGGATGCTCCTGGCATATATGCTTGATATGTGTGTGTGTGTAAATCTCTGACATAATAAGCCATACTCAGTAGGCACACCCTGTTTCCTTATTCAGGCATCTTAATTTCATCCCATTAAATCTTTGACATATCAGACTACCAGAAAGCATGAAGAAACCTGGGCTGAGAGTCTTCGTTCCAGGAGACCTGATCTTGACTGTATGGCTGGTTTGAGGCGCATCACTCTGAACTGCACCACGCTCATTGGTGACCTGGGTGCAAGTGCTTTGGCAGAATCTCTTAGTGAGGATTTATGGCTTAGAGGTAAATTCTAAAATTGAAAGTACTGAATTTTTAATATGAAATATGCTTAGCTTTTGGCATGATACTATTGTGATAGGATTTTTTTTAAAGCCTCATTTTACTGATAGCTTTTATTTTGCTTTTAAACTTTCTCTAAGAGTTGCATATATCCTTTATAGAAAATACAGAGTAACAAGAGAACAATTACCTATAATTTTAATACCCAGACATAATCACTGTTCATTTTGGTGTATATACTTTCAGTCTTTTTTTTTCTACAAATATATTTGTACACTTAGGGATTACAAAAATAGAATTGTAGTATACTTGCTATTTCATATTCCTGCTTTTTTCACTTAATGATGTATCATGTAGTATTGCGTCGTATTGATGTCCCATAGTTTAATCAATTCTTTGCAATTCGATTTAGACAGTTTGCTTTTCCCTGTCAGAAACAATGTGAATACGTTGTATATACATCTCTGTGTCCATCGGGATTACTTCTGTAGAATAAGGTACTACAAGTGGAATGACTAAGTGTGACATACTTTTAAGACTTTTGATACACATGGCCAAATTACCACCCAGAAATGCTATGCCAATTTATAGTCTACCACAACAGTAGATGTGAAGCCTGCCTCTCACAAACAGTGGCTTGTAGCACTTGTAAAAAAATGTAAAACTACAAAAATGAGTACCTCTCCATTTTCTATGCAAGTGGGATTACTCCAAATTTTATAACTTTTTTCAAT
Organism: Mesoplodon bidens; assembly: GCF_964165515.1. Lineage (NCBI taxonomy): Eukaryota > Metazoa > Chordata > Mammalia > Artiodactyla > Ziphiidae > Mesoplodon > Mesoplodon bidens. The sequence continues at coordinate 196,678 of NW_027672575.1, read as the reverse complement.
TAATTTAGTATGAGCATTTTAGCAAGTCAGTAAATTTGCATCTCCTGCATCATTTTTTGTGATTGTTCAGTATTTCATTATATGAATATGCCACAGTGCACGTAGCTTATCCACTCTTGTATATAAGCTTTGTCCAGTTTTTCAGTTACAAATAGTACTCTGATATATATCCTTACCTATATCTCTGACTATTTCTTTTGGTTAAATTCTTAGAAAGAGAGTTGTTGGATCAAAAGGGTATAGACATGATTTAAAGGCTTTTCTTACAGAATCTTGGCTTAATCTGATAGGAAAATAACTACATTTTGTTTTATTTTGTATTCATTTGATTTACTGGTGAGGTTTACTGGCTGTTTGTATTTGGCTATTTGGTTAATTATACCCTGTGTCCATTCTCCTGTAGTGAGAGTTTGTAAGGGTTGTATCATATCCTGTCAGATCCGTATGTCTTACTTGCTATTTCTGTGTGTCATGGGGGTGTTGAAAGACTCCAGTTATTTTAATGTGATGGTCCACACCACACTTAAAAAAAAAGACTCATCATAGTTTCCTTTCATGTAATATTTTTTAAATACCTGTGCTTTGGTGATGATCCCTTTGGTTTAAATGAGTAGGTTGTTCAGCCCCAGAACTACTAGAATTCATGTTCAGTGTTTCTGGTTTTTGTCTGACTTTTTATGGAGAGAGTTCTTGACCATCATACTTTCATGATAGGTTTTTACTATGTATTCTCTATTCACACATTGTTTGAATTTGTTATTATTTGTATCCTCTTAGACTTGTCCTTTTTTCCTCTAAAACTAACAGTTATTACATTTCTTCTATTTTGTTTTCCCCTTTTAGCTAGTTTCAAGTGTGATTTGGAGCTGAAGATCATGATCAAAAGAATGCAGTGCATTTCTGAGCTCCACCAGGTTTTGCTTGTGAGGTTTACATGCCTCTGCCGCCCTTGCTAATTATGAACTGAGATTCATTTTGTGATGCTTTTTGCTCATACATTATATAGAGTTATTCTTCAGTTCTGTAATTGTAAAATATGTTGGATGATTTATTGATACTAAAGCCAGGGTTATCATTGCACATTCAAGAAGAGGTTTTTAAATTGGATCATGCATTATGTGTGTGCATATACGTTTCTGTTTTTTTCCATACCCAAAATTACAAACCTGCCATGACTTGTCTTGTGCAGGACTCTTCCACACGTGAGAAAATGAGAGTTGTCTATATGTTAAATCTGTAGAGTTAGGAAGTGACCTTTGTCTTTCATCAAAAGCACTTGACCTGCAACAGTGTGGCCTCACCAGTGAAGGAGCAAAGGCTTTACTAAAGGCCCTTGAAACCAACAGAACTCTGCTCGTTCTGGATATAAGAAAAAATCCACTTGTTGGTATGTGGTCACTTTTTTGAAATTGATAAACACGTAGCAAAACAAAAAGAATTTGTTCACGTATTGACAGTTTTTTAAAATTGAATGTGTTTAACTTTCCTCATCACACACAGTTGGCCCTTGAACAACGTGGGGTTAGGGGTGCCGACCCCTACGCAGTTGAAAATCTGGGTATAAGTTTATAGTCAGTGGTTCCACATCTGTGGATTCAACCAACCTTGGATCGTGTAGGACGATAGTACATATTTATTGAAAAATATGCGTGTGTCAGTGGACCCGCGAGGTTCAAACCCATGTTGTTCAAGCTTCAACTGTACTTTTCTAGTGTTGCACTTCCCTTATGTTTTTAGCAGATAATGTACTAATTAAAGTGAATTTTACTTGTAAATTGTTCTTATCCCTACTCTGAATAGAGGTGAACCTAGATACTAAGCCTGCTTCCACCAAGAGCATTGTTTCTTTCCTGTGCAACCTCTGAATTCTTGCCAGGAGCACTTTATTCATTTGTCAGAATCACAAGCAATTTTTAAAATATCTTCTGTGTGCCAGATATGGGTTTAGGCACTAGGGATAAAGCAGTGAACCAGACAGACAAAAGTCTTGCCCTCCTGGAGCTTACATTCTAGTGAAGGAGTTCAGATAGAAATGAGTAAACAGATAAGTAATATAATTTTAGAGAGTAGGAAGTGCAAAAATATCTTAAAGTAAGGAGAGTGAGGGAGTTCAGATAGAAATGAGTAAACAGATAAGTAATATAATTTTAGAGGGTAGGAAGTGCAAAAATATCTTAAAGTAAGGAGAGTGAGGGAGAGCAGGTAGGACTCCATTGGATAGGTTTGTTAGGGGACAGCTTCACTGGAGAAGTGGCATTTGAACAGAGACCTGAATGAAGAGAGGAGCAAGCCATGGAAGAACTGGAGTAAGCACATTCCAGGACAAGGAGGCAATGAGTATGCAGGCATGTAGGTGGGTGGAGTATTTAAGGAAAAGCAAGGAGGCCAACATGGCCAGAGTACCGAGTGAAGAAGAGTGTGGTATGACATGAGGTCAAGGAGCTAGCCAGGGGTCTGCTCTTGTAAAGTCTTGAAGGCCAGCGTAAAGATGTGGATTATTCTAAATGAGTAGAGGGGTTTGAACTGGAAAAAGGCATGATCCAAATAGTATCTCAATAAGGTGACCTGGTATAGAGAATGGACTTGGGAGGATAAAGAAGAGAAACAGGGAGACCAGTTAGGAGACTGTCACAGTGCTCCAAATAAGAGATGTTTATGGCCTAGGTTAGGTTGGAAGTTTGGAGCAAGTGAAAAGTGGTTGAATTCAGGTTGTGTTTTGAGGGTGTAGCTATCAAGACCTGCAGATAGATTAGATGTGGGGTATGAAGGAAATAGTAACAAGGAGACAAGTCGTTGATGATTATGTGTGCAACTGGGTGGTATCACTTAGAAGAAGGGGGCTGATGGGAGGAGCAGCTTTTGAGGGACTATCAGGACTTTGGTTTGTTATCTTGGATGCCCTTTAGGTATCTAAGCGTCTGGATGGTGCTCAGACTGTACTTTCTATCCAAAGGTATCTAAAGCCACTTTAGATGCAAAATGTTTAAAGCTGACCTTTGCTGCTGCCAAAATAGTAGCCACTGGGGGCAGTCTGCAAGATGGCATCTTAGGTTTTTGAGGAAGAAATTAGAATACACAAAGGGGGAAATAAGTGTATAATTACATAATGTAGATTTCATATTTAATTTTATGGGAAAAGCAATAATTAGTTGGCTTTTGGTTTTAAATGGAAATAGCCACTCATTGGGAAATAATTACTCTAATTTCAATTTATTTTACTTTAAATCATTCTGTGCTGAAAGCAGTTACCAAAAAAGGTCTCCAGAATGGAAGGAGTGCCAAGTCAGAGGTATATAACATGTTTTAATTCTCTCGGAAGAATTTCTCTTTAATGGCTTGTTTTTCTTTCCTTCTTAAAAGAAAATTATCAAGGTACTTTCTGCCATCTTAAAACTAAGTTTTTAGTCAAATGAAATGGCTTTTCTGTTTTTGAAAATGTTGTGTGATGCTTTAATTTAGCTTCCCAGAAATGCAGATTGAAGACCTTTTATTAACTTAAAATAACTTAATTTCTAATGAAGATCAAACGCTCCTAAATTACCTGTAACTTAAATGGCATATTTATCATTTCTCTCTCAGTACCAATGGATAACTTCTCCATCGGTGAAGGAACCATCCAAAGCTTCTAGACAGAAAAAGAGAACTATAATTTTGGAAAGTGGTCGAAAAGGAAAAGCTACTATTAGAATTGGTAACTTTTTTTTTTTTTTTTTTTTTTTTTGCGGTACGCAGGCCTCTTACTGTTGTGGAGCACAGGCTCCGGATGCACAGGCTCAGCGGCCATGGCTCACCAGCCCAGCAGCTCCGCGGCATGTGGGATCCTCCCGGACCGGGGCACAAACCCGTGTCCCCTGCATCGGCAGGCGGACTCTCAACCACTGCGCCACCATGGAGGCCCTCTTTCTTTTTTTTAATGCTACTAGAATTTATACCCCTTATATTTTCTGGTGTGCTAAAATTAAAACAGCTTTAATGGTTATTCCTTAACAGTTAATTACTTCCTTAACGGTTAGCTGTTAATATTATTTGTGGTTCTTATGGAACGTACCTAGGATGTTCCTGACACATAGTGTTTAATATTTATTAGATATTAATTTTAATATGATAAAGCTCTTGAAGTGACAAAATCCATATCCAGATACGAGGTCACCTTTTCTCCCTTTCATGTGGGGTCCAGGCCTTAGGAAAGAGGGAAGCATGTGATGTGTCTGTTGACAACCCCAAAATAAAATAAAGTAGGCAGAGCCCTTGGCACTTTACAGATATGAATACCTTTTATTGTCATCAGAACCCTGTGAACAGACAGTGTTTTACAGCAGTGCAGACAGGTTAGGGTCAGGTGCAGTGGGGAAGTGGGATCAGGCAGGATAAGAACATGGGGAGATTGGTGGGGGGGGCTGTTTCCAGAGCCTTTACTAAGGAAACAACAAAAATCACAGATGATAATGACTGTTTTTTCAAAATGCAGGAATCAGTGGAAAAACTAGAAATGATCATGTTCAGAATTGTGATCAGTTGTGTCTAAGTATGTAGAAGTCAGTTACTTTCCCATCAGCCAGAAATAACACTGAAAAACAAGGAAAGATCCCATTTGCAATAGTCACAAAAATTAGTAAATATCTAGAAGCCAGTTCAGTGTTCTCCTGAAAAAGTTAGTGCAAAAGGATAGATGAAACATTTTAAACATATATGTTAACATTAATAAAATGTAATGTTAACATACGATCTATTAACATATAAAGCCACTGGCAGAGGGAAACAGAGATCGGAAGAGAAGTCCAGAAACAGGTCCCTGTTTACTTGAGAGTTGTATTTTAACTTAGACAATTTTACAGTCTAACTTGACTTTTTGTCTAATTGATTGATTGAAGCATTGATAATTCATTTAAACAGAAATTAGATATTTGCATCATAGCATACACAACTTCTAGTCAGTCGAAAAGATGCAAAGGCAACTAGATGCAAGAAGCAAATATAAAATACAGGAGAGAATTTCTGTGTAAGTGTAGGGAGTACAGAAGCCTTCCTAAGTAAGCCATAAAACTCAGAAGCCATAAAGTAAAAGATATTTAATTCCATGAAAATTTAAAACTTTTCTACAGTTCAAGACGTAAACAAAACAAAATGACAGACACCAAAGTTGGGTAGTGTATTAACATATAAAGGTTACTGTTGATATAGAGAAGAACCCACAAATAAATGAAAAAGGATAAGCAAATTTTAAAAAGGCAGGGGGTGGTTTCTACCTGTATGAGCAAACAACTCAGAAGAAACACAGCTGGCTACTAGACAGTTGAAGAGGGTCCAACTTCTTTAGGAAATGCAGATTAAAACCATGGGATTTTCTTCCCCTCTGATGGGCAGAAATTCTAAAGACTGATAACATCTGGTGTAGACGAGGGAACAAACACACTTTGCCTATGTTAAGTATAATAAATGTGTTCAATTTTGGAGCGAGGTTTGCAGCGTCCATCAAAGTTCAAAACTCCCTTGCTCTTTGACCAAAGACTTTGACTTCTAGGCACCTGCCCTCTGCCAGTACTCTGCCTTGCACAGAAGTGTGCATAAAATCAGGCACCCGCAAGTCCAATGAGGGATACTTACATAATGGGGAAAATGTAGAGACAACCCGGATGTCCTTCAGGAGGGGTCTGATGAAGGAAATTAGGATCCATCCGTGGTATGGAGTAACGTGTGTGTGGAGAACGGGGAAGGTCTATGAGCAAACTGGGAAGATGACCTGATATGTCATGAGGTCAAAAGGAAAAAGAGCAGGTGTAGAAAAGGACATTTCTATGATTCCACTTAGAAACCCACAGTGTTTGTATTTGTAAATACTATATATGTATATATGTACATACGGAAAAACGCATATATACACGTATACACATTTGTGTATCTGATCCTGAGAATGCACAAAAGACTGTTATTGGCAGCCACCTCTATGGAAGGGAATAGATCTTTATATTTTTACTCTAGTTTTCCTAATTGTGTGCAAATTTAGAGTTAATTTTTTATTTAAAAGTTAGGCAGTCAGGAGAGGCCTAGTGACTGTTTTGTGGGCTTCTCTCACCTCAGGATGCACTCTTCGTGCCCTTCTTGTTTCTGGTTTGTCTTTTGGAGCAGACACCACTGAAACGAGCATCTTGTCATCGCTTGCCAGCTGCCTGCGGTTTTCTTGCGCCCTACTAACCATCACCACCTTTGTGAGATGCTGTTTCGCGCTGAGGTGGTGCCTTTCCCCTCACACACACCCCTCTGGTACCTTGGGAAGTCCAGGGGTTTCTCAGTGGGCATTCTAGAATACTCATCCCAGAGATGCAGTGGGTTTTTCAGCCACATGCATTTGGGGAAAACTCTGTTCCTGTATGAATTATCCTCTTGGGAGTTCACGATTCACCGGAGCTCTTGAGACGCTCTAGGAAGTTGAGTCAAGAAACACGTGTAGCCCTGTTAATTCAGGATTTCCTAAATTTCTATGACTGACTGTGGCACCACTTTTCCAGTCACAACCATCCTTATCAGCTTCCGTCCTAGACTCCCTGGGGAGTGCTGCTCAGACTGTCCTGGAAGCTTTGTAGTCCCAGGATTACCTGCTGCTTCCACACCCACCCGGCCCCCTGCTAGCGCTCTGTCAGCCTGGCACCTTCTCCCTGCCCCCAACTCATTCGACCACAGGCCCTGCCCCTGCTGTGGGATTTAGTGATAACTCCTGGGAGCGGTGGCCCAGCACAGCCCACGGCAGTGCTCGGTGTGGCTCACAGGGTTTAAAACACACAATTTGAGCCCTTACTGGAACATGGGAAGATGATTTAAATCCAGATGTCTTATTTCATAATCCCCGTGTCTCTGAAAGTGGGAGAAACAGACTGGGAGGGCCATATGTTTCAAGTAAAAGGGAGACTGTTTCTCTGTGGAAGTAAAGAACAGGCCCTCACAGTTAACAGGTAACGTAGGGGGTTTGTGCTGAGTCTGTCATGTTGGGCCTGTTATACTCATTTATATGACTGTTGGGTCCTTATTGGCATTTTCATTTACTGTCCATGCTTGAAACTCCCCAGTGTCCCTGTCTTGATCACGAGCCCTAATTCTGTTGACCTAGAAAGTTCTTTGTGGGAGCTTTCTAGCAGGCCTCTCCCCCAGTGTCCCCACCGTCCAGCCCCTGTGTCCTAGTGCTTTTTCTACAACGCAGAACTCCTTGTTGTGCAGACCTGATTGCTCCTCATGCTCCAGGATCCGATGGATCCAGTTCCCAGGAGAGCGTGTCTGCAGGGCCCTCTGCGGTCTGCAGTCCTGCCCCCAGCCAGACACCCAGCGCCCCAGGTGCTGCAGAGAACTTGCTGAGGTCCCCTGTGCCTTGGCAGAGACAGCTCTCTGCCAGATGCCCTTCCTTCGTCTCCCCGTGTCCTGACCCTTCTCACCTCCCTTCCGCTGAAACCTTCAACCTGCCCTTGGGCAGAGGTACTTGCTCAGTTCTGTGCTTCCACAGCGCTTATCCTGTGGAATCTGAATTCCCTCCACAGCCGTCTTGCTAGGTTGGGAGCAGCTGATTCCCCTTCATCTTTTTCTTCCTTCCCTCAGCCCCACAGCAGGGACACTCTCAGGCACCGTGCAAATTTAATCTTCAATTTCTAGTTGTTATGACATTGTTGCTGTCAGGATACCACCTACGTTCACAGTAGGATGGGTAAATGTGTGGGGGACGACTGTAAATACAGATTCTTTGTAAATCCAGGTTCTTAATTCTTCCCCCTTTTAATATTTTTTCCCCTTAAATCACGTGTCCTTTTTGCTGCTCCAGCTCTATAATTGGACTGTCACCTGGGGAGCCTGAGGCAGCAGAATATCAAAGAGGGTAGACACTACATTTTTAATGTCAACGTCAACCAGGATACCTACTACCTGTGCAAAGGGGGGCCCAGAATTCAGGCTCAAAGCCTGTTACCAGATACTTGGTTTCCCTGCTTGCGTCTCTTCTGTCTGTCGACGTGCACTTGACTCCTATTAACTTTAACAGGAATTATGTGTGTGCCCTGAGGGCCGAGCATAGCTTTTAATGGGGGCTTCCTCACACTGCTTTTCTTTGCTGTTTACTTTTAATGAATCCCACCCTGTAGAAGTGGAAGAATAAAATAGGATGTGCTTGAGAAAATTGAGAGAGTTATGACATATTTTCCTTATAATCCAGAATAGCATGTCAGCTCTTCTTCTGTTTGTCTCCTTTGGTTGTCAGCGGAAGATAATTTTGGCTTGCTCACTCTCCAAATCAGAAACTGAAGTCCAATACTAACGTATCCTAGATGAAACTTGACCCATTCATTTTTGAGAGTCTGTATGATCCCTGTGCAAGGTGCGGAGAATGAAAAGACAGCTCTGTTGACTTCAATCGATATTTACATAGCATTGAATGTGTTCCAGATGCTGTTCTAAATTCTATCAGTTATCTACTTTTGCATCATAGAACACTTCAAGACTGTGACTGAAAACCACAGCCATTTCTTTTGCTCAGGATTCTTTTCAGTCAGCAGGTGGGGCTGGGCTCAGTGGGGTGGTTTCTTCTGCTGGTCTCATCTGAGATCACTTATTCAACCAAAGTCATCTGGTGATCCACCTAGAGGCTAAATGGCCCCCCTCATCTGTCTGGCAGCTGGTGCTGGCTGTGGGCTGGGCCTGTTATTTCCAGCAGGCTAGCTCGGGCTTGCTTCCATGGCAGTGATGTTTTAAGAGGGCAGGTATAGAAGCCTCATGCCCCTTGAGGCCTCAGCTTGGAAGTTGCACAGCATCACTCTTGTTGCAGTCTCTTGGTCAAAGCAAGTCCACAAGGCCAGCCCAGATTCAAAAGGTGCGGAGCACTAGACCCCACCTCTTGCTGGGAGGGCTGCAGAGAATTTGTGGCCATTTAGTCCTCACATCAGAGAGGCACAACAGAGAGATTTAGTAACTTGTTCAAGGTCACACAGCTTGGGACAATACAGTGTTTTAAGTGCTTTGAAAGCTGCTGCTCATTATTTTTAAATCTTACCGCCACTATTCGGACCAACTTATTTTTTTTCTCTGCAGCCTTGTAGAGAAAGGGTCATTCACATTGCTGGGTGGCTGCCATGGGTTGAAAGCTTCATCTATGTTGTACCACTGAACTGTCATAACTAGTATGAAATGGAGATATTATTATTATTGCTAATATTCAGATGAGGAAACTGAGGCTCTTGGAAATTAAGTATGAGTCGTATAAGAGAATGTTAACTCACTGTTCCATATGCAAGAGTGATCTCCCTAAGTAAATGATAAATGTCCTGGCACAGATCTTTTTTTTAATCTCTTGTTTGCATCTGGAAAATGGTTTTTAAAACTTTTCTGTTGCTTTGTTAATGGCAGTTGCACATTGCAGAAAAATAGCTGGAAGAAAAAACATGTTTTTCAGATGTCCAGTGCAGGCCCAGGATAGAAGCAAGATGAATATTCCATTCTGCATTGGCAACACCAAAGGAGATGATGCTTTAGAAAAAAGATTTCTCGACAAAGCTCTTGAACTCAGTATGGTCTCCCTGAAAGGGCATAGGTGGTGAGTACGTGTCCCATCCAGAAGCTTGTCAGAGACTTGGTTTAGTTTTCAGACACTGAAGGAAACACATCTAGGACCCTGTCCATCCTGGAGTAGCAGGTATTGTAACTAGTTGGGAAAGACCGTTTGTTACGGGGGTGCTCCTGCTGCTGCTTACAGGCCCCATAGCACGATTCCATGGCCGAGAGCATGGGGCGGGGGGGGGCACACCTTCTAGGAGCTTTGGTCAAAATTTCCTTTGAAAGTCTCTTCTCTGACAGCACAAAGGGTGCCATCCCGTCTGTAGTGCAGCTGGCACAAGCCTGTTCAGTGTAAGAACAGACACTGTTGCTCCCCTGAACATCAGAGAGAGTAGTTAATTCTGTGAGCTCCATGGAAGATGTATGTTTTCACGCATGAGAATAGCTGCCCGCTCCCTGCCCCCTGCACAGCAGGCTCATTGAAGAGTTGAGCTAACCTAGGTTACCTGTGAGCATGACCGTCCTTCACTGCCGTTGGAAAGGAATTTTCTAATGACTGAGATGTGTGACGCTCCTGGCCACCTGCAGGGGCTTTCAGGTGGGAGGTTGGACACGACGGCCTCAGGTGCCGTGACTCTCGCAGGATCTGGTGACGGGAAGGAGGGTCATCCTGATGCTCAACCAGATGCTCCTGTTCTTAACGGCTGCATCGGTGGTTCTTCTGGGTCCGTGGGAGGCATTCAGGCCTCTCTGTGTAATGCTGTCACCATCGAAGATGTCAGAAGCTGGCAGCCTTCATGAAGCATTTTTTGGAGATGCACCAGCTATGAGCACATCCTAACTAATATACACTCTGCCCTTGAACAGTGTACAAAATTGAAAGTCACCTGGGCATGGCTAAGAAACACAGTATTTTTTTCGAATGAACATACTTATGATAGATTTTCTTCTTTTTTCAGAGAACAGAAAAGCATCCACAGCTATCCCAAGCTGTTGAAACTTAACCTTAATTCTGACTTGAACTGGAAGCTTTTAAAAAGTCTTCTCTTACTTTTCTACCAAATTCCAGCTACTGTTGTCTTTGCTGTCTTTGCTGCCTAGATCTCATATTCAAAGCTGCCTATGGGTTTAATTATATGCCAATTGCAGGTTATTATTTTTAGAGAAACACAGACACACAGCATGGAGGGTGGGTGGGGCCCTCTAGGTGCTGAATTTTGATCCTTTGCAAGATGACAGCAGTGAGGTCTTCTAGATCCTTTCTTTATACGGTTGTTCTCATAAAGCGATAGAAGTGACTTACTATATGTTTGTATAGCAAGGTCTGTTTTTACTACCAAATAGTTTATATATCTATGCATTTATATCTCTGTGCCTTTATATTTCTAATAATACGGTTCTTGTTGGTATATGTTGAGACTTTGAGAATTTGTTAGGATCCTTGACCTTGTGCATTAGAGTGTTAGGTTCTCAACAGTCATGTGCCTCCCCTTCCCCCTCCCCTCTCCCTTTTTAAGCTGCTTCACAAGATTTGGAAGCTCCCTGATTCACTTTTCCTTTCCTTTCAGTGGGTAGAAGATCGGTTGGTTGGTTGGTTGGTTGGTTTTGTTTTTCAGTTATGCTGTTAAACTAAAAATCTGTGTTAAATTCCCTTACTGTTGCTTCACGTGATTGTTCTCCTTCTGGTGTTTGACCAGTGATGCCGAAGAAGGAAGATCTTTGCTGAATAGTCTTTTCCCCTATTGTTCATCCATTGTCAGTGTTTTATGTTGACCGTGTGAAGGACATTAAAGTCCTAAAACATCTAAACCTTTGTCAATGAATTTCTTTGGATTGTTCTTTTAAAAACTTTATGCTGGGAAAACTTGAGTCTAAAGATAGCATCTGTGAAGGGTATTTTTTTCAGAACCGTGTAAGACTTGAGTCCTGTACCTCCATGTTTTTAATGATTCAGCATACTGGTAGCTTTCCGTTGGCTTTTGGAATGGACATTATCAACAGACCACCTTACAACACAGCTCACGGTATAAAGTTGTATGAACTTTGTCCCACTTAGGCTGGAAACATGCCACTAGGACAGTTTTGAGCCATCTTTGTGTTTCGCTGGATTGTGTAATGAAGACTACACTGTTCTTTCGTCCCAGCTCTGCACCGATTAGTTGGGTTAGTTGGGTTTCCTGCTTAGGGCTAAACCTTGCCAGTCATGGTTCTCTCATCTGTAAAAAGGAGGATTGAAATAACTCCCCCACTTCTCTCAGGGATGTTTGAAGAGCTTAAAACAAGGGCTCAGTGCAGGATGTGACTGTTTAAACACAGTAAATGTTTCAACAGCAAAAGCCGGCCAGTCCATGGACGCCATCCAAGTGTTCACATATAATAGTGCTCAGAGTCTATTTTGCCTACTTCCTCATCCATTCATATGATGGTTCCAAGTCCCTGTGGTTTGTACCGGCCCCAAATCTCTTGAATCTCCACTTCTTTCCATTCCCATTGCCACAGCCAGCTCTGTCAGCCCTCAGTGGATCATTTCAGCAGCCTCATCTGCCCCCACCTGCCCCTACGAGCACAGCCAGTTGGACCGTCACTTCCCCTTCATGCTCCTCCTTGGTTCATAAAAATCCCAGACTTCTGAGCCCAATGGTCACAGCTTTGTGATGTCTGGTCTGGCTTCTTCTTTCTTGTGTTTCTGGTTCTTGGAATGTGGCGAGCATATATGCCCGTGCTACGTCGGGTAAGCCTGGAGTTTCTGCCCCCCGTCAGCAAGACTGATGTTCCTTCAAGACACCTGCCAACCTCCTGAGCTTGTTTGTGTCTCCTGCATTGGAAGGATGCGCTTTTCCTTTGTTCTTATAAGCGTGACCCTTTTATCCCATCACAGCACCTCCATTCTGTGTTTTCCTGTGCCGAGGGTGTCTGCTTACGTGCCTTCCCCATCGGAGCAAGGAACAAGCCCTGTTTCTCCACCTCCATCACCTGGCATCCTGCCTTGCCCTTAGGAGGTGCTCAACGACTATGTGTTTAATGAATGGAAAGGCAGGGCTTCCTGAATTTTGCAAACAGCCTGCAGTAAAGGCAGAGGTACAATCTCACATATGTGGATGTTTTAATTTTTCAAAAGCTTACTATATAATTTCATTTTAAACTAAAATTTAAAATCTTGGAGGGCTCCCAGACTCTTCTTTACATATGTGTGAAAGTGTTTGGAAAACGGTGAGCAACTGCATTCATACCAGGACAAAGGGTAGTCACTGTTGTCTGGAGCACAGATCGCTGGAAGATACTCATTGAGCGAAAACCTTGACCTTTGAATGTCTCAAGTGAGTGAACGGACGCCAGTCTGCTGACCACGTGGAGAGTGGGGAAGGGGAGCTAAGGATGCAGGCCCCGGGTCTACAGGCTGCGGGAGCCACAACTGGCCAGTCTTTAAGGTTAAAAGCAAAGTGGACAGGCAGGTGTCTTTCAGGCCTCGGGAAATCTGTGTAAGCCTTGGTGGCCTCACGTTCCTTCAGATCCTCCGGAGTGTCCTCCTCCTTCTCCCAAACTGTTTTTGTTTATTTTTCTCTTTCAAAATTTGACAACACATAACCATGTTAATACCACCTAAGTGAGAAAAAACAGATTTGTTCCCTCGTTGCTTATGTTTCCCTGCACACACTGCTTCATCCCCAGCACGGTGGCTCTGTTCTTTGCCTGCACGAGGAACAAAATTGTTCTGTTCGGCGCTAGTCTATGTTTATCTAAACGTCTAATGCTGTCTCATCACAACTTAGCGGATGCTGGAAGGTTTGGCCAGCGCTTAGGTGAAGTATGTGATGGAACAAATAAGTAGTCCCTTTTCTCCCCTTTAGAGCTTAAGGAGCCACGAAGACCCTGTAAAATGGACAAGACCCATTGATAGATGTCCAGCTCTGCCTAAGGCCCTTGCAGGTCTGGCCTTGTATCACTCTGGGATTAATGTTTGTTGTATCGTGTCCTTTGGATGGAAAATAAAATGAGGAAGAATTTTCTCACATTTGATCCGAATGAACATAATTAAGAAGTGAAATGCTACTGCGTCTGCAAAGAAATCAATCACTTTAATTGCAAAGAAGATTCCCTGCCTCTGTTAGTAATGGGGCTCTTGGTAATTTAGAATCAGAATCCATGACAGCTTGTGATGAATTGGCTCCTTTTGGGCTAAAGAAGGTAAGAAGTTCTAATTACCCCTGGATTATTCCAGAGTGGGTGGAAAAGCTTGATCAAAGAGATATTGGGAGAGATCTCGAAAAGCTAGCAGTGAGCAAAGATTCATTGAATTTCTTTTTAAGAATCTACAGAATAAAATAGTTCATTTGTTGTGACAAAAACAAGAGCCTGTGGTATTTGAAATCCCAGAGCAAATTGGACTTTCTAAGAAAATAGGGAACTGGGCATATGAGAAAAAGTTTACGTACCCAGAAGTCCTATAGTTAGGTTATAGAAATCGGCCTTGCTTCCTTGTTAGCGCACGAGAATACTGACAGCCTTGTGCCTCACTTGGGGAAAAGTATGGAATTCATCCTTTGAGTGTTTAAATGTATAAGTAATTGGCACTAAGCTGAAGGCAGTCCAAAATGTTTGATTCAAATGAAAGCATAATTTAAGTTAGTAGAAATGTACTCAGGGTCCTAATGAATGAATCTACTGACCCAATCCCTTTTGGTATCCTAGCCTTTGTTTCTCTTGAGATTGCCAACAATACCTGAAGAATAGGCTGGATTTTAGGTTGATGCATTTTATTTTGAATTGTGTGTGTTGATTTTTATATATCTATATAGATGTAGATATATAGTTATAGATATAATTTCAAACTTAAAGAAAAGTTGCAAGATTAGTACAAAGAACTCTTGTATGTGCTTTACCTAGATTCACCAATTATTAATATTTAGCTTTATTTGCTTTGGCATTCACTGTCTTTTCCATATATACATGTTTTTTTCTCCTGAACCCCTTAAGGGTAAGGACACATTTTGCCCTTTTCCCTGGAAATAGTGATTACTTCCTAAGCGAAACAACATTTTCTTACCAAACCACAGCACAGTGGTCTAAGTCAGAAATTTAACATTGATACTGTTGACTGATCTACCATGCATATTCAAATTTTGCCAGTTATTCCAGTAACATCCTTAATGGCTAAATTTTTCAGGCCAGGAACCAGTCTACAATCATGCATTGCACTTAGTTCTCATGTCACTTTGGTCTAAGTATGAAATAATTCTTCAGCCTCTTTGTTCCTCATATTGTGAGAGTTTGTGACGAGTATAGGCTGGTTGTTGTGTAGAATGATCCTGATTCTGGGTTTGTCCTGTTTCCTCATGGTTCTTTCATGTTCTGTGCTTTGGATGGGGTTCCACAGAGGTGACGGTGTGTCTCTCTGTGCATCCTTACAGGAGCCCCTTGATGGTCATCTGTCTCATTAGCATCTTGGTTAAGGTGGTGCCCCCGCACTTTCTCCACTGTGAAGTTATTATTTGTCCCTTTGTAGTTAATAAGTAATTTATGGAGAGATATTTTGAGACTCAAAGTATTCTGTTCTTCATCAAACTTTTGAATTACATACTGGTTCACAGAACCAGTAATTCAGGTGGATTTATTTGATGAAGAAGGTGAAGTGATTCTTAATGCTTATTTTCCACTAGTAGTTTTACAAGCCACTCTTCTCTCTCCCAAAGGAAAAAAAATCCTAAAATATAAGCAGTGGAGCTGTGCAGAACAGTTCATTGACAAAAGGCAACCATTGGAGGATATGTATTCCAGGAGCTCTGAGAGTAACAAACATATTTTGAGTATGAGCAAGTGTGCTTTCTGGTGAATCAGGGAAGGAGGAAAAGAATCCCCTGATCAGGCTATGGGGACCGACTTGCAGACTTTTCCTTCCCTGACTAGTCAAGGTTGTTTATTTCTCAGTAGTTGTAGAAGTACAGCCCTTTGGCCACACAGACCTTTAATCTAAGAACCAGATCATGAACCACATAGCCTGATTATGCTTTAAAAGATGTGATATTTATAATAACCTGAAGTTAAAGTTGCTTCTAATGACTCTAGCCCAGCAGAATAGCCCCCAAGAGAAAAGTAAAATCTTGGCTTCCATCTAGCCAGGTGAAAAGCTGTAGGCATCCCGAGAAATGAAACTTGAAGTTGAAATGTAAGAAATGTAGGAAGTCACAGGTCATTCTGGGGGAAAAAATTAATGATCTTATCCAGCAGAGTAAAAAGCGGCTAGAGGCTGAATCATTCTTTCCTGTTCCCTTCCCCCAATTTAAAACCATAGGTTCTTTAGGTTGAAAGTCCAGGATTTGAAGCAGAAATCTTTAGGAGTTCTTAGGAAATGACAGGTGAGCAGGTTAGTAACCTCAGGTAGGAACAATTCTGCTGTAAAACACACTGGGGCAAATACTCCTGAATTTCTGATGAATTTAAATCTTGGGCAGTCTAACATATTTTCTAAAGAACTATGTTCAAATTAAGGCTCCAGCTGATGTTACCCAGTCACCTCCCCCATTAAGCCATCTCCAGTTCTCCCAATGGCATATTGTTCAAGATATGGTGTCTTCCATGAGCAAGGTTCTTGTGGATACAGGGACAAGATATATCAGTTAGGATTTTGTTGGTCACAATACATAGAAACCTTGGTCCCAACTGGCTAAAGCAAAAAAAAGAAAAGAAAAAAATTATTGGTTGATGTAACTGAACAGTCCAAACACAAGGGCCAGCCCAGATCTGGTTTACTCGAGAGTCCCATGTTGTGTATCCTTTGGAGCCACCTTTCTGGGACTCTGCGTCTTTGTCCTCCTTTGTGTCATGCTTCATGATAACCACATTGGTGACATTGCCTCTTCAGAACGGGTCTGTAGCTCTGCTTTCCTCGCCAGAGTGTCCAGCCTCACTCTGCTTGGGCTGCCTTAGATCAGGTTCTCATTCCTGTGCCAATGAGTAGGACCTGGAGGAAGGGACATGCTAACTGGCTGGAATACAACAGGACCCATCTTTGGAGCTGGGTAGGTGGCCAGTCCCACGTAAACCATATAGAAGCCTGTGCAGTTTGCCAAATAAGTTCTGCTTTTTGTTGCCCTTATGGAGTTTACAGCTTCATCAGGGAGGCAGACAAACAAATAAGCAAATGGATACAAGCTATGAAGTGAAAGAACAGAGCTGCGAGAATAAATGTCAGGGAGACACGGTCCAGACGGCGAAATGGGAAGTGACATTTGAGTTGAGATCTGAATGGTTGCGCAGGAGTTAATCAAGAAAAGAGGTTAGGGAGAGACAAAAGCCACGTGAGCATTTGGGGGAACCTTTATCACTTTACTTTCTCTTTGGAGAGTTGGTGTGTGATGCTCAAAATATTGAACAACTAGTATGGTACCCTAAAGAGGGCCAAATTACAAGTGGCCAAAGGAGGATGACTCCAGGAAAGCACCACCTTGCTGTAGGTGGCCACAGATGAGTGGCCCACTGCTGGGGTCTGAGGCCCACAGGGCTAGGGCTGGGGCAGAGACTGTTAACCAACTAGGATGGAAGTAGTAGATAAGTATATAAATAACTGGTATGGCAGCAGAGGCGTGTACCTGGTGGATTTCAAGCCTGAGTGTACCCCCTTTTTTCTGGGCCTCTTTCCACTGTTTACTGACCACCAAACCTCCCCATGCGATAGTCAATAAATGTTGACTAAACATATAGATGACTATATTGGTAGCGTGGGAAAATTATCTACATTCATGCTTGATTGATATTGATAGAAGATTTCGCCCCAGAGCAAATTAGCAAATGCTTCCCTAGATTCCGCAGAGCATCTCAGACATTGATTTTCAACTAGAGGCTTCTGGGATTTGAATCAGCATCTGCCTGAGGTTTGCAAGTTGAGGGGAATCTCAGCCTGGAGACACATGTTGATTCCACGTAAAGGGTTGGAAGCCCGCACGGAGTAATAAACTTATAGTTGTGTTCTTTTTGAACCATTTAATACTTATTGACTTAATGGGCATGTTAAAAAAAATCATGAGATGAAGCATTAACATCTTGATTCCTGTCTTTTCTTGAAGGGGGAGAAAATTTGGGCCTGCGTTGCAGCATGGAGGTTTGTCTGCAGCCAGTAGAGGCTGCCTCTTTAGATGGTGGGCTCTAATTTGCCTTTCTTCCACCTTTCTCACTTTTTTCATATTTGTGACATACTTGCCCTTGGGTACCAGGTCTGAAAATAGCAAGATTTCAGCTTTCTATTAGAAAACCATCGCGAGGTCAAAAGAGTACGATGATCCTTGGCATCACCCTTCTGGCCTTTTCCACTGTTTTAACCCCAGCAGCAGGAGCATAAACTTTCCAGCTGTGTGAGCCAGAGCAATCCCCAAACCAGCTGAAGTTAGTCTGTTAGCTTTGTGCAGCCTGAAAGCTTTACATAATCATTGCCAGTCATACCTTCTGGTCACTTCCCTTTAGTGTACAGTTTCCACCTCCAAGTTCTTCTCTTACACCCTGAGAGGCTGGCCCAGAACCAACCTAGGAGCCTCCACTTGGGTGAGTAATTGTCATTAGCCTCCCTTGAGTCTCTTAAGCATCTCTCCTGTTGAGGGCTGAAGTCTAGTTCTATACGATTTCAAGTAAAAACTCCCATCCACAAGTCACTGATCCATTCATCCAACCTTACCTAGTTAGTTAGCAAAATGGGGAATCGTATTGACAAGATCATTATCCTTAAGCGATTTGGAGCCTAGTAGGGAAATTAAAATGTCAACATGCAATTGTCATACTCTGGAACAAGTGCCTATCAGGTAGGGTTGCAGATAAAAATACAGGACACCCGGTTAAACTTGCATGGTTTATTTGTTAAATCTGATACCCCTACCACCGGGGAAAGTCTTGGGTGCAAGGGAACACAGGTGAGGAGGACCAGGGACGTCTTCCTAGAAGTACTGCCATTGAGGCCAACATGAGAGGGCTTAAGTCAGAAGAGGTGCAGGATAGGGGAGGGCTCTGTGAAGACAGCGAATAGCACGTGTGAAGGCCCTGACTTGAGAGCCGCCCCAGGAAATTCAGGGGCCTGAGGTTCAGGATGTGGGAATGTGGAGGATGGAAGCGTATGTCAGGGGAGGAGAGACTGGAGATGTGATGAAGTCCTGCCATGGAATGTGGACTGGATCCTAAGCACAACGGGCCAGCCATTGTAGGACTCGAAGCGGCAGAGTGACGTAGGATAGGCATTTGAGAAAAATCCTTCTGGCTGGAGTGTAGTGACTGATTAGAAGAGGGAGTCTGGAGACAGGAGAAGGCAGAGCGGTGCTTGCTGCAGTAACGATAGTGAGTGATGGCGGAGGCTGTGAGGAAGAGAGAGGAATGGATGAGCTCCTGAGAGGATGGATGGGTAGATGTTGGAGATGAGGGAAGAGAAAGGTCGCGCATGAAGATGGTTCCACTCAGTGGCACAGGAGAGGTAGGGAGAAGTGGGTACTGCGCTGCCATTGGCCTGTTTGCCTCAGACCGGCTCCCTGTCTTTCCACTGCTCTGCTCCGTGTCACAGGGCTGATCCTGCAAACCCCATCGCCCAGATTTCCTCGCCAACTCTTTTCCAGGTAGGTTCAGCCAGTGGAAAACATTGGCCAGAGGTTGGAGGGCAGGGGGATGGGAGAAGCCAACGTATTTTTCCCTCGCCCTCCACTCTCTGTTTGGGCAGCTGCAGCAGGGTTGGTGGCCGCTTTGCTCTGAGTGGCTGCCCCAGGCACTTCACAGTGCTTAGTATGATAATCTCGAGGTCCATCCACGACATTGCTGCAAATAGCATTATTTCATTCTTTTTATGGCTGAATAATATTCCATTGTATATATGTACCATATCTTCTTTATCCATTCATCCATCAGTGAACATTTAGGTAGCTTCCCCATCTTGGCTATTGTAAATAGTGCTGCAATGAACATTAGGGTGCATGTATCTTTTCTTTCTTTCTCTCTTTCTTTTTCTTTCTTTCTCTCTTTCTTTCTTTCTTTCTTTTTTTTTTTTTTTTTTGTCGCACGGCATGTGGGATCTTAGTTCCCTGGCCAGAGATGGAACCCATGCTCCCTGCACTGGAAGCACGGAGTCTTAACCACTGGACCACCAGGGAAATCCCAGGGGTGTACGTATATTTTTGAATTAGAGTTTTTTCCGGATCTATGCCCAGGAGTGGAATTGCGGGACCCTATGGCAGCTGTATCTGTTGTCTGCACGTCTCACATCAACCACCTGCACTCCAATCCTTGCTCTCAACGTCATCTTTGGGGAACCCAACCTGCGACAGGGACCTTGACAAGAAGAAATGGCTCAGGGAAAAGCTACCTGCACAGGGAGGAGATAGAGGCCATCGACCCTGGGGTGCGGCGGGGAGAGTGGGCACAGAGATTTGTCATTTCACCCCCGATACTCAGCCCTCCTGGCTGCCCCACTCTAGGTCACCTCGTGATACAGAGATGACCCGGTTAGAGTCCCTGCCTGTGCAGGAATCTAGGGGCACCAGCGGGTCTGAATAATATCAGTGCAGGGTCTCCCCCACAGCACTGGGGTTATTTGGGGCGGGTCATCCTCTGCTGGGGGCCTCTTCTGGGCACTGTGTGGGGTTCAGCAGCATCCCTGGCCCCACCCATTTGATTCCAGGGGCCCCTCCCACCCAGTTGTGACCACCACAGATTTTCCCCAGACATGACCAAAGAACTGGGTGAGGCGGGGGCAGGATGGCCCTGGGTGAGGACAGCTGTGTTGAAGCAACCAGCCTGTCCCAGGGCAAGGTCTGCCCCAATCCCGTCAGAGCCTGCATTTAGAACTGCCCCTTCCCTTTCCCAGCTCCCCTGCCCTGCAGTGGTCTCCGAGACATCATCCCTATGTAATAAATCACACCTTCTCAGTTTACTGTCCCCAGCACCTAGAAGAGTGTCTGATGTGTAGTAGATGCTTCATAAATACTTGCTGAATAAAGGAGTTGAATAAAGGGATGAGTGGATGAATGAATGAAGGTTACAATGGAAGGAGGGGCGAGATTCCCTTTCTGGCTCTCGGGGGTTGGGAGATCAAGTGAGAGATCCGTCCTAAATAGGCTGACCAGCCTTCTGGGGTTCCCCGGGAATGAGGGTTTCCCCACAGTTCCAGCGCTCAAACCTGAGCGGTCCTGGGCAAACTGCAGGCGGGTGTTGGTCACCCTATGTAAACACAGTAACAATTCCAACTGCAATAGCAATGGCCAAGGACCTCTAGGGTCTTATTGACCAGGCAGAGTTCTTTACCTGGCGGGGAAAGTGGCACAGGAGGGAGGGAGGAGTCTAAGGAAGAACATCCCACACGACAACGTGTGCCAATGGCCCTGGGCCCAAGGTCACACCTGACCAGGGCTTGCTTTTTTTTTTTCCTAATTTACTTTTTCCCACATGGATATGCAATTGTCCTAATGCCATTTATTGAAAACTCCTTAATTTCCCCACTTTCTGTCATATCAAGTTCTCATATATCTGTTTCTGGACCTTTATTCTATACCATAGAGCTATATGTCCCATCCTAGCACCACTAGGGCTGTTTCATCACTATAACTTTATTTTTTATTCATTTATTTTTTTGGCCGTGCTGTGCGGCATGTGGGATTTTATTTCCCTGCCCAGGGATCAAAACTGCGCCCCCTGCAGTGGAAACTCGGAGTCTTAATCGCTGGACCTCCAGGGAAGTCCCCAGGGCTTGCTTTGACATCCATCGAATGGTGGTGGGTGGACACAGGGAGCAGCTGTCTGTGAGCCATCCTGTGTAGAAATGCAGGGTGGAGGGCAGGCCAGCTGGAGCGGGAGGGGAAGAGGCGGAGGAGGGGGGGAGGGAGGGCGGGCGAGAGACAGAGAGTTTCCGGAGACAACAGCTCTGGCCCTGTCCTAGGGCATGAAAGCTGAGCTCCTAGTGCCAGGAGTCTTGGAGCCGCAGCCTGTGAGCCAGGGTGACTGGCTCTCCTCCCTGGTGTGTGTGTGTGTGGGGTGGCTCTAGGCTTCTCAGGCTGGGAATGGGGTGCACGGAGCAGGGACGGAGTAGGGACCCTTCTCTCTGGGACCTCGCGGGCCATCCTTAGCTCACAAAGCTGAGCCACTCCTGGCCCTAAGGGTGGGGGTCTTATCCTCCCTGTCCCCTGGACTGCACCCTCTCACACACAACTTCCCCGTGTGTGCTCCCAGCAGCCAAGAGAATCTGTTTTTAAAAGATTTGGGGGAGGGGGGTAAACATACAAACAAGAGCAGAATGGATACTTTTTCAGAATGGGAATGGCTCTGTGTAACCCCACCCCCGGGGTAACCACAGTCCTGACCTCTAACACCCTTGACGAGTCAGCCTTGGTCTGGGCTTGCAGACCCACGGAAGCGTCCTCATCCCCTCCTTCAGACCCAGTCTCTCCCTCGGCGTCTTTGTGAGAAGCACCCGGGGAAGTGGGACTGCTAGGCTGTACTGCTGCTAGAACTCCACCTGGGCTCCACCAGGCTCCAGCCCCCCGCGCTGTGCACCTCTCTGACCCTGAGGCACCTCAACTGGTAGGAGCGGCATCACCTTCCCTCCCGGGACTTGTGACACTTAAGGCAGACACCGAAAAGACAAGTGTTTGGCTCCCTGGCTGGCAAAGGGCAGGTGCTCAATTGTCATAAGTGTCCGTATCAGTAAGGGTTCTCCAGACAAACAGAATCCATAGGGTTTATGTGTGTATATATACACACACACGTACATATGTACATGCATACAAAAATATACAGCTGTGTATATAGGCAGTATGCATACAGACATATACACATATAGTATATACAATACACACACATATACACACATAAAATGCACAGTTTGTATATATACAGTATGTATACACACATATACACATATACAATACACACATACATATACACTATACATACACACATAAAATGCATAGTTTATATATATACAGTATGTACACATACGTATAACATGCAATAGACACCTAGGTACATGTATATCATACATATATACACACATACAAAGATATTTAGGTGTGTGTATATATATAGTATGCATACATATATAATATATGCAATACATACACGTACATATAGACACACATATACACCTACATATAAAAGCATGTAGCATAAAAATATATATGTACTGTATATATAAATTCATCATATATATACATATATATATAAGATATATACACATACATATACACAACGTATACACACACATACACACCTATATGTACATATGTGCATGTAAATACACATATAAATACATACACAAGTGTGTCTATATATAGTATATACATATATACATATAATACCTATACAACGTATACACATACAGGTATACAACATATATACACACCTATATATAAATATACACTGTATACATACATACATACAGTGTACCTATACTGTATATATACACACACCCATATATCAATATATGGGTGTGTGTATATATACAGCATGTTCACATTTATAATATGTATACTATATATATACACATACATACATGCATACAATATATACACACACATATAGGCTTGTAAGTATACTGTATATAGTACTTACACATATACTACAAACGCACGCACATATAAACGTGTATACATATATAATATGTAGACACACATATACAAATTAATAGGCTTGTGTATATTCAGTATTTTTACATATATAGTTTTGTTTTAAGGAGTTGACTCGTGACCGTGAGGCAGGCAAGTCAGGGCAGGACTCTGGGCTGGAGACACAGGGAAGAGCTGATGTCCCAAGGCCATTGGAGGAACAGTTCCCTCTTTCTAGGGAACCTCATTTTTCTCTCCAGTCCTTCAACTGATGGACGAGGCCCACCCACGCCACGGCATTGACAATCTCCTTTACGCAAAATGGACCAATTTCAGTGTTAATCTCTTCCGAAAAATACCTTCCTGGCCACATCTGGAATAATGTTTGTGGTTGCCGGGGCCCCACGCAGTGCGCACGTGAGATTAACCATCCCCGTGGCGATGATGACACTTTATTTTCTCCCTTGACCATTGTCACTACTATTCCAATTAAAATGGCAGTGCCATGAGGGCAGGGCATTTCCTTTTTTGCCAGTACTGAGCGTCCGTGGTCTGGTGCCTAGCATAGGCTACATACACGGCATTTTTGTGAACAGAAGCCGGGATGCCGGCTGTCATATTTAATGAGGAATTATAGTCTTCTTATTGGGGGGGAGGGGTGTGTGTGTGTGTGTGTGTCACGGTACGTCAAGGGCGGGAGTCGAACCCGCCACCCCAGGCCCCGAGGGCTCTCCTCGGGTCCCCACTTCGGGCCGGTGGGGGTGGCCGGGGTCAGCCGAAGACGTGCGTGCGTGCGTCGTGAGAGCGGGCGAGTCCACGGGGTGGGCCGCGCGTGCCGTGAGTGGTTCGCCCCGGCCCCCGGCTCACTGTGCTCGCCTCACGCCGGCCCGAGTTCGCAGCAGCGCTGGAGGCCCCAGGCCTGTGACCACAAAGAGGGAACCGGGGGCCGGACGGGAGCGCGGCGGCGGCGGCGGCTGAGGCCCAGGCCAGGCGCCCTCCCCTCAGCCGCCCGCCTGCCCGTGTGCCCCGCCCCCGCCGGCGGCGCCGCGCCCCTCCCCCAAGCGCCAGACTAGCACGGTGCGGGGGCCGCGCGCGAAGACATGGGGGAGAAGCTGGAGCTGAGGCTGGAGTCGCTCGTGGGGGCCGAGCCCGCCGTCTGCCTGTGGCCGCTGCAGGTCTACGTAAGTGCCACCCGTCCCCTCCTCCCGGACCCCCGCCCCTCTTCCCCCACGGCGCGCGCTGAGCCCACCGAGAAACGGAGCGACTCGAGTCGCCAGACCTTCTTTGGAGCCCCCCTTCCCCCCGCGCCGTGGTTCTCCGCGGCCGTTTCCAGCCCCCGCGCGCAGGGTGGGCAGAGGGGAGCCGGCGCCGGCCGGGGGCGCAGACTCGGCCGCGGGGACCCCGCGCTTCCGAGGGGCGCCCGAGCCGGTCTGCGGTTGGCTCTGCAGGGCTGGGGACCCCGGTCCCCCCGGGCCTGGACTGCCGGCGGGCTTGCCCTTCTGTACTTTAGGATCTGACATGTAGGGATTCTGTTTCCTGGTAGTTTATTCTTAGCGCTGTCAACGTGCTTAGGTTTTTTTTTTATTTTTGAGGGCACCCTTTCCTCCCTCTCTCCAGTTTTTTGTGTTTCTGTTTTGTTTTGTTTTAGTTAGGCATTTTGTCCCTCTGATCTTGAGTGGGTGGGCTGGCAGGACACTTGGAGAGGAGGCGTTCCGTCCCCTGATCTTGAGTGGCCTTTGGAAAATGACACGCCAAAGGGAAATTTACACAGGAGTCCGGTGATTCCAGAAATGCAGGGTGTCCGGCCAGGTGGGCGCCCGGCCTCTCGTCCCCTGTGGCGGCGTGGTGTGCGTGTACCTTGTCTCAGGGTTTACGCTTGGGCCCCGCAGCCCACCTTCCGGAGGGAAAGCGCAGCGGGCGCCTTGGGCCGGCGCCTTTGGGGCGCCCTTTCGTGCGCTCAGCTTGCGGGGGACCGGCCTCCAGGCGACCCGGCGGGGAAGCCCGCGCGACCCGCCCCTCGCGCGGGCTCCGTGTGTGTCAGTTTTGTGGAAACTGTGTCGCGACCGGGGTCGGGGTTGGGACGCTGGGACCGCCTGGGAGCCGATGTTGACTCCGAGGCCCGGTTCTCCGCAGTTATCTGAGGTCCGAGGGTTTCCAGCCCTCCACCGCGCACTGGCGCTTTCTATTTTTGCCCTTCCTGTGCCTGGAGGCGTGGCTGAGCCTGGGCTCTGGCTTTTCCGGTTGGGTAACTCCGGGTGTCCCGGGTGGGCGACCTGAGCAGCAGTGGGCCGGGCGGGGAGACATGCCAGGGGAGGGAAACTGAAAGTGGGGAGAACCTTCAGAACTCCAGCTGATCCACTTGCCTCGCCTCCCCGCCCTTCTTACTGCACTTGTCATGCACGGGATGGCTGGCCGGCGCATTTTTCAAAATGTAATAATTTGTGTGTCCTTAGTAGCCGTGAAGCATAGTTCACTTGTAGTGCACAGTTGTAGGAGTTTTGATCGCCATCAGGCGGCAGAGCGATCCTGTCATCCCATTTGCTGCCCTTTGGCGCCAGGGTGCCTCTAGCCTCTTGGCCACTAATCTCCTCTCTGTCCCTAAGGTTTTGGCTTTTCCAGAAAGTCAGATAAACGGAACAACAGCATGTAGCTTTTTGATTCTGGCTGCGTTGGCTCAGCAAAACCTATGCGAGATTCCTCCCGGGTTTGTTTTGTTGTTGTTGTTGTTTTAAATATTTATTTAGTTAGTTATTTACTTGGCTGTGCTGGGTCTTAGTTGCGGCACATGGGCTCTTTATTACCGCGTGCAGTATGTTTTAGTTGCGGCGTGGGGGATCTAGTTCCCTGAGCAGGGATGGACCCCGGGCCCCCTGCATTGGGAGCGTGGAGTCTTAATCACTGGACCACCAGGGAAGTCCGTCATCCCTGTTGTTGCGGGTATGAGAAGCCACTCCTTTTTCTGGCTGTGTTGTATTCCATTTTCCGTTTGTCCATTCGCCTGCGGGTGGCAGGACTTGTGGGATGTTTCCACTTTTGAGGGGATCGGGAATAAAGCTGCTGTAAACATCCCAGGGCAGTTTTCCATGTGAACTTGGGTTTTTACGTCACTTGAGAAAATACTCAGGAGTGGGACTGGGGTCTGTGCTAAGTGTATGTTTAACAACCCTCCTGCATCTTAGAAATGGATATTTTTGAATATTGGAAGAGTTGAGAAATCCACTGTGACCCAGCACCCAGGCACTTGAAACGAAGTTGGAAGTTCATCTGGAGATGGTCACGTTGTCCCCGTCACTGTCTTTTATTCGAGGCAGAGCAAGGCCACAGATGTGTAACCCTTGTAAGGAAGGCCTCGTGTGTCCAGGCCCTGGCAGGACCTGGCTTTCTAGTGGTGGGCGGTTCTGCAGTGGAGAGCGTCTTTCCCTTGCTGGCCGGACCTCGCTTGGCAGGGTGCGGGGTGTGCTGCCTGCGTGGCCGGGCGCTCTTTCTGCCGGTCAGCAGCCGTTCCTGGTGTGTCTGTCCTACTACCAGGCAGGCGGTCAGGGGCCCTAGTGAAGTGCTCAGCGAGCCGCAGCCTTCCTAAAGTTTGCGCGTAATGTCTGCTACCCTCCCATTTCCCTGCTGAGGAATTTTGCTCTCTCATGGGAGGTGAGGGGGCAGTGCTTTATAAGAGTTCATGTTTTGTGATGACTCGATGCTGAGTACATTAAGAAAATGGGCTCCTTCCAGAAGCTTAACTTCTCAGAAGGTCAGATTACGCGTGTGACTGCACGTTTGAAATGAGTGAGCTTGTTTGTTCATTGATTCATTCATTCTGCAGGCACCTCCTGGGTATTTACAGTGAGTGTTCCAGGGGGCATGGAGGACAGTAGACAGTATTCTTCTTTCTTTTGATTTTTGAATTTTACTTTATTTTTTTATACAGCATGTTCTTATTAGTCATCAATTTTATACACATCAGTGTATACATGTCAATCCGACTCGCCCAGCTCAGCACACCACCATCCCCACCCCCCCGCGGCTTTCCTCCCTTGGTGTCCATACGTTTGTTCTCTACATCAGTGTCTCAACTTCTGCCCTGCAAACTGGTTCATCTGTTTGAGACAGCTTTGTACTTCCCGCTTCCAGGGGCTCTCATGTGGGCGCTGCGAAGCGGGGTTTTAGATGGTGCAAGGTGGAGGGTGGGCACTAGAACCGGAGCCCAGTGCCCGGGTGTGTGTGCGCTGGATGGGGCGTACGGCCTAGGACTCCTGCCGGCTCGGTGACCCCGGCCGAGTGCCTTAAGGCTTCTAGGTCTCAGTGTTCTCATCTGTAGCATGGGCTGAACAGGACTCACTCTCTCTGGAGGTTACAAGGTCGCACTGTGTTCATGTTTGTAGACCCTACAATGTAGAACACTTAGGACAGTTTGGAGCATCGTTAATTGTTCCACAGATGTTACCTGGTCTGTTGAACGACTTTGCCTGGTACACGCCAAAGCGATTAGGAAATGGATATATCCCAGCTTCATTTCCTTTCCATTAAAACAGGGTTCAGGAAAAAAAATCTGTTTTTCAGTAGTTGTATCATATAGTGGAAGGAGCACTGGTGTGAAGGCAGCTTAGGGTTTGAATTCCAGGGCTTACGCTGTCTGTGGCCTGGGCAGGTTCCTTTTGAACTGCAATCCCCACACTTGTAAAATGACATTAAAAACCACTCTTTCTGTGGGTTCTTAGAATGAATTAAGCAGGTTATGTGTGTAAAGTAGCCTGGCACTTGAATGAGTTGTCAGAACCAAGGGCTGCTGGAGACGATGCTTCTGCCCTAGGTAATCTCCCCTTCTACTGGGCGGCAGGTAAACACAAGCGCAGTAGTCAGTGCTCTGGAAGAAGTGAGTTCTGGTGCTACAGAGCACAGAATCTTTTTTTAAAATTTAATTATTATTTTATATTGGAGGTTAGTTGATGTACAATATTGTGTTAGTTTCAGGTGTACAGCAAAGTGGTTTAGTTATTCATATATCCATTCTTTTTCAGATTCTTTTCCCGTACAGTTTGTTACAGGATATGGTGTAGAGTTCCCTGTGCTATGCAGTAGGTTCTTGTGGATTATCTGTTTTATATAGAGTCGTGTGTCTATGTTAATGCCAAACTCCTAATGTATCCCTCCCCCCCCCACCTTTCCCCTTTGCAGAGCACAGAATCTTGGAAGGGAAAGTTCAGGGTAGGCTTCTTGGAGGAGGTGCCATCCTTTCTAAGGATATGTAGAAGCTCCTGGGGTGGCAGGAGGGAGCAGTGTGTGTCGAAGTTTGAGAAATATAAGAAAATATGGCAAAACTAAGGTATAGGACTGGAACTCAGGGTTTGGGAAAGAAATGAGAGTTGATACTGGAAAGTTAGTGGGGCCCAAGAGAAGGGGGCCTTGTTTGTCCTGTCAGAAGTTTAGATGTTTATCCTGAGGGCTGTGGGAAACCCTAAAGAAGAGTGAGATGGACTTGTGGTTTAGAGACTCACTCGGACCTCCATGTGCAAGGCACTTGATTGGGTGCAGGGTGAATTGTAATCTAAGGTTCCCACTTAAGTTATAAAAGGTTGGACTGGATTTTGCAGATCTGAGAGAGAATGGGTGGGGCCTGGTGACCAGTTAGAAAAGGGAGGGCAGCAAGCGTGGGTGACAGCTTACAGCTGCATCTTTTTGAGAGAGACAGAGCACAGTAGGAAGGGATTGGGGGTGGGGAGAGGATCTTACTTCATCTTCAGTGCTTTAGAGGGGCCTGGTAGACAGGTCTGGGCCCAAGGTTCATATCTGGGCTTTTGGGGAGGAGAGGTGTTTGAAGGCATGGGAGAGACTTAGGTTACCCACAACAAGATACAAAGAATCATAGGTCTGAGGGCTTTTTAAGTGGGTATATTGAGGAAGTTTATAAGCTGAAAGAAAGCAACCAGCAGATAAAGGGTGTGAAGATGTAGAAGAGGAAATGATTGTTCATTTGTTTTCAAAAAGCTGAATACTTATCGTGTGCCTGGCCCTTTTCTAGGATCTGGGGTTCTCACCATGTGTTACCTCTTCTGCAAGGACAGTTCCACACATCCCCTGGTGAAGAGAAGTCAGATTATTCTTTGCATCCCATTCAGGTGTAGGAACTGTTCTGTACCTCTGAAGGGACTTTACTTAACCAGAGTAATAAGTTAGAAATCAAAAGAAATTAGAGCTGGAAGGGACCTTAAAGGCCACTGTACTTAATTTTGCCTAATATTTTACATTGATTGTCAGAAAAATGCAAAGCCCATTCTCTTCAGAATTCCTTCCCTGAACTTTCTTTATGTCTTGCATCCAGTGGGTCTAGCTTGTAAATTTTGGCCTCCTCCTAAATTTGCTTCTTCATCCACATTACATTTTGCCCCGACTATGGTAGAAACTCCTGGGTGGTTTCGTGGCCCCTGGTCTCAGTGCCTCTAAGTTCATCTGCCTACTCGGGTTGAGTGATCTTCTAACATGACAAGATATGCCTAAAATAATGCTGCTAATGGCTTGCCCACACAGAGTTAGTGCATACTAGCCGCCCAGCATGTGCTCTGCACAGAGGCCTGTAATCTGAACTGTGCTTTGCCAAGCCTCCTGGGGCTCTTTGGCCCTGAGGAAGGGGAGCTTTTTGTGATCACTCCCTTTGTCTAATTGGTCCTTCAGAAGCGGGGAGCCTTTTTCTAATCAGCGGAGGCACCCTTACTCAGCCAGTGGTAGCCCCAGGCCTCATCACCTGTGGGATACAAGCCATGCTCTCTCCCAGGCTTGCTTGGGCCAACATGTCTATTTTTATTTCTGTCTCTTCTCACACTTGGACTCCTGGTCTTTAGTCATCCCCACCTGCAGTATTTACAGTGCCCAGCAGGTGTCAGGCTCGAGTGTCTTTTCACAGATGTTTCCTCTGCAGTTAATGCACCTCCTACTCCAACTCTGCATAGCCTCATCTTTCTAGACTGTACTTCAGGGTTATCATGAAGCCGTCACTTAGCTATAACTTTTGGCCTCCATAGGCACTTCTGTGCTTAAAGGTTATGGTTCTTTATCTCATGTGATTGAAATTTTGAGTTTATAGATCTTCGTCCTTAATGAGGCTTTAAGGACAGGAATCATTTCTAATCCTTAGCACAGAGCAGATGCTTTTTAACGGTGATAAAATGTATGGTTTAAATGACTCATTTTACAATAATTTTGCTTTAGCTTCTGATAGAAATAAAGTTTCCAGATGTTGTGTTCCTGCAATAAGAAATAAAGATGTGACCTTCCAGTTGCGTAAAGCTCATCAATGCTGTGTAAGTGCGTCGGGTGTGCTAAGGAACGTGGATCCAAGTGGGCTAGTTGTGAGAGAGAGAGACTTAACTATGTTAACAAAGGTAAGCCTTCATTGTGTCCTGCCAACATCTGATAGTTGCTTCTGGGCAAACTAAATTTATAAAATTTTAAACTGTTCCTCACCATTAAAGGGATTGAATATTGGGCCACTTTGGTGCACCTGTGTCTTGCGAATTGTCCTGTTGGAGATGGAGGTTTAGAAAGTGAGTTTCAGTCTTGTTTAAGTCTCTTCCCATCAGACTGGTCTTGTGATTTCCTACACACCATGTTACTTCCTGTCTACCTTTCCTTGGTGTTGTTCATGCCTGGATTGTCTCCTGTACCTGCTCAAACCTTGGTCCACTCTCATTTGTACCATGGAAGTTTGTCATGCCGGATACTGTCAGAATTAATTTTACTTAAGTTTGTGTTAAGGTGCAAAGCACACGTTTTGTATATTATCTGTTTTTTGTGTTTGTTTATATTTTTATGGTTTCTCTTCAAGAAATATTAGGAGTAGGAAATAACAAGATGTAAAGAGAAAAAAGTCATCATTCTCTTTCAAGTTGTTAGAACATCTACCTGCAATCATAATGCACTGTGGTATGTGTTAAAATAGGAAATATATGTCATGTCCCGTAGGAGCAGGAAAGTCAGTGGTGTTAGGGTGTGTCATGGAAGTAATCACAAAGCAGGTGACTGCTGGTTGGGGTCCTGAAACATTAGTGTGTGTTCCTTGTGTCCAGTAGTGGTCTGGAGGGGTCAGGAAGCGTGCCTTTCAATTTGAGGGAACAGAGGGTTTGAGGTCCTCTCTGTTCTATTGCTCTAGTATAGTATACTGCATAGCAGCTCATAAAATACTGTGTTTATAGTTGATATTTAAATCGCTGATTGATCATCAAGATTGGGATGTATCATTGGAAATGAAAATAGGAAGAGTCTTATGCTTTTTAGGTTTTTCCTTTTTTTCCGATGTCTCAGAAGGCTCTTTGACGGGGGACTTTATATTCTCCCATACAATTCCATGAATACTTATACCCTGGCACTTATTTTAATGGCATTTTCAATTTATAAATGTCTCTGAAACACGTACTGTAAACTATTTGAGGGTAATGACCATGGCCATGGATGACACATCTTAAATGTGCATCGTGTTAATGTTTGAGTGTCAAGTGCTCTACCATCAGTGCTTCCTTCTTTCACCCAGTTTTCTTCCTCATTTCCTTCTCCAAATTTGTCTCATTTTTCTACTCTCCCTTTTGCTTCTCTATTCTTGCTTTCTCTTTCCCATTGCGTGTGTCATTCTTCTTCTTCTTCTTCTCCTTCTGACTTCATTATTATGGCCAACTAAAACCTTTTCTAGGATTGTCTCTATCTTCCTTTCCTCTTCATTGCCATCCACAAACTCTTAGAGAATATTGTTGCTTGAGTCCCTTACTTCCTAGCATACCCATGTACTTCCTGATCACTTTAGAACATTGAAAAGGGTTGGAATTTTTAAAAATAGGTAATTATAATCAGTCTTCTTTCCCCTCTGGCATAAGACTCTTCTTCCTCAATCTGACCATTCTGAAATCTAGAAGTACTCCAGCTCATTGGTCTCCCTTACCCCCATGTTTAGGCCAAAGAACTTGTGAAACCTTAGCCCTGTTTAATACTTGAATTTATCAAAACATAAGAGGGCTAATTCTGCCTAAGGGCACCAAAGAAGAATAAAGATGCCACAGATAAACGTTTAGTCCAGATTTATAATGGACTCTTAAGTGCCTAGTTGAGTGCTAACCGTTAACTCACTTGAACAACAGGGAGGTCATGACACAAACTAACATGTTAATTGTATAGACACTTCACTTCACCATTCCTCAATGTAGCTGATAAACTGCATCCAGTTAGCTTAAATACATGAATGATGAATTTCCCTGCGTATATAAATCAGGAGTTCCTAAAGTTTTCTTTTTCCCTTTGTACAACTACTGACTGCCACCTCGCTTGGTCAGTGCAATAGAAAATGATGACTAAGAAACACATTGTCTCAATATCAGTGGACATAATGTCCTAGTAGTCTATAAAAATCTCAAAATTCTTAATCTAAAAGGTAGTTCTGCCAATCTTATAACCTTTTCCTTTGTTAATATAAATATCCAATCTATGAAGGTCTCAGTTTCCTTACTTAGAATATGAGGTGGATAGATTTGCTAATATCTAGGGACCTTTCCAATTTTAATATTCCCTAGTTATAAGGGCTGAGCCAAATACAATGGCTCCCTTAATCATTAACCTCGCTCATGATGAAAGTTATCAGCAAGTTCTACTTGTAAGAGATTAAACATTCATATCCATGTATATTGTAGCACATTGACTTTTACAGAACTCAAAGTAACACAACATAGTTACATTCATAGACTTAAGGTCACTGTGGTATACTTTACAATTTTTCTTCTCCCTAGGAAGGAAATGTAGATCCCTAGGAAGGGATTTCTTTCTCTGCCTTTCAGTAATGTAAGCCTTTTATTATCTCTTGGATCCTAAAAATGGGTAGGGTTTTGGCAGGTGGAGCTTAGGACAGACATTCCAGGTGACAGGGACAACACAAGAAAGGGCAGAAGGAAGAATGGATTTTCAGAAAGACTTGATATCTTACATGATGAGAGCAGCGTTTCACAATCTCTGTCCTGCAGAACACTGGTTTTAGATGATGTTAATGTAGTTAGAAGACAGAAGCATTTGGGAAGAGCCGTACTCTACATCCCGACATGAAATTCAAGTTTCACTTTGTTACATTACATACTCTGAAAAGTTTTGGAGGAAGGAATTGATTTATTTTTGTTTAATTCAGTCTTACTTACAGTTACTTGACAAACCTATATTCAGCTGATGGGACTGTATTTTGTGAAAGGCCAATTGGAGAAATGGTGAGATGGAGCTTAGGATATTTCTCTGTTGGGACAGGCATGTGATTATTTTTCTTATAATTCTTTACTGTTTGTCCTAACAATTGTTACTTTGCAGGAGTCAGTTTTTTTTGTTTTTTTTACATCTTTATTGGAGTATAATTGCTTTACAGTGTTGTGTTAGTTTCTGCTGTATAACAAAGTGAATCAGCTATGTGCATACATATATCCCCAGGATTCAGTTTTAAGCCTTCTGTTTTTACCTGAGTTATTGGGACTCTTAGAAAGCTCAACAATCCTGGAGTCTTCATCTCTGATGTAGTTTCCAGAAGCTCCTGGCACTTACCACTATTTCCTCTTGATTCTTTTCCTCCGACTTCAGACTTCTTACGGTTATGAGCTGATGGTTTTCTCAGCCTCTAGTGTCAAAACCAGCTACCTCACTCATCTTCATTGTCTCAGTTACAAGGTGCAATATTTCCCATGTTTATATGTGTCAAAATATAAGTCAGGAATTGATACACAGCATATGCGTAATAAAAATTGTATTTCTTTTTTTTCTTTGTTCAAAGGTATCCAAACACTGGCCAAGTTCTTAAATTGAAAGTAGAGTGATCTAACTTATTCAGCTCATCCAACCATCAATATTCAATACTTGTCTTTTTTCTTACACATATTTCTTGTATTCCAATTGTGACATTCTAGAGCACAGTGAGTACATTTATAACTTATTACTGCATTACTACCTTGGCTATTCCTTGACCAAAATTTACTTCATACAACTGACAGCCTAATTAACCTACTAGAGGTTTTTTTAATGTACGCATACATTAAAAAAAACTCTAGTAGGTTAACTACATTGCTAATAACTGAATTTTTACATCTCTATGCACCCATGTATCCAACACCAGATCAAGATATTATAAAATATTTCTAACTGCCTACACGGTTCTCTGTTACTTCTTTCTGTTCCATACTCTCCCAGGGCAACACCTAAGCTGACCTCTATCTATCACCATATATGACATACGTGGAAACACACAGTGTGTATTCTTTGGTATCTGGCCTCTGATTACATATCATTATATCGGTAGTTTATTCTTTTATTGTGTTTTCCTGATTTTTTAAACCTAGACATTCATACAGTGTCAAAGTACCACTGAGTTCTTCATATTATTATGCTGACCTCCATCTTCAGGGGCTTTCCACAGTCTTCCACGTGTCTTTCCACCTACTTTCTCTTCCGTCTAATTATGTTTCATTTAACCAACCTCAGCCAGCCTTCCCCCATATTCCCCAACACGTAGCACTCCTGTGTTCAGCCAGTTTTGTCCCGTATTCCATAAGGCCTTTGTGCCATTCCTGACACTGTGCCTGTTCCCTGCCCGGAAGGCCTGTTCCCTACCCTCTATATACTTGTTCAAGACTCAGTTTAAATGCTACCTGTCCTGAGAAGTCTTCTCAGAAGAAGCCAGTACTTTTTGGAATCCTTCTTTAATGAAATCCCATAGCAAGTGTAATCTGTCCTCCCTGATCTGGTAATTAATTATCCATTGTTCCTATCATATAGTGTTTGTTTTCCTTGTGTGCTGTTATTATTTATTGAAGCAGATTGCAGTGACTTGAACCAGGAACTGGGTCATTTTCCTCTTCATTTTAGTGCAAGTTTCTGTGATATGAAGTTAAACTCTTTTTCCCTCACTTCCCATTCACCCTCAGCAGTTGTTAAACATGAAGTACAAGTGAAACTTATTGGTTCACAGGTTTTTGTGGTCCTTGGTTCTGGTCCCTAGGTCTAAGCTGCACTTCTGTAGTGCTAATTTGACTGATTTCTTATTGTCACGTAACTCAGGAATTAACTAAATCATTACAAATTTAGATACATATAAGATAGTATAAAAAAACCCAGTGGATATCAAAAGTTTTGGCCTGGAGGAGAGTGTTGTATGAGTCCTAATTTGGTGGGGCTCACACTTAATGATCAAGCCTTCCAATATTCCACTGTAAGTAAGAAAGAGGTATGCAAATATATGGTTAATATTTAACAGTGTTGATAAAAAAGAGAAGAGAGAAAGGGACGACAGATATTTTGAGGGCCTTTTGGAATTCATGAACAATTATGATTGGATGGGGAAAAAGAAGAACCGAGGGCTAACCTCCCACAAGTGAAGTCAGGAAAGAGAGAAGGGCTCATCTGGTATGCAGGTAGAGAGGTTTGACCTACAGAATCTTAGAAAACCTCAACAATCTGAGCAGCGTTTGCAAGAGGCAAACTAAAGGGCTAACAAAAGTCTGCAAAAGTGTCACACAAAGAACTCTGGCATGGTGTTCATCATCTAGCTAATCCTAACATGCAGACATTGTTGAGAGTAAAGTCAGGTCTTTACCAGAGTGGGTTTCTTATTTGGGCAACTGGGTCAAATGAAGAAAGGCAGGTGTAGGCTGCCAGAGTAATAAATAAGGAAAGGAAAAAACAAAAAGAATGAGACATATCATTCATCAGTGATTTCCCCCCAGTATTCTTAGCCTCCACCTTATCTCCATCTTGCTGCTAACACAGGAACTAGACTGAACAGTGAGGTAAAAGGTCTCTACAGAAACTGAGGTAATATAGAAAATGAAAAAATAAAACATAAAATTGTAAATTTTCTTCCTGGGGTAATTGAGATGATAGTTGAATAATAACATAAGATCAGGCGAAGTCTAAAGGAATTTTAGACAAGCTGGATCGAGTAGGAAAACTTCTGTTCGCTGGCGTCTGAGTGTTAGAGAGACACCAAGACATGTGGGCCAAGTTGTGGAGAGAAGGGAAACACAGACGCAAGCTTGACACTTGGTGCAGCTTTTGTCCTTGGGGCATTTGCTGATTCAGCTCATACAGCCTAGGAGCTGAAAAGCCAAAGAGTTCAAAAGACTGTAACCACAGAAGCCAATGGGCAACAGCTCAAGCTAAAGGCAACAACTAATGGAATGACAAGCTAAGTGTATCTTTAGTCTCACAGGGCTGCGGGAACCATTACATTTAAAGCCTAACAAATACAAGGGTAGTTGGGAATAGGGAGAATCCAAACATTCACATGGTAATCCCAAAGGGCAACACCCATAGAGGAAGGACAAGACAGAAATAGACCAACCTTCACACAGACTGAAAAACGGCTTTGAATGAGCTCAAACTGAGAATGGACTAAGGTTACCAGTCCCTATAGTAACTGTCTGCCATGGGCCAAAGTAAATCTTTTCAAGAGAAAGATAACAACATCCAGAATGTGGAGGTATCTTTATAGTTTCCTAAAATAAGTTAAGCCCAATTTTAGTATAAAAAATAATAGGACATAACCAGGAAAAAGACTAAATGATCAAATGTTCAAAAAAAGAAGAAAGAAAGAAAAAAGACAACATAAATAGACACAGGAGGACAAGAGTTA
Organism: Mesoplodon bidens; assembly: GCF_964165515.1. Taxonomy (NCBI): domain Eukaryota; kingdom Metazoa; phylum Chordata; class Mammalia; order Artiodactyla; family Ziphiidae; genus Mesoplodon; species Mesoplodon bidens. Next base: position 159,976 of record NW_027672575.1, on the reverse strand, counting down.
GCAGGCCTTGGTTTAAAAAAAACAACAAAACTACTATGGTTAAACAAAGAAAATAGACACATGGCAAATAAGCATATGAAAAGATGCTGCACATTCCATGTCATCAGTGAATTTTGAATTAGAACAATAATGAGATACCACTACACACCTATTTAAATGGCTAAAATCCCAAAACTGAAATACCGAAGTTGGTGATAATGCAGAACAATTGGAAATCTCATTTGTGGCTAGCGGGATACTTGGCAGTTGCTTACAAAATAAACGTACTTTTACCATACAGTGATCTAGTAATCATGCTCTTTGGTATTTACCCATAGGAACTGAAAAGTTATGAAAAGTTATGAAAGTAAGAGCCTTTACAGTGAGAAAATTCTATGATTCTATGGTTTTTCAACTCATTAATTTGTGTAGTTCATCCACTTTACTCATTGTATACACTTAAGTATATTGTTCCTTGAAATGGCCATTCAAAGTTGTTTCCTGTGCCACACACTATGAATGTTAGGGTTGGTCCTGTGTAAATCTTACCCCCATTGAATTAGTATTATCCCTAAACAAGCAACTTTCTTCCATAAGGAACAAAAAAGAGGTTCAGAAATGTCCAAACTAAGTTTTTATAAAACTGTGTTATCAAATCTTATTTATCAAAAAACTTCAAACATAGCAGTATGAGTTCCCATATACCCTTTACTCAGCTTCCCCAAATGTTAACATTTTATATTACTAGAGTATAATTATTGAAAGCAGAAAGTTTACATTGTCACAATGCTACTAACGATTTATAGACGCGTATTCAAATATTGCCTATTGTCTTGTGGTCCAGATTCAAATCTAGGATCCCTTATTGCATTTGCTTGTCATATCTCCCCATTCTTCTCTAATCTAGGATAGTTCCTCAGTCTTTTTTTGTCTGTTATGACCTTGAACTAATGGAAAATCTTATCCAGTCATTTTGTAGAATTTTTCTCAAATAGGGTTTGTTTGATATTTTCTCATGGTTAGACTGAGGATATGAATTTCTTGACATGAACACATCAGGAGAGATATTATGCCATTTTCAGTACATATTAGAGGTGCAAACAAATCTGTATGTCTCACTACTGGGGATGCTAACTTTGATGACTTAGTTATAATGATAGCTGCAACATCACTATTTTTCCCTTTGTAATTATTTGAAATTGTTCAAATATTCTGCTTCTTGTTTAATTTTCCCATACTAATTTTAGCATCCATCAATAATTTTTGACTCCACCAGTTACTGTGGTGTTTGATGATTGTTCATTTTCTATTCCCATCATTCCCTCTACATTTATTAACTATAATTTGAGTATAAGAAAGAGCTGTTCTTCTCGTTCATTTATGTATTTATCTGGTTATTTGTTCATATATATACATACATCAGTGTGAACTTGTGGATATTTATTTTATTCTACGGGTTAAAATTTATTACTATCATTAATAGTTTTGTTTCTCAAAGTGTTCCATATTTGGTCACTGGTACTCCTTCCAGCTGTCTCCTATATTTTTCCTACATGACCATACAATTTTTGGAGTAATATCTTACTTTCTGACACCACAAAATGCTCCAGACCCATCTTTTACTTTCCTCTGTCTCAGCCTTGAATCAGTCATTTCTCCGTGAAGTTCTTGTTCCTTGCATTAATAATGGTATTCAGAAACCAGAATCTTGGTATGAGGTGGATTTATCACTATCCAAGCTACCTCATTGTGTTTTCAGCAGAGAGAGCTGAAAAAATATATACGAATACATAAAAATATACAAGTATCTCTATTTTCATATTATCTATCTGGGTGTGTGTGTATACACACACACGTGTGCACACACACACCTTATCTATCATCTGTCTACCTACATATATATATATAACTTCAAATTGATATATGAATTCAAATTGATACCTTGATTCCAATCCAACACCACAGGGTTTATTCTAGCCTCCCTTACCCTTTCCTTATTTGTCACTCTTTAACAATTAGAAACCTGATTCTCATTATTTGCAGTCTATTTAGTCATTTGCTCAATTCTGGAATACACATAAAATATTTAAAAATCATTAACCTGTACACGTGTGAAAAATAAATTTACTAACAAGTTCAATATTTGTGTACATTTCTTTTTGTCTTTAGCTTTTCAGTATATATTCTGCATGGTTAATTACAGTATATTAAAATACTGTTTTCCAAAGTTACTTAGGTTAGCTCTTTCCCACCTCCTTCAGTGTGTTTTTTTTCTTCTGCAGTGTGAGAAAATCCAGTACTTTGTGTTCAACTCAGACTACCAAACCAGAAGTTCTAGCAGAAAAGGTGATAATCCATATGTGCAATAAGATCCCCAGGTGATTCTTTTCATTGGAGAAATATGAGGAACGCTGCTTGACGTCTCTACAACTAAGATGTCTAAAATGAAACTTCAATTATTCCTTCTTCCAAACTGTCCCATCCTGCAAATCTTTTCTTCCTCAGTGAATGGTGCCATGATTCACACAAAAACTAACTCAGTGCAAAAACCTGGGAATGGTCCTCAATTCCTTCCTTTTCTTCACTTTCTGCATAGACTGCATCATTAGGTCCTCTGGAATCTCATCTCTCTCTCTCTCTCTCTCTCTCTCTCTCTCTCTCATCACATACATAATGTTTCTCTTCATCTTCATTGCCACCATCTTAGCCACTACCATTTCTCCTTTGCTCTACTTGAACAGCCTAGTGTCTACACAACTATCTTTTCATTTAATTGCTTTCTCTTGCATCTAAGATAAAGTCGAAATCCTTAGCCTTATAGATTCTGGCCTTGCCTTTTCTTGTAAGATGTATTTTCATACTTATAAGTACAGGCACACTCACACGCACACACATATAGTTGGTATTGTTAGTTTAGGTTTGGTTTGCCCTCCCATCCTAGCATGAGAAAATTAAGAAACAAAGTCAAACCAAAAAAAAACTTTAAAAATAAATTTGAATAATATCCTTTCCCTCCAGAACATTTCTCTAAAGCAGTATTATCATTAATGGCAGTACAGACCAGAATTTTTTCCCTTAGACATAAAGGCATGGTGAAGAAGTCACATTAAAAACTGGAATCTAAGCTTTCAATGTCAAATTCTGTCTCTAATCTTCTGCAGTAAGCCATAATGATTAAAGTATAGGAATCTGAATCAGAGGTCTGGTTTAGTATAATCTTTTTTGTAATAAGCTTTGTACCTTAGACAAGTCATTTATCTCTCCATTCCTTAATTTCTTCATTTATAAACGGAGACGTTAAGAGTATTGATATTCAAGGCTAATGAAAAGAGAATGCATCTAAGTACTGTATCAAACACTTTAAAAAGTAACGAGTTCAGGTTCTCTGCCGATTTTTAAATTGGAATATCTGGGGGGTTTTGATATTAAATTGTATGATTTCTTTAGATAATTTGGATATTAACTCCTTATCAGATATATCATTTGAAAAAATCTTTCATTCAGTAAGTTACCTTTTCATTTTGTGATGGTTTTCTCCTCTCTGCAAAAGGTTTTCAGTTTGATATAATCACACTTGTTTAATTTTACTTCTGTTGGCCATGCCTGAGGAGATAGACCCCCAAAAAATATTGCTAAGATCGATGTCAATGTATTTTTCCTAGGGGTTTTATGGTTTCAGGTCTTAAATGTGAGTCTTCAATCCATTTTAAATTTATGTTTATGTATAGTGTAAGGAAATAATTCAGTTTCACTCTTTTGCAAGTAGTTGTCCAATTTTCCTAACACCATTTATTGTCTTTATTTCATTGTATGTTCTTGCCTCCTTTGTTGTAGATTAATTGATCACATAACTGTGGGTTCATTTCTGGGCTCTCTATTCTATTCCACTGACCTATGTGTCTGTTGTTATTCTAATACCATACTGTTTTGATTACTATAGCTTTGTAGTATAGTCTGAGATCAGTGCATGTCATACCACCAGCTTTGTTTTTCTTTCTCAATATAGCTTTGGTTATTGGAGGTTTTTTGTTTGTTTGTTTGGATGATTCTATACAAATTTTAGGATTATTTGTTCTAATTCTGTGAAAAATACCATTGGTATTTTGATCAGGGTTACATTGCTTTGGGAATACATACAAATGACCAAAAGACACATGAAAAGATGCTCAATATCACTAATCATCTGGGAAATGCAAATCCAAACCACAGTGGGATATCACCTTACACCTGTCCGAATGGCCATCATCAAAAAGGGAACCCTTGTGCACTGTTAGTGGGAATGTAAATTGGTGCAGCCACTATGGAAAACAGTACAGAGGTTCCCCCAAATGTTAAAAATAGAATTACCATATGATGCAACAATTCAACTTCTGAGTATCTATCCAAAGAAAACAAAAACACTAATAAGAAAGGATGTATGCACCCCTCTGTTCATTGGAGCATTACTTATAATAGCCAAGATATGGAAGAAACTAGTGTCCATAAATAGATGAATGGATAAAGAAGATGTGGTGTATATATACACATATATATAATGAAATATTACTTAGTCCTAAAAAAGAATGAAATATCTTCACTTGCAACAACATGGATTGACCTAGAGTACTAGGTGTGCTAAGTGAAATAAGTCAGACAGAGAAGAACAAATACTGTATGATTTCACTTATATGTGAAATCTAAAAAAATAAAGCAAAGAAAAGAAAACAGAAACAAACTTGTGGATACAGAGAACAAACTGGTGATTACTAGAGGGGAAGGGGGATGGGGACTGAGAGAAATAGGTGAAGGGGATTAAGTGGTAGAAATCTCCAGTTATAAAATAAATGTCTTGGGGATGCAATCTACCGCATGAGGAATATAGTCAATAATACTGTAATAATTTTGTATGGTGATATATGGTTACTAGACTTATCATGGTGACCAATTCAAATGTATTTAGCTGTTGGATCACTATGTTGAACACTTGAAGCTAACATAATATTGTATGTCAACTCTACTTCAATAAAAAAGTGACCAGTTAACATTAATTGGTATTATAATTACATTTTCTCTGCATAAAGGCACATTTTATTGATTTTTTCATTATAAAGTATAAAAGTACCTTTTACTTTCAAGATGAGTTCTAAGATTACTTGTTAATGTTAATATGGTAACTTAAAAGACCTCTAGATATAATTTAATTTTAATTGCCTAACACAAATATGTCTGATATTCACCAGTATGAATTCAAACCTATTAGTAAAGATGTCAAATGAGTCACCAAAACATTTTTGTTTATTGCCTCTCATTGAACCCTAAATGCTAACAAGACTTTTTGTTGGAATGAGGGATCAAAATTTTATACTCTTTAAGAACTAATGCCATAGCTGTTTTATTTTTATAAATAAAGCTCTTTCTGTTTACTTTGTAGTGTACAATTTTTGAATGGCCTGGAAAGAGAAAAATTATTCTTTGGGCTGACAAAAATGATAAAGAGGCTCATTGCTGATGAAGGGAAGAAGACAAAGAAGAATAGAGAAAGAAGGATTCGTTCCTCTTTCAAAAGGGGGGCAAGATACTAGAGCTTTCTGCAGGGAAACTGAAGCACACCTTTCTTTCTGAGATTTGAAAGGAAGAGATGCCCTACGTTGAAATATCTAGAGTATATCTTCCATTTAAAAATGAACCTAGCTAATCATCCAGTGAGGAAGAAAAGAGTAAAATAGCCTTTGATCAAGTCCTTTCTGTGGTGTTAAATGCAACTAATTATAATGAATATCACATATCTAATGAGTTCAAGAATTCCCCTTGGAAGAATCGGTCTGTCCTTTACAAAAAAGAGAGTTCAAGTGAGTTATTTGCATTTGGTAGGGAAGCTCTACTGTCTAAATCATACTCATTTAAAGGTGAAGTTCAGGGCTTCCCTGGTGGCACAGTGGTTGAGAGTCCGCCTGCCGATGCAGAGGACACGGGTTCGTGCCCCGGTTTGGGAAGATCCCACATGCCGCGGAGCGGCTAGGCCCGTGAGCCATGGCCGCTGAGCCTGCATGTCCGGAGCCTGTGCTCTGCAACGGGAGAGCCCACAACACTGAGAGGCCTGCATACGGAAAAAAATAAAAGGTCCAGTTCAAAGTCTGCCATAATTTGTTATTATATATGTAATTTTTGAATGTAATATACAGTTATATATGTATATAACATCAACAAGAAAGTGACCCACTTTAGAGTCAAGAAAATATATAGGTGAAGTGTAAAAGTGTTGGAATAGATATACCATAACAGTAACAACACAACAAAACAAGACAACAACAGCAAAACTGGAGTGGCTAAGAAAATATCAGAAAAAAATATATTTTAAGATGAACATTTTTACTAGAGACAAAGATATTTTAAACTGATAGAATGATTATACCATCTAGAATGTATAATAATTATAAACTTTTATGCACCTAACAACAGAACTTCAAAATACAATGAAGCAAAATCAACACAACGGAAAAGAGAAACAGACAGTTCTACGATAATAGTTGGATACTTTAATACCTTTCTTTCAATAGCAGAACAGACAGAAAATCAACAAGAAAAAAAAAAAAACTTGCACAACATTATCAATCAACTAGACCTAACAGCCATCTATAAAACCTTCCACCCAACAGCGTCAGAATATACATTCTTTTCCAATGCACATGGATATACTATATGCTAGGCCATAAAACAAATTTCAGTACTTTTAAAGGATATAAACAATACAAAGAGTGCTCTCAGATGACAACAGAATGCAATAAGAAATCGTTAACAGAAAGAAATTTGTTGAAAATCACAAATGGAAATTCAACAATATATTCCTAAATAATTCATGGGTCAAGTAAGAACTCATAAGGGGAATTAGAAATAATTTGAGATGAAGTAAAAGGAAAGTATAACATATTAATATTCGATTGGTCGCACATAGTCTTTTGAAAAGCAGAGGGGTTAGACAAAGAGATCTAAATTAATTAAAAAATCATTTATTATTCTGGGAATAAAAAGAACTGGGCTTAGTCTCAGTTTTGCCTTTCTTTATCTTTGTGTCTGTTGATCATCTTGGAATAGTCATTACATAGCCAGAATACAGTTGCCATCTCAGGAATCAAATACTGTTATCTCTAGGGCTACCATAACAAGATACCACAAACTTGTTAGCTTAAAAGAACAGAAATTTATTTTATCACAGCTCTAGAGGCCAGAAGATCAAACTCAAGAGTGTTGAGAGGGCCATGTTCTTTCTGACGCCTCGAGGGGAGGATCCTTCTTTGTCTTAACCAGATTCTGGTGGTGGCCATCAATCACTGGTGTTGGCATTTTTTGATTTGCAGCTGCATCACTCTGGTCTCTTCCACTGTTGTCACATGGAATTGTCTCTGTGTGTTTCTGTCTCTGGAAACAATTTAAATAGAAATTTCTATTTTTAAAAAACAAACTGTTGATTACTATGCTCTATTTAGATAGTTCCTCTAACCCACACCCAGTTCCATTTCCCCATATGTATTTGAGAAGGAAAGAGGAACTCCTGTGAGCTATCCTATTGGAAAAAATCAATGATACAGTGCTTTACTAGAGATGCCTCTTACCTAAAATATTTGAATTAAATATAAAATCTGGGGAAATTATCACCCAGTTTCCCTCTTCTAGAGGCATGACCTGAATGATAGGCAGCAGAATATTTTATACCCGTGAGGTTTGCTGACATTATTGATTTGATCCAGAATCTGTATTTTCTCTCTAAAGAAAACAGTATTCTCTCTTTCCTTTCTTTAATTTATAATGTTGATGTCTTAAGATTATTGTCAGAGAGGATGCTTGTAGTTCAAATGATTTGGCTGTATTTCACCAGTATTATTACAAGATAGTCAAACAATGGCTGGGCTCCAGTATAGACCTTGGTCCCTTTGTTCCACTGGGATACGGATGTGAAAGCCACTGTTTCCTTATATTCCAAAGACCAAATAAATAAAACAAATAAATAAACACAAAAAAACAAGTAAATGAAACTATCTTAAAACCAACTCTCTTTTCTTCCTCATCCATGTTAATTCTCTTCTACCTAAAATTACTTCCTGGAAGTGATTTTTATGTTTCTTAGAGCCTCTTTATGTATATATCCACACTAATGCATATAAAACTGTTCCTTGTAGATCTTTTACTTTTTCCGTTTGAATAATTATTTTCACATGTCATATAGAGTTTATCCATTGTCCTAGATATGCATTTTTCCTGTGTATTTGAGCATCATAGGAAGATAAATTCTACTCTTGAAAATGTTAACTGGTGACTGAGACACAGAAAGCTATTCTTCTTACCATTTTTCAATAGTGAGTAGTAGATTCTGTAGGGGTGGAATTTTAAGATGTAAGTATACTGTTTTTCTACACTCCAATTACGTTCCCCTTATCATAGAAATTGACCAGTGAAGTGTGCTGCTGACTTTTCAGAATCCATGTACATACAATCCATTAAGTTATTAGATACAACGTTGGTCAGAAAAGCATACTGTGAAATGTTGCTTTTATTTAAACTCCCACTATTTTCACTCCATGGTTTCAAGATTTGACTTCTTTATTGCCCTCTGGTGGTGGGCTCTGTGAACTGCATATTTACGGGTCTGGGGCACGTATCTTCCCGGAGGTATTCAACTCCTCAGGTACAAGCTAAAGAGTAGATGATAAGAAGCATTCAGATTTATTAAAACTAATTACGAATATCAGTAGCCTGACTGTTGTTTCTAAAAATATAAAATATTTATCCTTCTGTTGTCAAACAACCATATTTCATGAAAAGAAGTATAAATCCTTTTTTGCTTGCAATAAAAGAACAATAATTGAGGGTATTCTTCATTTGGACCAAATACCTTCTCTGAAAATATAAGTGAAAATAGGAGTTGAACTTTCCAAAATATTCTTTAGTAAATAAAACTCCACATATAATTTCAAATTATCATTTAATTTTACCCTAAATTTAAATATCTATATTGACTTAAATGCTGTCCTCTGTAATTTCGGATGATGCCCTCCTTTATATCTTCTTCCTCTCTTCAACAAATAAAATACATATGAATGCCTAACATGAGGTAGGGTATTCTCTGTGAAATAATGATGTTGGGATACTTGATTTTGACTTAGCAGAGGGGTTGAGCCTCTGTGTTGGTGAATTCTCCCCAGATGGTGCGTGTGGAGAGGGTCAGGCATATCTCTGTGCTCCTGAAGTTTTCTCTGTGAAACTGTCAACCTCCAATATCAGAAATAACTTCCTTCGTGAGAAGGGATTTTCAGACATGAAAAGTTTTCTCTTAAAGTGCAAGTATTTTTAAACTCTATAAAATATAGAGCATTATAAATTTTCTTTAGTTACTACAAGCTGAATTTTAACTGAGAAGACTGGGAAGTCCATGTATGTGTACATGCATGCATGCGTGCATGTTTGTGTGCTACACGTGTGTGTGTGTGTGTGTAGGTCTACTGAGGATACAGAACATATTCTGGACATGACAGAGCAGTGGTGTATCAGAAGGGAAAAGAGTATAAAGGACCAGCTTCACCTGCTTAATTTGTCCCCTGACCTGGTGTCGTCTTATTTTCCACCATCCTTTGCTGATCTGTATACTAAATACCCAGGGCTCCTGGGTACCTCCAGGTACCTCTGTAAGTTTTACAAGCCTATCAATATCCCATGTACAGTGGATGGAACCTGGACTTTTTGCCCATATAGTTTTCCTTTCCCTCAGAGTTTTCGTCTGAGCTATGTCATGGGGTAGGTACTGTTGTGAAAATTTGTGCTCACTTGTTAAATAGAAACTACTCATTGAACTGTTTAAACAAATAAACAGTATCTTGAGTCAATTGCAGGGCACCTCCAGTCTCCACAAAGCAGAGTTACTTTGGGACAGGAAGTTCGTTTAGTTTCCCCTTAAATCAAAATACAAAGTTACTGAGCAATTGTAGGACCAACCCTGTAGTTGCAAACTTGGGAAGAGATCACAGGATTCTGTCATCGTCTGCTTATCCCCTTATTGGGACAGCAAATAGCTCAATAGTTCTTATACTGAAGTCAAAACGAAGAATAATACCGGAACAAAGTCTGCATTGAAAGTCTGTGTCTTATTTTTATTTTCTCTTGGCACATAGTAGGTAACTGTTAAATGTTCTCTTGATAAATGTGAAAAACACACAAGGTACTTCATCTACTAGGGGTCATAAAATTTCAACTTTTCTTTTGGTGTAGGGGTTGATGATGAAAAGTTTGGAAACTTCTGATCCATGTTAATGTTCCTGCTTTGAGAACTGCAGGGTGCAGCTTTTAGATGGAAAAAGTTGCCAAGAGGACCAGAAGTAGAATAAAGGCATTTATGTAATTCTTCCTTATAGTTTCATTTATTGGTTTTCAGCATCTAACTTTGAAAAGTTGCCTGAGGCTGCCTAGGGTCTGCAATAAGGATCACAGCTGTGCTGTCCTACCCCCTCCCCACACGTGGGAACAGAACCTACCCAGCAGTGCTAATAGAGGCCCATGGCTTTCCGCCCACCTCCGCCCACTGCTCAAGGCAGTGGCTTTTTTCTACCAGCCTCACCCTTCTCCATGTGAATCTTTTTCTTCTTTCCAGTTTTATTGAGATGTAATTGACATGTAACACTGTATAAGTTTAAGGTGTACAGCATCATAATTTGATACATGTATATATTGCAAAGTGATTACCACAATAAGGTTAGTTAACACATCCATGACCTTACACAGTCAATTACCTTTTGTGTGTGTGTGTGTGTGTGTGTGTGTGTGATGAGAACATGTAAGATCTACTATCTCGGAAACTTTTGAGTATGCAATAGAGTGTTGTTAACTATAGTCACCATGCTGTACATCAGACTCCCAGGATTTATTCATCTTATAACTGGAAGGTTATACCCTTTGACCAACAACTCCCCATTTCCTCCACTCCCCAGCCCTTGACGGCCACCATTCTACTCGGTTTCTGTGAGAGCAGCTTAGATTACACGTAAAAGTGAGATTATGCAGTGTTTGTCTTTCTCTCTCTGACGTATTTCACTTAGCATAATGCCCTCAAGGTTCATCCAAGTTGTTGCAAATGGCAAGATTCCCTTATTTTTTAAAGCTGAATAACATTCCATTCTACATATGTGCCATATTTTCTTTATTCATTTGTCTGTCAATGGACACTATAGAAACAGAAACTCACTCAGTTCCTACAAGTGTCCAAGGTAACAATAGACAAAATATGGATGTTGGTGGGTGTAGATCCAGGCAGTAGGTTAGACTACATCCCACAGGCAGGAAGGCCGCTATTTTAGGAGGAGCTGCCTTGAATATGAATCAAATAATAATTGATTTATATATCACCAGTTCAGAACTAACTCATCTGTTTTCAACACCTCACCATAGATATGAAATGAGAATGAGTGGAAAAAGAGGCTTCTGAAGGCAAACAGTCATAAAACCCATTATTATTCTGTAAAAAGGAGACTATACAGTCTTACCTTCAGAACCTCAACTCAAACAAAGACATGTAGCAGCCTTAGTAGGATATAATCGCAACAGAAAAAATACAAGCAGAAGGCAGAGGAAAAAGAAGTGCCATTTGGTATGGGAATAAATAGCTCTGTATGTCTCAAAAGCCTCCTATAAACATGTCTGGGTGTCAATATAGTGTAATAATTAATATCCATAAACCCTGAGTCTTAAGAAAAAAGAACTGTATCTTTTGCTTTCTTTTAGAAAGGGACAGAAAGGTAACTATATTTGCTTTAATAAATACAGAGACTTAGTGCACTTAAATATTTGATCAACTAATTTAAAAAATGTTTCTTACAGTATACATCATTTTCTGATGAAACGGGTAAAATAAGGTTCTAGGGTGTGAGGAGGGCATGCGGTATTCTACACATTTTCTTTTCTGTCCTTTTGTAGCTGAATATCCTTTTCCAGGCCTAAAGAAGTAGTAAAATTATGCACCTAAGATTGAATAAAAGGTTTCATAGACATATTTTACATATATGCCATTAGATTTCCACAGAGTTATTTCAGGCTGCTGACAGGTTGCTTGCTTGAGCTGAGACCCCTCTAAACAAAGCCCAGGAAGAAGCTAACAACTGTGAAAGCCAACTTATTTATTCTGTGAGTAACTTGGCTGCAGAGCAGACTAATTACCCCTTTAACCACACTGTTTGAACTCATTGTACTTATCTGGGAATCACTATTCTGAAAGTAGAGAAGGGGACTAGGGAAGTTAAAAGAGACAAAAGATCTAAATATGGTCTCTTTGCAGAATCTCAAAGGTCAGGCAACAGGCTTCTTTCTGATGGTTTTAAAAAGAGAAGATGAGCTGTTGTTTAAAGGTCCACTTTGGAATTCAAATTCTACCTCAGGTGTAGCCTGAATGCTAGTCTCCACCTTGAGTGAATCACTGAAGGATCATTTCTCAGCACATAGTCAGTGTTTGTTAAATTTTCATATTATTTTATCCCAGTGAATAATATTGCTGAGGGATTTTGAAACTATTAAATTCCGCCAAAGGACTTGATTCTGTAATGATACCAAACCTTGGAAAATAAAGGAAGTAGAGATTGGTGAATCCTTGACAAATTATTAGAGTTGTAACTGATTGTTTCATAAGGAAAGATAGGGAATGGATCACTTAGGAAACTGAATGAATACTTTGAATCTCATCTATTTCTGTTAAAACTACAGGTTAGTTGAGCTCAAAAATTGTAGGTATAAAAATTGTGTTTTTTGGTAATAAAATTTGTTTTAACCCTTCTCTCAATTATGCATTTAAATGTTGACCAATTCACAAGTAACTGTTTACAGTCGATGGATTGGCCAGTGGCTTTGGGATCATTCATTTTATAGTCTGGGATTTCCAGTGTGATCTTTATTTTCCCATTTATACTCTATTTCATACATTTTATTAGCAGTAGTAGTAGAAATAGTAGTAGTAGTATCATTATTATTTAGTTAGAGTAGAAATGTTTCTATAACTTCTTACGATCAGACATATACTAAACAACACACATTTTGAAAGCACTGGTGTTGGAGTAAATTCGATGTTGATGAGACTAGTCACTGCCCTTAAAGGAGCTTGTCTTCTAGTTGGAAAGATGTGACATATACAATAATCTGAGGCATTAAGTAAATACATGGGTCTGAGGGCAGAAGATCCTGAAGGAAGCAAGCTACAAAGAACTCATTTTGAATCCTGGCATTAATATTGGCAGATCTCCTCACACCTTTTTACGACAGTTATAGACAAAGCAAGTAAGACTGGAGAATACACTGCAATGGCCCAACTAAGATTTAACGTCATTTCAGCCTAGGGGATTCTTTCTAGGCTTTGAGTATATGATAATTTAAATGCTACCTAAATAGTAAATTTACTTTAATGCTGACAACGTAGAAAAGATACTTTGCTGCAAAAGTATACACAGTAGTAACAAGTGGATTTTGGAAGAAACTAATATTTTGTCTTATACTGGTAACTACACTATTGCCCCAGACCTAGCAGCAGCCTTTACTCTTTGTTGTTTTCTTCTAAGACTGAAGAGCCTCTTTATTGTTTGTGCTGATTTTTTTCCCACCAACAGATCTCAGAGCAATCTGAGTGCACTGGCCAGTTGGGACAAAATTATCATTAGAATTCTTGGCTAGAGAAGAAAGCTCCTAATTTAAGAATGGCTTTTTGCCTTCTGAGAGCTCAGAAGAGCACATTGCAAGCCATCTACATTTATAAAACCTGTTTTAGTATGGAAAATTTCAAACATCTACAGAAATAAAGAGAAAGAAGTAGAAACTTTCATCCATTGTTCTCGTCAAATGTCCATTTCAGGCCAATAGATTGTCTCTGCACCCTCTCTTACTACTACCACCATCATCCCCAGCAATTTTAAAGCAAATCCCAGATTTCTTTTTCTCAGTGAAAACGTCAGTATCCATATTTCTAAAATGCAAGAACTGCCCTTTTTAAGCTCAACTATGTCATTATCACACATCCGCAAATAATAATGATTCCTTAATATCAACAAATAGCCAGTCAGTTCATGTTTCCTTGATTGTCCTCTAAATGTATTTTTATTTTAATAACCATTATTTATTTGATTGCTGATCCAAACACAATTTCTTTTAAAGTATAGGTTTAAAAGAACTCAGTTTGCTCATTTTTCTTGCAAGTATTTGTCCTTGAATTCAAAGCATTCATCCAGTAGGGTTCCCAACTGTCTGGATTATGCTGATTGCATCCCCTTTCTGCTTATATGTTTATCATGCTCCTTTGGTCCATGTATTTACTGTCAGTTGGTAGATAGATCTAGAGCACTGACATAATTCAGGTGTGATTTTTTTGTCAAGTTTACTTCATAGATAATACTGATGAATTCCAAAAGGAACTATAAAGTGTCTGTCTTACTGTGACGTTGCAGCCATTAATGATCAATGTCTAGATCCATTAATTTATTAAGGGTACCAAATGGTGATATTCTACTAACTAGATGATTATTCATTTACTAGCTAGAACATTATTTCATCAACTACTTGGTTGCCCTGAGTTACAGTTTAATTAGGAAAGGAAGAATAAATGTTTCTTTTATTTTATTTACCAGTTTTACAAAAAAAGAAAAAACAAGAGAGAGAAAGGTTGACTCTTCCAAAGATGACTAATGAGGTATTTTCTTGCTTTGTTGTTGTTTTCAGTGAGGTTGTTATAAATATCGATGCAGAGATTGTCCCCTCTTAGGTTCACGGATCCTGTTCAAGTTGGCTCCTGAGTCCTTTCCACACAACCACAGTAGTCTTTGAAGTCTTCCCAGCTCTCTTATATGACAAGAGGTACCAGGAACATCTTGTTCGTTTCTTATGCTGGATTTGAAATCAGCTGTTTCTCCAAGGAGACATTATCCACTGTGTTTATTCAAACTTGTGTTCCTTCTAGTTTAACCTTCTCTCGAGACATGATTTTTTTTAAACAAATTACTTACTGAATTTTTCACCTTTTCAAATCTTGCTATTCTCCAATCACTTCATTTCTGAATTTTTCTAATTTCTTTTATGTTTTTCTTAAAACCAGTTTCTATTCCTTTGAAAATTTCTTTTACTTTTTCCGCAATATCAGGCAATAAATTTCATTTGTTCTGTGGACGTGTCTTTCTGTGACGTTTTCAGGATTTGCTGGAACTTTCTTTTCACCCCTCTTTTTTCTTTTTTTTTCTCACTGATTTTCTACAGGATGTGAATGGAATACTCTTCTGTCGCTCATTTTTAAATGAAATAAGTTTCCACTTTAGGAGGGAAACATAGATCAGAATATAATTTCTAGCTTCAGAACTCCAGGGCTCACTATCTTCTATTATTTTCACAACATAATTTTTTTTATTTATTTATTTTTTGCGGTACGCAGGCTTCTCACTGCTGTGGCCTCTCCCGTTGTGGAGCACAGGCTCCGGATGCGCAGGCTCAGCGGCCATGGTGCACGGACCCAGCCGCTCCGCGGCATGTGGGATCTTCCCAGACCGGGGCACGAACCTGTGTCCCAGCAGGCGGACTCTCAACCACTGCGCCACCAGGGAGGCCCCACAACATAATTTTAAAAAATGACCTTAAAATTTCTAAAATCTTCCTCCTCGGCCCTCCTATGCCCATTTACCCAGGCCTCCTCTTTCCTGTCCTTGTTGAGTATGGGGATTTGTTCTGGAATGGTGCTTTGGTTTGATAGGTGTCAAGGTTTCACAGACCCCAGAACACTTGGCATCCTCAGAACATTTCAAAGTTCTTGCACTCAGCTGCAAAGTGGAGCCTGCAACATTCACTCCCGGTTTCTGCCGCTGTTCTCAGTGAGTTTTTCAATCTCAGTGAGTTCATGAACCATAGTAACCTTTGGCTCTCCTTAAAGAGAGAGAGAGTCCTTCCCTCGTCTTCCTCCCACACACCTTGGGATACACATATGTAGGTCTTTTTCCTGTTGTTGGTTTGTTCCTACCTGGCTGTATGTTGCAGTTAATGTGGACACCTTGTTGTAGATGTTGTCTGTGGGTTTTTGATCTTGCTATCCTAGATGCTTTTCTTTCTTCTTTGTGGGGGTGGGGGGTTGTGTATTTAGGGGAGGGGTGGCATATTCAGGGATAAAAATCTTCTCTGTAGCCACCACCATTTCCCCAGAATCCTCTGCCATTAATATTTAAAACAAAATCATGGGAATCATTATCCGGATCCTTAGGATAATCATTACACTGTATCTGTCTTTTTTCCAGGCTTCAAGCTGCCTGTGGCTCGCCACGTTAGTATACTGACATGACTGGGCAATGCCTAATTTGATGGGCTCTTTCTGTACTACCTTCCTCCTAATCATGACAGTCTTGTACGCTATACATAGTCTTCTTCACTGATAGGGAATTTAGAAAATACAGGAAGCCATGGGTTTAATAGCTGAAAGTGGAATTAATGTGTTCTTTTTCTCAGGTAAAATATCATAAGACTCCTTAGGCCAAAGTTGTAAAATGAAATCGCAACTTTCCTGGAATCATTTTGCAAACGTGAATGCCCACATAAAGTACACTAGGACTTGAATCCAAGGAATAACACATTTTTAGAGCCTCCAAATGTATAAACTTAGTACAATTCTGCATTACTTCTTAAGGCAACTGAAGAAAATAATTTTGTGATCAAATAAATATTGATTTTATTAACAGTTATTTTAAAAGTTTACAAAACTTATAAAAAATGTTAAGGCTCTATCAGCCTCATCAGTTGTTAATTTCTTTTCTAGAATCTTGGATTAAGGAACAGTCGTTTGAGGGGAAACATGGTATAAAATGGGAAGATAATCTAACAGTAAAGATAGTTATATCTCTTCCTGTGTGATGAACTACTCCTAAGCTTGGTGGTTTAAAACAGCAGGCACTTTATCTCCTCACAATTTGTGAATCAGCAGAATGGGCTGGGATCTCCTGGGTGGATCTATCTTGCTTTCACCTGAGGTGACTACTGAGGCTGCCATCATCTGGTTGCTGGACTGGGGCTGGTTGCTTTCACATGTCTGGCCATTGGTGCTGGCTGTGGCCTGTGCCTAGTCTCCACTAGGTTAGCCAGGCTTCCTAACATGTCAGGTTTCCATGAGGACAAGCCCTAAAGCACGAGTGCTCTCCAAGCTTCAGCTCTTGATATGCCATTGGGCCAAAGCAAGTCACGTGACCAAGCCCAGGTCAAGGTGGAACAAAACTACACAGGGTGAGAAAACGGGGGGAGGGGCATTTGCACTGGGGGTCAGTAGTCTAACAAACTGCTGCAATAACTCTATAAAGAAAAACACCCCGGAGGACAACTGGTAAAAAATGAATGTGTGCGGGGTGGGGTGGGGTTTGGCATAGGGGGGCAAAGGCAGTAAACAGAGGCTACCAAAATCTGAAGATTCTGGAATTTTTGGAAAATCCACTGGGATTAAAGGAGTTACACAACCATGTTCTGACACCAGAAGAAAGGTGCCAGTTGAGCATCAGGGAAGTCTAGCGCTCTTCCTCCATCGCATCAATTTTCACGTTTCTTTGACTCAGCATATTTGTAGAATGAATCATGACTTTCTATAAATTTTTAATTCAGTTTTTCAAAGAAATAGTGACCTCGCTTCTATCTGCTGTGCCGCAAAAATGCCGTAGAAAAAAATTCCTTCTGTTAAATCGCTCACTAGGTGAAACTGTATGTGTAACCTAGTACCAAAGAGGTATTAAGAATCGCCACAGCCGAGCCGGCCCTCCGCATCACGCACCCTATAGCAGCCAGTGGGTGAGCCGGGAGTCGAGGAGGTCACCGTGGGAAGGAGGGGCACGGGCAGCGTGGCAGCCTCCTTCCGTCTCCGTGGAGCCACCTCCGGCCTCCGGTACAGGGAGTCGTCTGCAGCAACCAGTGGTGGCCAGCCTTGCAGCGCTGTGTTCTAGGTCAGTAGCTTCCAAGACTCCAGTTGGATTCATTGGAGTAGGCAACGTGGGGAGTCCAGTGGCAAAAGAGCTCATGAAACATGGCTAGCCACTCACCATTGTTGATGTGTTCCCTGATTCATGCAAAGAGCTTCTAGATGCAGATGAACCCTGTAGTGTCTTCTGCAGGGGATGTAGCCGAAAAAGGTGACAGAATTATTACAATGCATCAATGCACTAGAAGCTTATTGTGGAGCAAATGGAATTCAAAAAAAAGTGAAGAAAGACTCACTATTAATAGATTCCAGTACTGTTGATCCTATGGTTTTCGGAGAATTGGCCAAAGAAGTTGAGAAAATGGGAGCGGTTTTCACGGATGCCCCTGTTTCTGGTAGTGTGGGAATGGCTCGATCTGGCCACCTCACACTTAGGATGGGAGGGGTTGAGCTGCTGTGGTGCATGGGCTCCCATGTGGTGCATCGTGGAGCTGTTGGGACTGGCCAGGCTTCGAAGATCTGCAAAAACTTGCTGTTAGCTATTAGTAGGATTGGAACTGCTGAAGCTATGAATCTGGGACTCAGGTTAGGGCTTGACCCAAAACTCTTGGCTAAAATCCTAAATACGAGCTCAGGACAATGTTGGTCAAGTGACACTTATAATCCTGTACCTGGGGTGATGGATGGAGTTCCCTCGGCTAATTACTATCAGGGCGGATTTGGAGCAACACTAATGGCTAAGGATCTGGGATTAGCATGAGACTCTGCTACCAGCACAAAGAGCCCAGTCCTTCTGGGCAGTCAAGCCCATCAGATCTGCAGGGATGTTGTGCGTGAAGGGCTACTCAAAAAAAAAAGACTTCTCATCCGTGGTCCAGTTTTTGCAAGAGGAGGAGACATTCTGAGTTTGCCCTCTGGCTGTGAACACTGAAACATTGAAACCAAACTGTGTCTTGGAGCCCCTTATGGCTCACTCCACAGGAAAATGGGCTTAATCAAAGGTCAGCTGTCTGCTTTTGAGTGTGTAGGTCAGGGGTTCCCAACCCCTTGGCCTTGGACGGGTACCAGTCCACAGCCTCTTAGGAACCGGGCTGCACAGCAGGAGGTGAGTCGCAAGCAAGCCAACTAAGCTTCATCTGCTGCTCCCTATGCCTCACATTACCGCCTGAACCTCACACACCCCGCCCCCCCTCCCTGGAAAAATTTGCTTCCAGGAAACCGGTCCCTGGTTCCAAAAAGTTTAGGCACCTCTGGTCTAGGTCACAGTAGATCCTGGGATTTTTCACCCATTCTAAACTGCTTATTCTTTTTATCTATTTAGCAAACATATCATCTGTAATTTTTTTCTCTGCAAGCCACTGATGGTAACTGCTAGCTAGCTAGCTGATTGGCCTTTTTCAAAAGTTTGATTCCTAAGCATCTTCAGCTAAAACGCTGCCTACTTCACTCAGGATATTATTTACTCCACTTTACAAATAAAACTAAAATTGTTTTCAACAGGATAAAATCTATCCTCGAGGAAAGAAAAGAAATTGGTGTGAGAAAAGATATTAGAGAAAGGGGAAGTATAGTGAGTTACTACCTGTGTCCCTCAGAAAATTTGTCCTGTTAAATAACCCAGTGGTGATATTCTTGCATTGAGATTACTGGTTTATTTTCTAGGAGTTGTTAAAGCAAGAGAACTCCTTGCTGCATGTTATGTAATTTGGACTCTGTTACATTATCTTGTTGTGCCCCTCTTGTAACAACTTCCCATACTCAGCAAACTTGTTTTTTCATATTTTTGCTTCCTTGTCCATTTTTACTGCATATTTTTTGACTTCAAAAGAATGACATCTTTAGAACTGTTTCAGAGCCAACGATGATATGTGCTTTAGATAATTATTACACTATGCTAAATATAACCATATTCTTTTGAATTCAAATAGATTTCTATGCTGATAAAAAAAGAGAGGCACATTTCATCAATGTTTAAATAGTATCCTTCTTCCTCTAAAACTTAAAATAGGATTCAGTCTGATTGCTAAAGGGTTATTTTCTTCAACAACAAGAGCTGACTTAGGCCATTTCTTGGCAGTGGAATCTGAGCATAGAGGTCCCTGTCTGACTGCCCTTTGTTTCTCACTCACAGTATCCTGGGTGAGTGTAATGGACGGGCGTGCCCTTATGACTTAGCCCACTGCTACTGCTCCTGATGAGGGCTAATGGTGTGGGCCACTTTAAATCTTGCCCAGCAAAGTGCTGACATCTGGGGTTTCCTATCAAGTTTACCAGATATTTCACAGTAATTTCATAATTTACACAACATAAAAACACTGATTTTGAGCTTAGGAAAGCATTTCATTTAAACAGATAGAGAACACTACTCTACAAAATGGTTTAAAATTTGTGAGCAATTGCATTAAATAAACTCTAATATAAATTAATCTAATACAAGTAAACTAATAGTTGCAAAGCTACTGGTTGCTTCAGAAGCGGTGGCTACGGATAACTTCAAAGTTGTTTCCTCAATTCATTAAGAGGAGAAACTATTTGCTGTCAGCTTCTTCTTGGGGAAGCTTAGTTTGATGCTGATTCGCGTTATGAATGTATAGGAACCATTACTGGTTCTTCCTTTCCATATTCAGTGCACCATTATACTTCTATCCTCTTAAGATCTGGATATCTGTTACTGCTACTGTTGGCTGGAGCCTGGGAGGAGGAAAGCTATCAAGAAAAAAGGTCAACAAGTGTTAAAGATTTTTAGCATACCACTGAGCCTTTTTATCAACCATAATCATAAGAAATAATAATTAAAATTACTTATAGCCTGGTCAGTGAGACCTTGAGTAAATTGTGGAAGCATCCATGTTTCATACAGTTTCAGGGGATGGATATTTCCTGTTATTAACTCTATATCCTCTTCAACTGGAACAGAGAGACCTTTCTCTGTTGAAGCAGTTTTGTCTTTTTCCTGGGCATTTTCAGTTTTCTCTTAGGAGAGACTTGTAAAGCTTACATATACAAACTTACACATACACGTATAAAGCAAAGAAGGGATAGGGCAGTCTTGAGAGGACACGGTTTTGTAGCAGGCACACAAGACAGAGCTAATACTCCCTGATTGCATTTGCCTCCCTAGCCCCATCTCCTTTGTGGAAAGCATCAGCATTCTGACTGGTCTCTGCACCCCACTAACTGGACGGAACACTGCATTGGCATTCTTAGGGAGCACTGATGGTCCCTCCGGAAACTGTGGTTAGAGCTTGTGCAGCCAAAGTGCACAGGAAAGAATCAAATATACTTCAGATAACATGCTTACTCTGTTTTGCTTAATTAGCACTTACTCCCTGTAAGAGGCTGATTTCTGCTTTGACAGGGAGTAATCGAACTCGGTATTCACGCAAACCATAAAATTAAAGTTAACATACCTCAGCTTTTCATCCTACTGGAAGAAATGTATGAAATCTAAAGTTATTTTTTAATTGCTGCTGTTTAGAATGCCTGAAGCCCATTTGCTGAACTTGTTAAAGAGCAGTGTTAATGAGGGTATTTTTCGTTTCTTTCTTTTCCGACCACAGCATGAATTCTCAGCCCAAAGTGTGCCCTGTTTCCCACAATAGAGACAGGGGAAAAAGTGCGAGTCTCTCACCACAAAGCATGAGACAACTACAAATACTTCTCTCCCAGAGTTAACATTGATGAGAGTCTTTGTGGAAAAGAACTTCCTCTTTTTGCGGGAATACAGTAGAAATGCAAGATGTATTCTCCACAATTTCACTATTGGAAAAATAATTTCATAGTCTCTCTCTCTCTCTCTCTCTCTCTCTCTCTCTCTCTATATATATATATATATATATATATATATATATATATATATATATTTTTTTTTTTTTTTTTTTTTTTTTTTTTTTGCGGTACGCGGGCCTCTCACTACTGTGGCCTCTCCTGTTGTGGAGCACAGGCTCTGCACACGCAGTCTCAGCGGCCCTGGCTCACAGGCCCAGCTGCTCCGTGGCATGTGGGATCTTCCCAGACCGGGGCACGAACCCGTGTCCCCTGCATCAGCAGGCGGACTCTCAACCACTGCGCCACCAGGGAAGCCCCATAGTCCATATTTTTTATTGGTCTTCTTAAAAACATACACAGTGTTTACAATAAGGAGTAAAAGAGAAGATTTTCAATGTGATATTTCAAGGAGCATTTTGTAAAGGCAGGATCCAGTGCCAACTTTGGAAAATTAACACACACCTATGAGATCAAAGAGTCACCTGCAAAAAATTTTATTATGTTTTTCTTTCATACTAGTTTCCTAAAGGTGCATTGTTACTTCTTGGTAATGTAATAGTCAGAAAATACAGCAAATAGTTTCTCCTCTTAATGGTGGCCATTTGAGGAAGAAGTAGCTCTTACATAAGTGTCTAGTGACCTTATCTCTTTTGATACAATACCTCTTGGTTTCAGAGGCTTGCACAGATTTCCTCTAAATGAATAAACTTAGTAAGATTTTTCTAACTATCAGTCTAAAAGTAGATTTAGAAATCTACTTCTGAAGCAGTTTTGTTAAGTAATTATTGGTCAGTTCTCTTTCTGATTGGTACTTCTTTCTGCAAAACAAATCCCTGTACTTAGAACAATTAATACCACCATCCCTGGCTCCTTGATTATTACACAGTGATGTTTCTTGAGAAAAAAGCTTACCCTTTTTGGGGGGAAACTTCAGTCCCTGAAGTAATACTTCATTAAAACTAGATCTGCTTCTAATGCCAGTGTGATGCAGATCAGTATCCCCTTTCTTTTGACTTTCCAGGATGTGTGAAGAGAATGGTATGGTTTGGTTTAGGAAGGGTTGTAGCTTAAGAGGATTGCATTATGTTTCTGTGTCACTTTGGGGGATTTTATTTCAATATTATATCCTGTTCTGTAAAAACACCCTAGTCATTCTCTTACTTATTATTAAATAATTAAACGCTGCCCTTTGTTTACTTTCCCCTTCTGATCAGAAGACTCCTCTCCACTCTAGGCCTTGATCTGAGTTCCCATTCATCAGCTTGTAGTAGATACACTTCTGGTTTCTGAAGTCAGACAGATATGGGTCCCATTTCTGTCTTCATCAGTTATAATTTAGCCTCTGATATATGCATACCAGAGCTGGGAGTGACAAACATTTTGCTTCTCCTTATTTTCCCAGGGTTCTGTGCATTTTAATAGAGGATCACAATATTTGAAGTAGAGCTGGGATGGGGTGGAACGAAAGAGCAGGAAAACATGCTTTTAGGAAGGTCTGATATACAAATCACATGGAGGTAACTGCTTGAGGGAAAACCACCCCTACCTGAGTATTGTCAATAAAGTAGCACAGGGAGGCAAACGAATCAATTGTTCACTAAAAAATATTCTTCTTTAGAAGAATAAAATTCACAAGAAAGCCTCATTGCAAATAAAATATATTTGTTTTCCTAAAGGAAGATATTTGGAAAGTCGTAGTAAATACCTCTTTTGACCTTCTGTGTCCCTAGTGTTCTATCTCCACTAAGTTTTATGAACACTACATAGAGGAGGAGGCTGAGTCTCAAAGGCCATAAGTAAGAGATGGATTTCAGAGCCTTTGCAAGGTCCTTTATGCCCCATGACTTCCCATTGCTTGTGCTTTTCATCCAGATAGGTGCTTAGGATACCAGAATGAATACATCTCTTTCGAGAGGTTTTTAACAGACATTAGATCCTAAACAAGTACAACACCTAACAAATAGAACAGAATGCTTTATTTAAAGCAGAAACAGAATAAATGCTCACCTAGTATCATTTAAATCCCCATTAAATTATTTTTTGAATCAACATGTTTATATTTGAGGGTATTTTCTTATTTTTTTCTAGTTCCCTTTACTTGCACCTCCTTTCTTTTTCACTTTTCCCAACTGAAATGTTTATGGTTTCAAAAGTAATTACTTCTTGAAGAAAGTTTTCATGTATACTAAGTGCTACCTAATGGAAGCCATAGCATAGAGTCTGCTAGCGTTTAGAGTGGTATAATACATAGCCAGGTTGAATCAAGTGGGAGAGAAGGTTCATCATTCTTTTAAACTGGCAGTGTTGCCAGAGGTGGATTAATATGCTCTTTGAATCTCTTATGTGCTGTAAGTCTCCTTGATCACAATCACTGTGTTAATGGTTGAGGTTTTGAATTAGTGGTGTCTCCTGGGCTCAGCTGGGCCAAGTCCCTTCACCTCTCTGGCCATATTAGGTGATGGTTTTCTCATTTCAATACATGATCTCTGTTAGAGGGAGTGTTGACTATACCAGACTTTTAACGTGGGCACCCAGAAAGTGGAAGAATCTCTCTACTGGTGATGAATCATAACTCTTTTCATTGTGAATATAGTCCTTCCCTTAGGTAAGGTAGGAACACCATGAGAAATAGAAAGTTCTCGGGTGTCTGTGGAAGCTGGAGTGCTCTCGACCTGTCAGCTCACTGGCAGAGCAGGCTTCGTCCAGACACTAGAGAACAAAATGTGAAATTGGCACCAGCCAGCCTCTCCATTGCACAGGATATCCCTATTTAAATTTGACAATCGGGATATTTTATAATTTGAAATTCTTGTCATCTGGTTTTCTTTAGTTTTTTCTTTGGGTTGAAAAGACTGAGAAGCTTGTTAAAAAATCTGGAATTCTGACGGTGAGGCTTAACCAGATCTATTGAGTCATCAATCAGCAAACATTGACCAATGCTTACCATTCCCTCAGTTACTATACTAAGGACCCAGACACGTCTCAGATAGTGGCCTTGCTCATTCACTGTATTTACAGTACTTTTTTCTAAATGTAACCAGAGCTCAGGTAAAGACAAGACATTGATTTGAGTCTGAAGTAAACAAAGCTGACTGGTCTGACCCCTTCAGTTTCCAGAATTCTTTTGTTTCAGGTAGTAATTTTCCCAGACCAATAGAACAAAGTCCTATCGTCTATTTATTTAATATTTTATCACAATAGTCCTTGCCCCTTTGACCTCTAGTGAGGAAACTTGCATAAGAAACTAAAATATGCTTAGGTTCTATGGGTAAGTGCAGATAATGATATGAATGAAATTGAAAATGAAAGCAAAGGTAGAAAAGCCAGTTCTGAATAGATGAAGTAAGACAGAGGTATTTGAAAAATCAAGTAGAAAAGATACAATAAGGAATGGAGAGCTTCTGGAAGTTTTCCAATAGGTGAGGGGTTGGTACATCATTTTCTTTTAATAACATGTCTGGCAGTTGTATGCCAGAGAAAGTTATAAGGGGGTTGACTATGTGCATGAAGTCCAGTGAGAACACTGTTTCTGTAGGCCACTGACGGTGTTCTGAGTGTACATTCTATAGTACTAGAAATTAAGTTAGGAAACAAAGGGTAATCTGATGTCATTTTAAATGACATTTCACAAATGATTAGAGAGCTAAAAGGTGTCTTTTTTCACTCAGCCAACACGTTGAGCACGTACTATGGGGCAAGCACTGTGCTTATGGGTAAGAGATAAAAGAAAAAATAAAGGCCAGAGGAACTCAAAAGAGAGTGTGAGAGATGCATAAACAACTCATTACAATCAAATAGGGAGAGGCTATTAAATAAATAGATCATAAAAATGTAACTTTGTAAAACAGAACTTAGAGTCACTAACCCTGCTAATAGGGGATATTAAAGAGAATGCCAACAATGAGGGGGTTTGGAATTAGGTTTTGAATGTCAGTAGGAATGTTCCACGTGGAGAGAAGGTCAGGGGCATACCAGGCAGAAGGAACATCCTGGACTTGAGAACCAACACAATATGTTTAAGTGATTGTAACTGAGATTTTTTTGACTAGAGCGTAGGGTATAAGTTGCCAAATGGTAGAAAATAGAGTATAAAAGTTAGGCTGGAATAAAAGTATAAAGTGTCATAATTCTTATGATGAAAGTTAGGTGTTTTCCTACAAAATGGGTTACTTATAAATATTTTAAAAATAGAGACTGCTGTGTAAGGCTTGAAAAAACACTAAATCAGAGTTGTACAGAGCTCAGGCTTAGTGGTGAAAATTTCTGTATTTTGTTTTCCAGGTTGGATACTGTTACAATTCTTCAACATTTCTTTTTCCTAAGTAAAGGCATCTGGTGAAAATATGGGATCCATTTTATCCTGGGGAAGTTTTGTCTTAACCTTTCTTCTATGTATTTTTCCTATTTAAAATGCTTTTGCAGAATCTAATCGTACGAAGTTCGGATACTTGAAGTACCTGCTCATATTCTGTCTTGGACATAATGGGAATAATTGGGAAGTCTTCTCTAATTTTGAGACTACCATGACTACTCTCTTATGTTGGTTATTCCTGTAGATGAACCAATTTTAGGTTCATCTGAGTGATTAGTTAAACTTACTCCTCACAGATTGATTCAGCAGGTCTGAGAAGATATCTCAGAATATGTATATAGAGAGATAAACAGTAAGAAATTACAGTAAGCACAAAAACAGATAAAGATCATTCATAATTTTTCATAAGATCTTATTTTCTCTCATTTCTCTCTTATTTTTTTCATAACTTTTCTTTAATCATATGAAAAAGAAGGGAATTTACATGGAATAACAAAAGATATGCAAAACTTAAGGAAACACAATTTTCTTAAATTTCTCAAACTTATTTGTATAGGATTCAGAATGCACTTAAAATGATTAAATGACTTAAGCTAAATCTTTTTTATTGCAAACTGTTTTAACCCAATTAACCAAGCAAGAAACTGAGAGTCATTCTTTACTCTTCTCCCCACCCTTAAACTCTGGAACAATCCCTAAGAGTCGTCATAATTATACTATATATATATATATATATATATGTATGTGTATATATATATATATATATATATATATATATATATATATATATATACACACACATATATATACACACATATATGTGTGTATATATGTACACACACACACACACACACACACACACATATGTCCATTCTTCTCTATGTCCATTGTCATATCTTTTACATTTCTTACTCGGATGTAACATCCCAGTTCACTTTTTCCCTGACTCCAGTATTATTTCTGTCTTGTTTATTCTCTGCATTGCAACCTAAATTTCACTCAACGGCTTAGAGCTCTTTGATAGCTTCTCTTTAATTTTGGGGAAAAGGCTTCAAGCACTGTGCTCTTGCCTACTAGTCCACCCTCATCTGCTTTCTCTATCCTTACTTAGCATCTCCTTCTTCCATAAATTTTCAGCAATACTCAGTAGACTTCAGGGTTAGACTTCTCTTACTGCTGAACTTTCTCCAGGTAATGTCATCAATTTGTATCATACTTTACTCATTCAATCCTTGGTTAATGCACTCTCATCATACAAGTTTCAAAATAAACATTGAATCTCTGGCTTTTCATGACTTCCATTAGAGATTAAATTCCCTTTCTACGTGTTCTTATAAAACTTGGCTGTCCAGTTACCTATGAGAGGTAAAGTTCTATTTTATAGTTCATTGCCCCTACTACATTGTAAACTGCATGTGAACAATGTCCTTATTTACCAGTGTTGTAGGTACTCAATGAATATTTATTCTGTTAAAAGATTTATTCTGTTAAAAGTTAAGAGACTGTTTATGTTCCATAAATAAGAGAAAATGTAGCTCAGAACCAAGTAGTGGCAAGAGGCTTGAATAAAAGTAGACAATATTGAGAGAGAGTAGGAATTTAGGTTAGAGAGTACTTGGTTACTGAATTAATTGTGAAGGTGAGGGATGATTATACAGCGTCCAGAGTTTTATTATTCCTTTAAATTAATTTTTATTAGAGTATAGTTGCTTTACAATGTTGTGGTAGTTTCTGCTATACAGCAAAGTGAATCAGTTATACCTATACATATATTTCCTCTTTTTAATATTTCTAACCATTTAGGTCACCAGAGAGCATTGAGTAGCGTTCCCTGTGCTGTACCATAGTTTATCATTAGTTATCTATTTTATACATACTGGTGTATATATGTCAAACCAAATCTCCAAATTGATCGCCCCCTTCCCCCCGCCTTGGTATCCATGTGTTTCTTCTCTACATCTGGGTCTCTATTTCTGCTTTGCGAATAAGTTCATCTGTACCATATTTCTAGGTTCCACATATAAGTGATATTATACGGTATTTGTTTTTTTTTGATATTGATCTGCATGAGTTGCTTATATAGTTTACAAATTTATTTATGTTTATATTTTTTGGAGATGAATCCCTTGTCAGTTGCTTCGTTTGCAACTGTTTTCTCCCATTCTGAGGGTTGTCAGAGTCCAGAGTCTTCAGTGTTCCCCCAGTATCCAACTTGGACAAGTGTACAAATAGTGGTGGTCTAAATGATGTAGAGAGATGAATAGTGGAAGTAAGTATTGAAGGTAAAATTAATCGTTCAGTAACATCACATAATTAATTTTAAGTGTCCATGTTATATTTGGGCAGAGTTGTTCAGTTGGCAATTAGTTAAGTTTGTAAGAGACTCAGGAGAGAGAGATGTGCGTTTTAGGTCAAGATCTGTGATATATATGGTGGCTGGAATCACAAGAGTAGATGAGACCATCTATCAAGGGCAGAAGAGAGCTTCTGAGAAATACACATCTCTTGGCAGAGGGCAAAGTGAGAGTGCCCAGTGAAAGAGATAAGGATGTCCAGAGGCAGGAGGAAGAAGTAGCAGGTTAAGATGCTACTGTTGTTAAGGTGAAAGATTTTTCTGAGATGACAAGTTTGATCAACAAAATCAAATATTGCTGAAAGGTGACAGAAGGACCAAACAATATTCAGTCAATTTAACCACAAATTAAATGTTGGTGAATGCAATTCCAGTGCAGATAAGTAAGAAGAAAAGAGCAAAATTGTGTGAGTCACGAGGTACATAAAGATAAGAAAATACAGACAGTGAGAATAAATACAATTTTTGATAAACTGCACTGTGAAATTAGGAAGAGAGAAAAGGTAACTAGAGAATTACTTGGCATCAAGCAAGAGTAATTTTTAATGGGAGGAGGGCAGCTTTTTAATGGGAGGGGGCCAAAATAAAATCGCTAAAGAGGAAAACCTTAACAATCCCAGTGAGGTGGGAAAATGAATGGAAGATACTGAGGAAGTGAGAATAGGTATTGATAAACTATGTCGAAAAGCTATTCATGGACGTAAAGAGAAAAAGTTAGTTTGGGGTGTTTTTGCTTTATAGTCTGTGTTTTCTCTGTGAAATAAAAGTTTGATGGGAGGTGATGTCACCTCGAGATAGTGCTCATCAAATATCCTATGTGCTTATCTACATTTTTCATCCTCCTTTGTAGTTCAACTGTTTTCTTTGATTCGTTGTGGCCAGTGGCAAAGAAGCAGAATCAAGTGTATCACTTCTGAGCTGAGGTCATTAGGAGCCAGTGTCCCTCTTGTCTGGTCCTCTGCTATTGTGACATGGGAGGTCAAATAGTCCAGATGACGTGGCTGCAAGATGGATCAGGACCATGTGATCTGTAAGGGCTTTACTCAGTAGAGAAATAACGTACTCGTATTTTCCACTGAGATTCCTGTGTTCAATAGATCTGCCTGTGAGAGCTCAGAGAGCATAGCGAAGGCTGAAATGACAAAGACAGAGGGAGAGATGTTGGTAACAGATGGAAGGCGCCTGGCAGATAATATATTAAATGGTAAACAAAGCTGCTGGAGTAAGAGAGAGAGTATATAAGAGATGAGAAGAAGGCCAACTGTCTGTAGTATCTAACGCTAAGGAGTGAGGAGAGAAACAACTGAAAAATAAAAATAAAAAGAATGATGAGAAAGAAGCTAGGTGGTATGCCAACAGAAATCATAAGATTGCTATAAAACATAAAGGAAGGTAGTTTTCAAAGAAGCACCATTTAATGGAGTCAGTTGTTTCCCAAAGGCAAAATGCTATGGGAACTGAAAATAAAGCATCTGATTGGATGACTAAACTTTTATGAACAGAAATGGAACCATTTCAGGAAAGTCATGGGAGAAGATGCTGTGTTACAGTGGGGAGAGTAATCAATACATTGTGAGGAAAGGTGCCTTCATTTGCAAGAAATGCCAATTAAGAAGTGAAGAGAGCCTTTAAAGGGAAGGGATAATGTAAGAAAATCAAAAAAAAATTTAAGGAAACTTGAATAATTCGTAGACAAAGAGGGAGGTATTAGTGAAAGACTGAAAATCAGAGAAAGCTATCTTAAGTTGTTGTTATGGACTGAATTGTGTCCCCCGAAAAATTATATGTTGAAGCCCCTCCTAATTTGACTGTAGAAGATAGGAGATAGGTCCTTTAGGGAGGTAACTGAAGTTAACTGAAGTCATAAGGGTGAGGTAATAATCTGACAGGGACTGATGGTGTCCTTATAAGAAGGGGAATAGATTCCAGAGATCTCTCTCCCTCTGCTCGTAGAGGAAAGGCCGTGTGAGGACACTGCAAGAAGACAGCCGTCAGCACGCCAGGAAGATTGTTCTCACCAGAAACCAATTCTTATGGTATTCAATACCTTAATCTTGGACTTCCACCCTCCAGAACTGTGAGAAAATAAATTTCTGCTGTTTAAGTCATTCAGTCTATAGTATTTCACTATAACAGCCCAACCAGACTAATACAGACCTTCATGTACACTGCAATATACAGAAGCTAAACAATGATTGTGAGCCTGAGATTCCATCTTGAACAGAAGTGTAATGACGCTTGTGGTACTCACAACTTCTCGAATTTTGTCAGAAAGATGTGAAAAAAGTCAGTCAACCAACGGTTCTGATAGTGGATATTTTCTTTATGTGTTTGACATAAAGCAGTGTCTGACAGCCTCCCTGATACCCATCAGTATCGCAGTTTTGATTCTGTGGCTCCAGTTCCACATGGCACCAAGGTGCTGTGTACTGTCCATTCTTGGGTTTTTGGGTGCTGTACCTATTGCCAATAGGTGGGTCAAACCACTGGGGCTCTTCTGAAGTCCTCCCTAAATTTGGACCCAGCTTCAGCTCCAAATCCGAGTCTTCAGAGAGCCCAGGCTGAGGCTCGCCTGCCACAGTAGACACATTGGCTAATGGGTTGCACTGCAGCACCCACTCGGACAAGGGCACCATCAGGATGCCACCGTTCTTCTTCTGCAGGGGTGGACCCGTGGACAGTCAGCTTGGCCCCCAGCACAACCAGCTGCCTGTTCACTCTCTCGGCCCCTGTGAGGAAGGTGTTCAGCCCTGGCTTTGAGGTCAGAGTCATGTCCTCTCTGGGTTTGTGTGAATGGAGGAGCCGCAGCCCTGGTCTGGGTGGTGTGTTGGCCCTGGGTTTCCGGGTTTGGAGGAGTATCTTACCACCTAGACCCCCACCTAGGGCTGAAGAGTTCAGGGGCTGTGGACCGTGGGTTTTGGGGGCAGAAGATATTTAACCTGGCGTTTGAGGAAATGGAGGGAGAAGAGGCTCAGGTTCAAGGGCTCCTGGTTTGAATCTCTTGCTTTAGGTTTGAGGGCCAGGGCAGTCTCTCACCAGAAGCTGCAGGATATCATCAGGAACATTGCGAGTGTTCTTGCACATACCCCGGGCAGCTGAGTGGGAGAAGATGACCGGTGCCTGTGACACTTGTAGGGCTCGCCGTGTCACAGCATCCGAGACATGGGCCAAGTCCACCATCATGCCCAGGCGGTTCATTTCTGCCACCACCTTCTGCCGGGACAGGATGGGGAGAGGGCATGAGGGCTGCATTTATCTTGTGTGTATTTATCTGTAGGGAACAGGCGGGGCTGTACATCCATGTGGGGCAGGGTATGGAAGCCGGGTCCTTACCTCGCCAAAGCCGGTGAGCCGACTGACATTGCTGTAGAAGGGGTGGATACCCTTTGCTGAGCTCTGTGCCCTGCAGGATGGCCAGGAGGCAGTCTAACTGGTGGCCATGACTTGGCTACAAGAGCGTAGAAAGAGGTTCTGTCGAACCGTCTACACCTGCAGCTCCCTGGTGCAAGAGGAGGGACCCAGACTGGACTGTGCCTGGCAGTAGGAGGGCCCTTCTGGGGATTCAGTCTTGTTCTGCAAACCTCCATTCCCCTCCCGACCCCAGGTTCAGGGCTGGATCCCAGGGGTAAACTTGCTTTGGGCCCAGCGTGATCTTGGGCAGATCCCTGCCTCACTGGGCCCTTACCACCTGCACTGTGCTCACCAGGGCGTGTTGCAGGTGTGGGTGAGTGTCACGTAGTGCACACCCAGCGCATAGAAGGTACGCAAGATGGAGAGGCTCCTGTCCAGTGAGTGGCCGCCCTCCACACCAATGAGGCTAGCCAACTTCCGGGTGTTGTTGAGAGCTGGGGGCAGGTAGGTCAGATGATCATTTTCAGAGGCAGGGGTAGCTAACTGAAGTCCCTAACACCTACCACCACCAGTCTCTTTACCATTTTTTTTTTGTTTTTTTGGCCGTGCCGCGCAGCATGAGGGCTCTTAGTTCCCCCACCGGGGATCAAACCCGAGGCCCCTGCAGTGGAAGCGTGGAGTCTTCACCTCTGGACTACCAGGGAAGTCCCCCGTCTGCCTTTAACTGAGGTCACAAGCTCCAGCTCAGAATAGGAGGCACACATGAGGCAGATGAGGTGAACTTGCTCCAGGGTGAGGCGCACAGCATCGCGTTCGTGGGTCCGGCATGGGACGTAGGCTCACCAGAAGTGAGGGAAGGCAAGGGCTTAGTTTGGGCTTTGGAGCTCCTTGGGCTTCTCATAGCCTCCTCAGCTGGCACAACACTCACTGTGCCCAGAAGTCACATGTAATGCGTTGCTTTTTCTGTGGTACTTGGATGCCCGTCAGGTTGGCTCACTGTGACCCCTGTTCCCCCAGCATCCATGGCATGGCACTTTCTAGGTCACTATGGTAACTTAGTTCCAATGTGACTAACCTGTGGTCTCTGAGGCCCCCAAACTGCCCCACATTCCCCAGCAGCCATGGTGGCACCTTGTGTGTCCCTTTGGTACATGGGCACCCACGAGATCATTTTTTCAGCCTGTCCAAGCTGGTCTGGCCATGGCTGAAATTGCACAGATTAACATCCTGTAGCCCGTGGTGGTAAAACTGCCTCAGGACCAGGGGCATGTCGTTGTGGCTGGAGGGAGGTCAAGGCAAATAGGTGGGCTCCTTAGGTCTTGGGATCAGGCAGGACACATTGCCTGGCCTGGGCCAGCCTGTGGGTCCCCCACCTCCCACTGTCACACAGACTATACTAGGAGCAGCTGAGGCCTGGGCTGAGGGGTTCCCACCAGGGAGGGGATGACAGAGAAGGGGAAGGGCATCCATAGATGATGGAGAGGACATCCAGGGGTGGTGTGAGGGAGCCTCCCCACTAGCTCTGCATGCTCCGGACCTCCTGCCCTCCCCGGGGCCAGGCTAGGCACCCAGCGGCCCCCAGCAGCCTGCACACACTGCAGCCACCCGTCCACAAGCGGGAAGTCCCGCATCAGGGCCCGCGTGCGCTCCCGCGGACTTGGGGTGCTGGAGGTGCCCGGCGTGGTCTTCACCGGTAACCGGCCGCAGCAGCAGACCCAGCAGGAGCAGCAGACACAGCAGAGGCCACTGGCTGAGTGCGCGGGGACCATCGAGGCGGGCAGAGGCGGGTCTGAGGGGGCGGGCAGTGGGGTTCTGCCTGTCGACACAGGGCACCCAGCGGCGCGGCCTCGCGAGGGGGGCGGTTTGAGGGAGGGGATACAGAGTCACAGGACCCTGCAACCCGTGCGCAGAGAGCCGCGATCCGGGAAGCCCAGCAGCCACAGGGCGGCAGTGCCCTCCCGCCCCCTGCTCACAGGCAGCTCCTGCGGGCTAAGCTGGCCTCTGCGGAGAGCCCACTCACCTCCCATCGCGGGTTCCCTCCACCCCTGCCTCTATTCCCACTCTCACTGCTCTGAGGGGGCGCCCTAGGTTGCTCTCCCCGGCCTGTAACCTTCCTGTCCAAGCTGGGGTGCTTCTCTCAGAGGGCCACCTTCAGCCCGAGGCCTCCCGGGAGCACACCTTGTCCCCATCTGCCTGCAGCCGGCCCCGCCCGCCCTGAGGGCTGCGTGCCAGTGTCTCTGTGGCCACAGGTGCTCTGGGCTCCCGGTTTCCCGGGACTGGGCCATGAGGGCTTGTGTGGGGAAAGAGAGAGTTTCTGGAAATGGGGGGGTAACCATGTGAGCTGTGGATTCAGGAAGGGGCCCTCTGCCCCCGACCTTCTCTCTCCACCTACTTGACTCCCCAACCTGCATGACCATTCTCTGGGGACTTCAACCAGCACCTGGGAACTATCAGGAACCTCCCCCACTTCTGTCAGCCAGCCTCAGGAAAGAGCGCCCTCAGGAGCCGCTACACCTCCCCAGGGCCTGAATAGAGGGACTTTGGGGATGTGAACTGAACGACCTTCTGGGGAGAGTCAGCGACCCTTTTACTCAACAGAGCAGGAACCCAGTCAGCAGGCTATTTGACTGGAAGGAAATGAAGTGATTTCCATGGCAGCAGAGCCCCCACCGCAGCAACCTTCCTCCCAGAGCTGCTGGCTGACCTTCTGGCCAGGATCCCTCCTACCTCAGCGTGGAAGGCCCGGCCTCGTGGAGAAGTATAGGTTCTGAGGAAAGACCTGGCACCTGGGTTCTGCTGCTACACTTGCCTTATCTCGTGGCCCTTGTGGCTCTAGCTTTCCCAGAAAGCTCAAGGGCTTAAGTGCCTGTGCTTACTCAGAGGCCACACGCCATTCCCCATTTCCAGCCTCAGGCCCTCCCCCTAGCTGCCTCCTCTAGAGACCCCTTCTCCTCAACACACACACTCTCTCTCTCTCTCTCTCTCTCTCTCTCTCTCTCTCTCTCTCTGTCTCTGGGGATGTGCCTTCTCACAGAAGCTCAACCACAGAGATGCTTTAGGGACTGTGCCCAAACTCCTTCATCCCCAGCCTCTCAAGTTTTTGCTCTGATCCCTGGCACCCCCTGGAGCTGTTCCACCTTTGGAACCTTTCCCAGGTGGCAGGAGTGCCTAGCACAGGGGTAGTGACCTAAGTCTGAGCACTGGCGACCCTAGAAATCTGTAACACACAAACATTTTATTGAGCAGTAAGGGACCCCAGTGGGGACAGAAAGGGCTGGCAGTAAAGGAGCATGTGAACCTCGGGGCAGGGTGCATGCTGCTTGACTCTCCATCCTGTTCTTGCTTCAGGGAGCAGGTCCACCATGCTCCAATCGCCGGTTTTTGGGTCTGGAGCAGCCCAGCTCTTCGTCCGAACTTTCTGAAGAGTGCTTTCGTTTGGGAGCACGTCTGGGGACTGGCTTCACTGCTTCCACCTTTGCTGGTGGGGCCAAAGGGACATCCCCGTAGGCCCGGTAGCCACCAACCAGGCAGTATGTCTCCCCATGCCAGCCCAACTGTGTTTCTCCACACCCTCGGTAGAGGACATGGTAGTGCCCGGGTGTGGGAGGAGAAACGGGAGCCACTGCTGCTGCAAAGAAAATCAGAACTGATCAGTCACTTGTGCTGTGCACAGTCTCCTGCCACAATTTCCCCCTCTCATGTCTCTCCCAGTTTCTGGCTGAAGACCTTTAATCTACTTGACATCCAAAACACAGCCTTGGCCCATCACCTCTATGAGTCCCTAGAGAAGGGACACTGGCTGCAAAAGCAATCCCTAGAGCCTACGGCTGCAGCAGATGAGGAAGTCTCTTCACCGTTTCCAGGGAAAACAGTAGAACCCGAAAGAAATTGCACTCATGATGCTCTCCATCTCTGCCTTCCACAACAGAGAAAACATTTCTTGCCGTCTGTCACTTCTGAGGCTTCAATGGAAATGTCTTTCAAGTTTTGGAAAGAAATAATCTAATACAAATCTGTTAAGAACCCCTCTCACCTTGGCAACCCCTCTTGGGCCCCAGTTATACTGCCTGTTTCAACCACACTGAACTCTAGCCCTCTGGTACTTTTATCTAGATTAGAACAAGGCTAAATACTGAGGCCGAGTGATCAGGAGACTCAGAACCGGGGTCTGGGTACCAAGTCTAGGCTCACATCAACGCAGCCTCCTGGGACACCATCCCCTCAGCCCTCCAGTCTCATTAGCACTTCACCACCCCCCCGCTTCATTCTTCCGGTCTTCCCATCAATATGGCACCACCCTGTCCCCGAGTACTCAGCAACTCAGTACGGGATGTGTCTGAGGGGACCGCTAGCGATGTCTGCATGACAACACAGAGGTGCCTGGGTTTGAAGGTGTGCTTCTGATTGTGGCCCCTCTTCCTCAAACGGCTCCATTTACCGTCTGCCAACAAAAATGCACTTGTCTTTTGCTGAGAGGCCACTCAGGAAAGGGTCTGAACGGAAGCATCCTGTAGCCCAAAGGGGAAGGCTACTTTATAAAGCTTAGAACCGTCCTGCACACTTGTCCAGGGATGACCTTTCACTTGTCCTCAGCAGTGAGCCCTGTGGGTCCCTGAAGGTGTCCCAGGTCACTGGTATTACTTACATGTGGGAGTGTGCTCAGTTGTACATGGTTGGCAGGCCCCACAAAAACATGTGCCAGCCAGGTGAGGTGGATTGTATCCCACACCTCCTGTGGAGGTGGCCGGTCCGGGTGTACCTGCTGCACTGCCCACCCAGGGAACAGAGCACAGGGTTGAGTATCTGTAGCCTATGACGTCAGACATGGGCTCTGACCGTCAGAGAAACTTCCCACCAGTTCTCCACCAGGTACGAATCTGCTCGGTTGTCAGTTACCATGGAATCTGTTACCATGGAATCTGTGAGAAGGCCTGCGAGGGCATCACTACCCAGTGAGGTCATATATGGAACCTGTGACTTGAGGGGCAGGCTTCAGGAGGAGGGGCAGTTTTTTGGAGGAGAACAGGGTAGAGGCAGAGGTACTCTGCCTGGCCCCTCACAGCTGGGCCTCCCCACCAATGCCCTAGTCTAGTAGACACCCCAGGTGGGGCGTGCTGGTGGTCTGGCACAGCCCCAGGGGCCACAGGAGGGCAAGAGAGACCCACATTCTGTGATTGGCTTGAGAGGCAAGATTAACGTAAGAGACAGCTAGGTTGTATGG
Organism: Mesoplodon bidens; assembly: GCF_964165515.1. Lineage (NCBI taxonomy): Eukaryota > Metazoa > Chordata > Mammalia > Artiodactyla > Ziphiidae > Mesoplodon > Mesoplodon bidens. The sequence continues at coordinate 123,075 of NW_027672575.1, read as the reverse complement.
CGCTTACCCTAAGAGGCAGAGATTTGTGTGGACTGGGGAATCAGGGAAGGCTCCTTTGCAGTGGGCCTGAAGGACAAGTGAGATTTGGACCCATGGGGAAGAGAGGGAAGACATTCCAGTTTGGAAGAATAAAAGCAAAGACACACTCTTCTCGACCTTGTCCTGCCCCCAATATAAATTCCTAGCACCCTGAAATTTTTACAACTGAGGACTTAAAAAAACCAAGAGGTTAAGGGGCCTTCGCAGTGGTACACAGGTAGTGGAGAGGTGTTCTGCTCAATGGTTAGGTTCATGTCGGGGCTCCAGGTTTACAGCTGATAGGAATGTGAGGACAAGCTCCTGCCATTTCAAACATTTCCAAGTGATACTGAGAGAGATGTTAAAGGTGCAAAATGCGGGTGCTGAATGACCTCACAGAGTGGGAATGGTGGGCCCATTTTAACATGAAATTGAAAACAAATTCATGACAAAAGGACATAATACAAAATGACAACATAATTACTACAGGCCCCTCCCCCCTAGAAGTAAAAGTCATTAGAATCCTCTCTCTCTCCACCATGAAAGAATGAGATAAAGACTCAGCAGCAGCCCCCGTGAGAAACATGGTCAACAGTGTGAAGAGGTGTTACTAAGACGATTTGGTCCACCTCAGAGAAGGAAAGAGACAACTCTGCCCTTAGCCTGATCAGGCCCACAGGAAGCAAGCACATTTGGGGCAGCCTCTGATAGTGTGGCAATGAGAGAGAACCTTCTTTAGGAGGGGACTCCCTGTTGCCGACCCTGAAAAAGCAAAGATGGGACATTCGTTTAATGGGACTGTTGCAGAGGCATTGTTCCCAGGAGGTAGAGACTGCTTCGACTACCATTTTAGAGGTTGGGCCACCGTGGTTGAGAAGCACAGCACCTTCTCTTCCTAAACTGCTTGAATCAGCGGGTACACGTTAGGACAGACGAAGTCAGGCCTCATTGGAGCGGACTGCCTTTGGGAGTGGTAGAATGTAAGCTGTGAAGGGGCATGCTCTGGAGGAGGTTTGTCATGGCAGGTGGGCCAGCATGAGACCATTCAGATTCTCCACGGCTCCAGAGATCACTTGACTGGGAGCATCCCTGTGATGTGGCGGGGGGACTCCTACCTTAACAGGACCTGGCTGGGCATCTGGGGAAGGCGGAATAAATGGTTTTATTAATTTACGAGAGCGAGAGACTCACAAAAGCACTGAAAAAGACTTGTACCTGGATTCTTGAGCCAACCCTAAGAAAACTTATCTAGATCTGGAGTAGGGCTCTGGAGGCTGCACTTTTAAGCTTCCTGGGCAGTCCCACCACAGTGCTCCATGGATAGAGTGACCAAATTATTGTGTGTTCTCGGTTGCTTTGGGGAGTCAAAGTGGGCAATATTAAAAACTGCAGCAGGCATACGTATAAACGGAATATTCAAGGCAAACAGAGGTGTATAGTTATTCTATGCATGAATCAGGTTTGGGAAAAGCTAGCCTGGTGGTTAAAAAACACAACCCTTACGACAGGCAGACCAGATTCTGTCCTACTTGCTTGTGTGATTTTGACCCAGTTCTTTTATCTTTCTGACTGTTTCTTCATATGGAAAAGAGCTATGGCTGTACATTTAGCACAATATTCTCTTTTGGCAAAAGTTGCTCTGGGTCCATTTGTGTTCTCTGCAACTGAATCCTTTCCAGTGTGCAAGCATTTTTAAGTTGTTTGGTGAAGTATTACATTTGACTTTCAACTGTTCATTACTTTGGGCAAAGCTTATGTAGTGCTGCAGAGACTAGAACCTATGCAGAGATAGTGAGAGGATGTTATAAGCTTATTCTGCCAGTTGATACAAAAGTTTAACCTTTTCTCCTCTTCCTCCACCTGCCGCTAAGACATGAGAAAGAAGGCAGAGCCTGGAAATGCACACCAGGCAATACTTCTGTGTCAGTTTGCCTTTTATTCCTCTGCCAGTACTTCCCAGAGAGATTTCACCAAAAGTGCCTAAGCTTGCCATGGCCATTGTTGGGAAGAAAGTTTCTCTCTATTGCTAGTCACATCCCCTTTTCCTTCTTCTGGGGGCTTAATGGATGTTTGGGGGCAGAAACTAAAATTTAAACTAAACGGTAAAAAAACAAAGAAACAAAAAACAAAACAAAAAACATGTGTTCTTTTTTTAACATCTTTATTGGAGTATAATGGCTTTACAATGGTGTGTTAGTTTCTGCTTTATACCAAAGTGAATCAGTTATACATAAGTTCCCATAACTCTTCCCTCTTGCGTCTCCCTCCCTCCCACCCTCCCTATCCCACCCCTCTAGGTGGTCACAAAGCACCGAGCTGATCTCTCTGTGCTATGCGGCTGCTTCCCACTAGCTATCTATTTTACGTTTGGTAGTGTGTATATGTCCATGCCACTCTCTCACTTTGTCATGGCTTACCCTTCGCCCTCCCCATATCCTCAAGTCCATTCTCTAGTAGGTCTGTGTCTTTATTCCTGTCTTACCCCTAGGTTCTTCATGACATTTTTTTCTTAAATTCCATATATATATATGTGTGTTAGCATACGGTATTTGTCTTTCTCTTTCTGACTTCCTTCACTCTGTATGACGGACTCTAGGTCCATCCACCTCATTACAAATAGCTCAATTTCGTTTCTTTTTATGGCTGAGTAATATTCCACTGTGTATCTGTGCCACATCTTCTTTATCCATTCATCCGACGATGGACACTGAGGTTGTTTCCATCTCCTGGCTATTGTAAATAGAGCTGCAATGAACATTTTGGTACATGACTCCTTTTGAATTACGGTTTTCTCAGCGTATAGGCCCAGTAGTGGGATTGCTGGGTCATATGGTAGTTCTATTTGTAGTTTTTTTTTAAGGAACCTCCATACTGCTCTCCCTAGTGGCTGTACCAATTTACACTCCCACTAACAGTATAGGAGCGTTCCGTTTTCTCCACATCCTCTCCAGCATTTATTGTTTGTAGATTTTTTGATGATGGCCATTCTGACCGGTGTGAGGTGATACCTCCTTGTAGTGTTGATTTGCATTTCTCTCATAATTTGTGCTGTTGAGCATCTTTTCATGTGTTTGTTGGCCATCTTTGGAGAAATGTCTATTTAGGTCTTCTGTCCATTGTTTCATTGGGTTGTTTTTTTTGATATTGATCTGCATGAGTTGCTTATCTAGTTTACAAATTTATTTATGTTTATATTTTTTGGAGATGAATCCCTTGTCAGTTGCTTCGTTTGCAACTATTTTCTCCCATTCTGAGGGTTGTCAGAGTCCAGAGTCTTCAGTGTTCCCCCAGTATCCAACTTGGACAAGTGTACAAATAGTGGTGGTCTAAATGATGTAGAGAGATGAATAGCGGAAGTAAGTACTGAAGGTAAAATTAATCGTTCAGTAACATCACATAATTAATTTTAAGTGTCCGTGTTATATTTGGGCAGAGTTGTTCAGTTGGCAATTAGTTAAGTTTGTAAGAGACTCAGGAGAGAGAGATGTACGTTTTAGGTCAAGATCTGTGATATATATGGTGGCTGGAATCACAAGAGTAGATGAGACCATCTATCAAGGGCAGAAGAGAGCTTCTGAGAAATACACATCTCTTGGCAGAGGGCAAAGTGAGAGTGCCCAATGAAAGAGATAAGGATGTCCAGAGGCAGGAGGAAGAAGTAGCAGGTTAAGATGCTACTGTTGTTAAGGTGAAAGATTTTTCTGAGATGACAAGTTTGATCAACAAAATCAAATATTGCTGAAAGGTGACAGAAGGACCAAACAATATTCACTCAATTTAATCACAAATTAAATGTTGGTGAATGCAATTCCAGTGCAGATAAGTAAGAAGAAAAGAGCAAAATTGTGTGAGTCACGAGGTACATAAAGATAAGAAAATACAGACAGTGAGAATAAATACAATTTTTGATAAACTGCACTGTGAAATTAGGAAGAGAGAAAAGGTAACTAGAGAATTACTTGGCATCAAGCAAGAGTAATTTTTAATGGGAGGGGGGCAGCTTTTTAATGGGAGGGGGCCAAAATAAAATCGCTAAAGAGGAAAACCTTAACAATCCCAATGAGGTGGGAAAATGAATGGAAGATACTGAGGAAGTGAGAATAGGTATTGATAAACTATGTCGAAAAGCTATTCTTGGACGTAAAGAGAAGAAGGTAGTTTGGGGTGTTTTTGCTTTATAGTCTGTGTTTTCTCTGTGAAATAAAAGTTTGATGGGAGGTGATGTCACCTCGAGATAGCACTCATCAAATATCCTATGTGCTTATCTACATTTTTCATCCTCCTTTGTAGTTCAACTGTTTTCCTTTGATTCGTTGTGGCCAGTGGCAAAGAAGCAGAATCAAGTGTATCACTTCTGAGCTGAGGTCATTAGGAGCCAGTGTCCCTCTTGTCTGGTCCTCTGCTATTGTGACATGGGAGGTCAGATAGTCCAGATGACGTGGCTGCAAGATGGATCAGGACCATGTGATCTGTAAGGGCTTTACTCAGTAGAGAAATAACGTACTCGTATTTTCCACTGAGATTCCTGTGTTCAATAGATCTGCCTGTGAGAGCTCAGAGAGCATAGCGAAGGCTGAAATGACAAAGACAGAGGGAGAGATGTTGGTAACAGATGGAAGGCGCCTGGCAGATAATATATTAAATGGTAAACAAAGCTGCTGGAGTAAGAGAGAGAGTATATAAGAGATGAGAAGAAGGCCAACTGTCTGTAGTATCTAACGCTAAGGAGTGAGGAGAGAAACAACTGAAAAATAAAAATAAAAAGAATGATGAGAAAGGAGCTAGGTGGTATGCCAACAGAAATCATAAGATTGCTATAAAACATAAAGGAAGGTAGTTTTCAAAGAAGCACCATTTAACGGAGTCAGTTGTTTCCCAAAGGCAAAATGCTATGGGAACTGAAAATAAAGCATCTGATTGGATGGCTAAACTTTTATGAACAAAAGTGGAACCATTTCAGGAAAGTCATGGGAGAAGATGCTGTGTTACAGTGGGGAGAGTAATCAATGTATTGTGAGGAAAGTTGCCTTCATTTGCAAGAAATGCCAATTAAGAAGTGAAGAGAGCATTTAAAGGGAAGGGATAATGTAAGAAAATTAAAAAAAAATTAAGGAAACTTGAATAATTGGTAGACAAAGAGGGAGGTATTAGTGAAAGACTGAAAATCAGAGAAAGCTATCTTAAGTTGTTGTTATGGACTGAATTGTGTCCCCCGAAAAATTATATGTTGAAGCCCCTCCTAATTTGACTGTAGAAGATAGGAGATAGGTCCTTTAGGGAGGTAACTGAAGTTAACTGAAGTCATAAGGGTGAGGTAATAATCTGACAGGGACTGATGGTGTCCTTATAAGAAGGGGAATAGATTCCAGAGATCTCTCTCCCTCTGCTCGTAGAGGAAAGGCCGTGTGAGGACACTGCAAGAAGACAGCCGTCAGCACGCCAGGAAGATTGTTCTCACCAGAAACCAATTCTTATGGTATTCAATACCTTAATCTTGGACTTCCACCCTCCAGAACTGTGAGAAAATAAATTTCTGCTGTTTAAGTCATTCAGTCTATAGTATTTCACTATAACAGCCCAACCAGACTAATACAGACCTTTATGTACACTGCAGTATACAGAAGCTAAACAATGATTGTGAGCCTGAGATTCCATCTTGAACAGAAGTGTAATGACGCTTGTGGTACTCACAACTTCTCGAATTTTGTCAGAAAGATGTGAAAAAAGTCAGTCAACCAACGGTTCTGATAGTGGATATTTTCTTTATGTGTTTGACATAAAGCAGTGTCTGACAGCCTCCCTGATACCCATCAGTATCACAGTTTTGATTCTGTGGCTCCAGTTCCACATGGCACCAAGGTGCTGTGTACTGTCCATTCTTGGGTTTTTGGGTGCTGTACCTATTGCCAATAGGTGGGTCAAACCACTGGGGCTCTTCTGAAGTCCTCCCTAAATTTGGACCCAGCTTCAGCTCCAAATCCGAGTCTTCAGAGAGCCCAGGCTGAGGCTCGCCTGCCACAGTAGACACATTGGCTAATGGGTTGCACTGCAGCACCCACTCGGACAAGGGCACCATCAGGATGCCACCGTTCTTCTTCTGCAGGGGTGGACCCGTGGACAGTCAGCTTGGCCCCCAGCACAACCAGCTGCCTGTTCACTCTCTCGGCCCCTGTGAGGAAGGTGTTCAGCCCTGGCTTTGAGGTCAGAGTCATGTCCTCTCTGGGTTTGTGTGAATGGAGGAGCCGCAGCCCTGGTCTGGGTGGTGTGTTGGCCCTGGGTTTCCGGGTTTGGAGGAGTCTCTTACCACCTAGACCCCCACCTAGGGCTGAAGAGTTCAGGGGCTGTGGACCGTGGGTTTTGGGGGCAGAGGATATTTAACCTGGCGTTTGAGGAAATGGAGGGAGAAGAGGCTCAGGTTCAAGGGCTCCTGGTTTGGATGTCTTGCTTTAGGTTTGAGGGCCAGGGCAGTCTCTCACCAGAAGCTTCAGGATATCATCAGGAACATTGCGAGTGTTCTTGCACATACCCCGGGCAGCTGAGTGGGAGAAGATGACAGGTGCCTGTGACACTTGTAGGGCTCGCCGTGTCACAGCATCCGAGACATGGGCCAAGTCCACCATCATGCCCAGGCGGTTCATTTCTGCCACCACCTTCTGCCGGGACAGGATGGGGAGAGGGCATGAGGGCTGCTGCATTTATCTTGTGTGTATTTATCTGTAGGGAACAGGCGGGGCTGTACATCCATGTGGGGCAGGGTATGGAAGCCGGGTCCTTACCTCGCCAAAGCCGGTGAGCCGACTGACATTGCTGTAGAAGGGGTGGATACCTTTACTGAGCTCTGTGCCCTGCAGGATAGCCAGGATGCAGTCTGACTGGTGGCCATGACTTGGCTACAAGAGCCTAGAAAGTGGTTCTGTCGAACCGTCTACACCTGCAGCCGTCTACACCTACCACCCGCCCTGGTGGCCAGCAGGCCCGGGGAAGCGGCCCCGGCCCCCGCTCCCACTCCCGCCCCCGGCCATGGCGAAACGGCGGAGGGGGGCCTTCATCCGGAGGGAGCTGTGGAGAGCCACACCGGCGGACAGGTGGCGGCGCCGGGGCAGGGAGCCGGAGGGGGCGGCCAGGTGCAGGTCGAGGGGCTCGCGGGCCGCACGGACGGCACCCGGGCCCGCGGCGGAGTCTGGGTCCGGGTCAGCCACCCCGGGAGCGTCTGGGGTGCGGCCGCCTTTCAGGGCCGCCTTCTGGCCGCATAGAGCGCCCCCTCTGGCGCGCTGTGGTGGGAGGGGCCGGAGGAGGTGGGGCCTGCAGCGGTGCCCGTCGGGGGGGCGGAGCTGGCGGCCACCGCCACGGGCGACTAAAGGAGAAGGCGGAGCCGCAGCGGGAGGCAAAATGCCTATGGCACCCGGTGTTCCCAGGCGGTCTCCCATCCAAGTACTAACCGGGCCCGACCCTGCTTAGCTTCCGAGATCAGACGAGATCGGGCGCGTTCAGGGTGGTATGGCCGTAGACGGGGGCGGGGGATCATTTGAAGGGGGTCTTGAAAGGTAAGAGTTCCACAGTGGCGACAGGGCATTCTGTGCAGAGGAAACAAGACAGACAAAGATCTCTATCCATTGACCTTGCTCTATTTTCTTCCAGCATTTAGCACCATCTGAAATTATATTTTTGTCTAGCTTCTCGTTGTTTATTTTCTGTCTCCCCCATGCACTCTAATTCTCCGAGTGCAGGAAGCAGGTCTATCCTATGTGCCCAAAAGAATTCCTGGCACATGGTGGGTGCACAGTACATATTTGTAGCATGGATGAATCAGTAGGCAGTCCAAGCAAAAGGGAGAGAACGGGATTTGATGAGATCTATAAGTACTTATGTGGTTTCATTTCAACCTCACAATTCTCCTTCCTAAGAAAGATGTCATTATCTCCGTCTTACAAATAAGGAAACTGAGGTAAGACAAAGGCAAGCAACTTGACAAAGGTCACACACCCAGTAAAAGGTAAAGCTGGCATTGAAGCCTAAGCTAGCAGGTTCCAAAGTCTGGACTGTACCACAGGAAGAGGCTAACAAAGGCCTGAACTAAGTAAAGCCGTGGGAAGGGAGTCAGAGAGAAGAGTTCATGCTTAAGAGTTGCTGGGCTTAATAAAATGGACCAGACGTGGCCACAGACTGAAAGAATCCCCTGCAGATTCATCTCCATCTGAGCCGCTAGTCCTGACCTCCTTCTCAATCTCATGGGGATGACAGAAAAAACATGCAGCATTGGCCGCTAACTAGCTGTTTATCTTTGGAAGCCTTAGATATCTAATTTCTCCAAGCATGTTTCCCCCACATGAAAAAAATGGTGACAGATACTAGGTTTACGGTTGTTATGAGATGATGCAGATGAAGCACCCAGGACAGTTCCTGGCCCATAGTAGGTGTTCAATAAATATTAACTTACTTCTCTTTCCCCATGGCCTCCTGCTATCTTTTGGTCTGGGAAATACTATTCCCAAGAGGAGGACCAAAGAGGGAGGAAGTGTTAGGAGGGCATCTGCTCTGGGGCAGGTATGGAAATGGATAGTCTCAAGAAGGTAGTGAGTGACAAGCCAGGCCTGGAAGAGGTGGGTGGATAAGAGGCTAGGAAAGTACCCAGCAGTTTTCTCTATGAGGAAAACTCTGACCCCCCCCCCCTATAATGAAGGTTCAGACAAGCAACCAGAATTCCAAGTCATGTGCCCAGTCTTTTCTCTGCACAAAAGGTGTAGCCAGAGCTTGGTGAAGGGGAAGCAGGGGACCATTTGACTTGGGCCTCATACGTACAAATTTGGTTGGATTCCCAAAGGAAGTTATTCATCAAGTTATTATAATTTGGGGTGTTTAAAATGTTAATTTTTAACAGTTATCTGTGAGTTTAATTATGGATTGCACCTAGTAGTGATTTTCCATTTCTTAAAACATAATGTACACTGCTCTATACAAACTGTTTCCTGAAATAAACATGTTATTTGTGGACTCATTTTTAAAAGGGGTTAACTTATAAACAATTAAATTATACCACAAGTTTTTGTAACTGTCTTTGAATTTTCACATTTCCTATGTGTTGGAATTGTTTCAAAAAGAAGAAGAAGAGAAAAAGAGGCTTGGGTTTCTGGGTCTCTTCAGCTCAAGAGGGCACAGGGCAGTGGCAGCCCAGAGGCAGCCAGAGGGGAGGTGAAGAGCCTGTTACTGAGCTTGTTTACAGCACCACCTGGTGTTTATAACTCATTAAAATGTCACACTTCCTTGTCCTTAAGCCCTGGAATTTGCTGAGTAAAATCCCCACAGCTATTTTCTGAAGCCCTCTCTCTCAAAATTTCTTTTTCACTCACTTAAAAAGAATAAGGCTTATAGACAAGAATAACCCAAAACAGAAGTTGATGCCCCACGACTTTCCTTTGTTTTCTTTTAGCTTTGTGCTGTGGGACGGAAGGTCTGTATGTAATACTAGTTCAGACTGACTGAGCAGTGACTATGTGCCAAGCAGTTCTAAGTACCCTGCATGGATTAAGTAACTTAATTATTATAACAACTCTAGAGACAGGTATTACTATTACCATAAGCCCATTTTACAGATGTGGCTGCTGAGACACAGAGAGTTAAAGGAATTTCATAAAAATCACTAGAAAGTAGCAAAGCAAAGATTTGAACCCAGGCCTGAAGCCTTGCTTCAGTGTCCATGATTTTAAACACTGTTATGCTGCTTTTCCGTGTAGGTGCATGTTTCAAGAAAAGGTATCTTCTTAATTTTTATTTGGCCTGATATTAAGAATTTAATTTCCCTGGGTAAAGCTCGATGGACCAAGGATAAACAGAGAGCAAACAAGTTAAAAATATGCCTTCAATAATCATCTGCTATATGAGGCATTAAGCTTCTCAGAAGCCTAGACCGCCCTTTAGAATGTCATACAATCCAGAAGGATGGCATACAAAACAACTTAGTGTTTGTTTATAACAAGGCTACCACCACCAAGAAAGCATTATAATCCTCTGTCTTTTTAAGAGTTCAACAATTTCAGATCTCTCCTTTTAAAGGGGTAGTAATAATAATAGCTACAATCTATTGAGTGCTTTTTTGTTTTTGTTTTAGAGAAGCATCAACTAGTGAAAAACAATGTGGGTTTGGGGGAATCATACTACCTGGGTTCAGATCCTGTTATTTTTTTTAATGAATTTTTATTGGCATATAGTTGCTTTACAATGTTGTGTTAGTATCTGCTGTACAGTAAAGTGAATCGGCTATACATGTACATATATCTCCTTTTTTGGATTTTCTTCCCATTTAGGTCACCACACAGCAATGAGTAGAGTTCCTTGTGCTATACAGTATGTTCTCATTAGTTATCTATTTTATACATAGTATTAATAGTGTATATATGTCCAATGGAATATTACTCAGCCATAAAAAGAAACGAAACTGAGTTATTTGTAGTGAGGTGGATGGACCTAGAGACTCATACAGAGTGAAGTAAGTCAGAAAGAGTAAAACAAATACCGTATGCTAACACATATATATGGAATCTAGAAAAAAAAATTTTTTAAATGGTTCTGAAGAACCTAGGGGCAGGACAGGAATAAAGACACAGGCATAGAGAATGGACTTGAGGACATGGGGAGGGGGAAGGGTAAGCTGGGATGAAGTGAGAGAGTGGCATGGACATATATACACTACCAAGTGTAAAACAGATAGCTAGTGGGAAGCAGCCGCATAGCACAGGGACATCAGCTCGGTGCTTCGAGACCACCTAGAGGGGTGGGATAGGGAGGGTGGGAGGGAGACGCAAGAGGGAGGAGCTATGGGGATATATGTATACATACAGCTGATTCACTTTGTTATACAGCAGAAACTAACACACCATTGTAAAGCAATTATACTCCAATAAAGATGTTTAAAAAAGTATTAAAAAAATAGTGTATATATGTCAATGCCAATCTCCCAATTCATCCCACCACCACCCCTTCTCCCTTGGAACCATACATTTGTTCTCTACATCCGTGTCTCTATTTCTGCTTTGCACATAAGATCATCTATACCATTTTTCTAGATTCCACATATGTTAATATATATTTGTTTTTCTCTTTCTGACTTACTTCACTCTGTATGATAGTCCTGTTTTTATTTTTAACATCTTTATTGGAGTACAATTGCTTTACAATGTTGTGTTAGTTTCTGCTGTATGACAAAGTGAATTAGCTATTCATATACATATATCCCCATATCCCCTCCCTCTTGCTTCTCCCTCCCACCCCTCTAGGTGGTCACGACGCACTGAGCTGATCTCCCTCTCAGAGACAACCTATAGGCGACTCAGGGGTCAAGCAGCAGATTGGACCACAAGACCTCTAAGTTGCTGCCAAACTGGGGATCTGGACCCATTTCCTAGTTTTGCTTTGAAATACACCTGAAGAAATGAAAAACAGGTGGTCGCCAACTTTCAGAGAATTGAAGTCTGTTTTCTTGCCAGTTATTTTTCTGCCACCATCAGTTTCCATAAACCCTATGAGGAGACATATGTCCTCCCTCATTCTTACAGATCCAGTTGGGTTGGAGATGACGGAAGTGATGGCACAAAGCCAGACACGTCTTAGCGCTCACTCCGCACTGTCACCAAATGGCCAGGCGTCAACCTTGAAGCACAGTCTCTATGCTGGTTCCTGCAGAGACAAGAAGAAAGAAGAAAGAATAGGCAGAGCCTTTGGACTTCAGGACTTGTGATCCCATTTTTGTCCTCTGTAGCCGTTAGGACTTGGCAATACAGCCTGAGGCCAACAATACTGCCTGGCCTCAGTGGCTGAAACAAATGAGGGATTTAGGTTTTCACAGAAAAGTGTGAAGAGAGACCATGCAGAGCTGGGATGCAGCTTCAGGATATGACCTGAGAGCCAGGCTCCTTCTGCCCTTTGGCTCCACCATCACTTCTGTGTTGCAGGCAGGAAAAAGGGAAGAACAAGAGGAAAAAGTGGTGTTCCTACCAGTTTCAAAGAGCTCTCCTAAGAGTCTGCCCCAAGGTTAGTGCTCTTTTCCCTGGCCACACCCTACCGCAAGGGGGACTGGGCACTTTGTCACCCAATAAAATCCAGGGTCCTCTTACTAGGGAAGTAGGAGGCGAGTACAGGGCAAACAACAGCAGTCTCTTCTACTTTCTCTCATGTCCCTCTGTCAGGATAGTGGAGATTGTACCCCGCTTTCTAAAGATGAGAAAGCTGAGAGGTGGCCAGGAGGACCTGCACAGAGCCACAGTGGGTTGGTGGTAATGTTGGTGTCAGCACCCAGCTCAGGGCCGGTTTTGAAAAATGATGAACACAAAAGGCAGAAATCCATGAACATCTGTGGGCAAACAGCAGCTGTGAGCCCAGGGCCATCTCTGTGGGGAGTCAAACTGACAGATGAGAGGGGCTGCAGGGTGCAGTGAGAATGAGGGCTGCAGGACACAGGGCTCCATGTCATTCCCTGGGTTGGCAAGAGCTAGACAGCTTTGGCCTTGGCTCAGTTGGGAGAACAGATGGGCAGGAATTCGGCACAGCTTCCAAATCAGCCAAGCAGCAAAGACTGCCTTCTTTGCCCTTGTCAGCTGAGGCTACAGCTCCCACCAGTCCCAGCCAGCTGCAGAGGCCCAAGCCTGAAGACCATGACAACTTGGCCCGGCCTGTGCCATGCCCCGCCCACTGTGGGAGCCAGGAGGACAAGCAAGTGCAGGTGTTCCGCCCAGCAGTGAGGGTGACACCTAGGTGGAGCTGCCCACCAGGTTCAGATTTCTCTGTGCAGGGCGAGCAAGCCTTGTAGCAATCCAGTCTCAGCCCTGACTCCTTTGGCGCATAGGACTCTTAACTATTGAGACAGCCAGCCCGTTTGATTGACGTCCAGACCTCTGTTCTTTCTCATGCTCTCACCTCCCACAGGAATGATGGCAACGTGGCCAGAGGTGAAAGGCAAATCCAGGAATTATACCGAAATGCAAGCAATGCAGAGAGAACTCCTTCCCACATCTGAAGAAAGGAGGGTCCTCACAGAAACAAGGCAATCGATGAGGGGATAGGAACGCGTGTTCAGCTCAGAAACAGGACATAAAATACATAGAATTTTACTGCAGCTCTGGCTAGAGCATATGGTATAAGAGGAAGAAATACAAGTCTTTAGAAAGAAATGCACCTTGTGCTGTCAGCTAGACGTGGTAGGTTCATTCTCTCTTTCTCCCTCCAAAGACTACATGAATCTTGGATTATCTGTGTATCTACTCCCAATTCACTGACTCTGGTATTAAAAGCAGACTGAAATTTGTTTAGAATTCTACTTAGCTAGAAAAGTTCTTTTTTTGAATGAGACTGAAATTTGTTTAGAATTGTTTAGCTAGAAAAGCCAGAAAAGCTTTTTGTGAATGGTGCAAGGATGACTACCATGACTCCTTTAAAGAGAGAAGCTGGGAAAGAGATGGGAAGGAGAGGCCGGGCCGGCTGTGAGGGCCCCACCCCCAGGAGGATGCTCCCTGAAAGCAGCAGTCTGTGCAGTGCCCACCACACCCCTCCTCCGTGAGGCTCTGGCGCCCTGCAGCCACCTGCAGGTTACACGATGAGGCTCTTCCAATGAGTATAAAGAACCCCCAACCCTGCTCCCTTACCCCAGGACTTCTATAATCTTGAGACCCTAGACTCATCAAAGCTACACTCTGCAGCCTGAAGATCTGTCCACACAGCCAAGGGAAGGCTGGGCAGGAGGCAGCCAGCAGGCTCTCACACCACCTGCCTCCCCTCCTTCCTCAGTGGCTCCCACGAGGGCACAATCAGGGCTGGGAGGCTTCATGAGCCCCCCTTGGCCCTCTGGGATGTGAGGAGTCAGCAGGGATTCATACCCATCCTGCCGGGACCATCTGCACTCAATTATAAGCCCTTTGGAAGCCAGCAGAGGGCTGTTAAGCTGCCGCTGGTTCTCTATGATTAGCTAGTTCTTGTCTTTTGAATACTGCATATGGTGCAGCCAGCTGCAGAAAGCATTCATGACTCAAAGCTTTTTTCCCCTCAAAGAGAAAAGTGCTAAGTTGTTATTACTATGGGAAGAAAAAAAAAAGTTTAAAACTCTTACTTTCTGGTTAAGTTCCTCTTCCTACCTTAAAATTCTACCTCTTCCCAGGATTGGGACCATTCCTTTGTCTGTTTTCTACCAGCACTATATAGGTACTTGCTTGCTGAAGATGAGCCTTGCTAAGAAATATCAAGATTGTGTATAATTCCAGCTCAGGTGTTGTTATCCGTGGTCCAGTAGACCCTCTTCTCTCCCTTATTTTGTGTGAGAGACCTGACGTTAAGGCATGCTTTTGATGAAACCACTCCAAAAAGTCAACTCTTTGCAATCAACTCAGGAGCCAGCGCCACTGCTGAGGCTTACCTTCTTTCCCAGGTGCTGAGCCAGGAACAGAAGCAATACTGCTTGGTTCGCACTTGAAACCCTCAGTGTTCTCTGTAGGCGAGAAGCAGTTAGCTGGCTACAAGCTAGCATTAAAATCAGTAGGGATGCTTAAAAAAAAGACATGTATTTCTGGGGCTATACATAGACTTGAAATCCAGGCTCACATGTGAGTGGAGGTCCAGAGAAGATGGAGATTTGAGAGTCTTGTGAATAGTGATAATGAAAGCCATGAATTAGCTACAATTCACAGGGAAAAGAATATGGAAATAGAAGATGGGGGTAATCAGAGTCCCTTCTTCCTCATATCTCTGAACTAGGCAAATAACTCGTTTCTTTTCTCATAATACACAGGCTCTATGGTAAACACAGCACAAATATGCCAATAACCACAGGGCACTCTATGGATAAGACAATTCTTTGTAGAGTGGATACATGTATAACTGATTTGCTTTGCTGTACACCTGAAACTAATGCAACATTGTAAATCAACTGTACTCCATTTTAAAAATATATATTTAAGAAAATGTTCTTTGTACCATGAGTTTGGCTGGCTTAAGCCTATAAATTTGCAAAACTTTAGGAACCCATCTATATATGGAATGAATAGTTCTACTCTCCATGTTGAGAGACAAATAAAAATGCCTATTTAAATATCTAGCAGGAAAAGTACCCCAAAAGTGATTTCACTTTTTTTTTTGATGAGCAATTTTAAGCATGTCCAAGAGGAAGAAAATCTGTACCAATATGGGTTGTTCCACTGAGCCTAATGGGAGCCACATGTCTATCTGACAAGGGAGTTACAAGTTTGGAAAGGGAGAAAACAAAAGGAACCCTGTGTTGTTAGTCTGAAATTGGAGGTAAGGTATAAATTCATGGTTTTCAATATATGGATACAGAAATAAATTTAGATGTCATGGGCACATAGGTATGTGTATACATATACACACATGCAGATATTCCCAAACTCTGACCACTGAGATGGCCTGGGACCAGTGGCTCCACAACAGTACTGGGTACACTTAGCACTCAAATCTTCGCTTTAAGATAATTTTCCACTAAAGCAAGCAGGGCTGGAATAGGGAAAGTACAAGACAAACTTGGAATGTCTTATAGTGTCAGAAAATAAAGAAATGCCCAAGTTAAAGGGGGATGTGTCAAGACGACACAGGAGCCAGCTTGAAGGTGTTCCTGCTGGCCACATCAGAGACCATTTAAGCATCTAAAGGAATAACGATAATAACCAATTACAACCCACTGAATACAAACTGAAGAATCCATACTTGTAATATTAATATAAATTAATAAAGGGGGAATAAGTGATTCTATAGTGGAAAAGTCTGGCAAGCACCACCTTAAACAAGTGGTCAGTTAGTGTCATAATGATGGGACAGGTGGAAATCATGCACCGCTTGAAGAGATGCAGCGAGGAAGACGCAGCATTGCTTCTATGCTGCTCCTGCCAAAGATGCATAAACTAAACCTAACCTAACCTAATCTGACAGGAAACACCACCCAAAGTAACTGGCCTGTAATCTTCTAAAGTGTCAACGTCCATTACTCAGCCATGAAAAGAAATGAAATTGAATTATTTGTAGTGAGGTGGATGGACATAGAGACTGTCATACAGAGTGAAGTAAGTCAGAGAACTATTGGAACTAGGACAACACACCATTTCTCTGGCCTTCAGTGTCCTCCTCTGTCAATGGCATGATTGGATTCAGTTATCTCATTTCATTTCGTAAACAGTAACTAAGAAAGCCAACGTGGAATACAATTCTAAATTTGAATGCCCAAGTAAAATCCCTCTCTGTGACCCCCAGGGATCCAATGGGACAGGGGAGGGTACCTGGCATCAATCACTGAAGCTAGGTTTTCAGGTTCCATCCTCGGGAAGACATGTGGGAGCTGCACCAGGACATGACTGATGCAGCCTGTCATCGGGACGTTCCTCACAGCCACCTGCCAGGTGTCAGTGAGAACATTAGGAAGTGAGCTATCCCCATTGTTGACCAAATGCTGTCCTCTCCTTCTGCCTCATGACCCAAACAATACACAATACTTCATGAAAATTCAGAGAAAGAAGGAGAGAACCCACCTGGCCTTGCACATTGACGCAGTACTTGTTGAACACAGAGTTGATCTGGGCATCCTGCAGGGCCCCAAACAGCAGCGTCTGACGATAGTACTTGGACCGATTATTGAGGTTCCACATGCGCACTCGAGAAAAGTCCACCCCATGTGAGTCCAAGGGCAGTAGGTTCATGTGGCTCATCAACTGCTTTGAGCAGAAGTAATACTCCATTAATACTTATTGAACACTTACCTGCTGGGCGTTGCTAACCTCTCTATAAGCCCATCATCTTATTTAACCCCATGAAGTAGATACTATCATCTCCCAAATTACAGCAAGAAAACAGGCTCAGATGGGTGAGTGACTTGCCCAGAGTCAAGCGAACAAGAAGAAAAGCTCAAACTGGCCACCTTGTGGATCTCTCAAAAAGGATCAAGATGCGACCTATACAGAATATTTCTTTTCAAGGAAATTCTGAAATGCCACTCTGGTCACTCTGTAAGCAACTCAGTTCCGGACTTGGACAAGAAGGGAAATGACACGGAAAACAGAGCTGCTGTCCTTCCATGACTTGGTTCCCAAAACGTTAGAAAATTCCCTGAGTGACTACATGTGCCTTTTGCTCAAAATAAAGATGACTCAACCATCGACATGCCTGTTCTATTTTAATCATATTTTTACCTTGTAATGTATATTGAAGGGTCACAAGTACCATAAGTTTATTCCCTACTTTATAAATAAGGACTCCCCTTTATCTGTCCCAAACTTACTCCAAGTCCTGGGGTTGTAGAAAAGGTAAATGCTCACATGCCTTATAAAAATAAACCTATAGTTCTGTGATGAGGATTGTTCCAAAGCACAATCCTAAACCCCAAAACATTGCAGAGTATGTTGAGAGGGAGAAAAAAATTATACTACAAATTACAGTAGGGGGACAAAAACATCTTACGTTTCTCTGTAAAACATCACAAATTAAGAAATCATGAGCAATGTTTTCCCATCTCCACTGAAGACCAAACAAAAGAGAACGAGCATAAATAGGAGGAACTATTTTAGATAAAAACATTCCTGGTGAGGAGGGATTTCAATCAGTCAACCAACCAACCAACCAACCAACCAACCAACCAACCACACTAAACTGGTCTATTACTAGAAGCAACTTTTAAGGGGAAGAAATCTTTTCTGGAGATTTGAAAATGTTGACAAGAATTTTAATCTTTCTGGATACTTTACTGACCAACTTGTGGGTAGAAGAGGGGACAACATTTCCCGTTTTCAAATTGGAAAATGTGGAATATTTCCATTTCCAAGCTGAGTTTTAATCTGGACTTTAATAACCATTTCAGACTCAAACCACTGAGCTTCTTGTCTCTAAATGTTAATGACCAGCATTACCAAGACATGCTCCCAGTTCTGCATCAGGTAAATGTCAGCTTGATCAATGATGAGAAGCTCAATACAAGACAGAAAGTCAAAATCTCTCTTCTTCTCTCCTTCTCCACCAATGATGGTCCTCAAGCCCAGGGGGGAGGCAATGAGGATGTCTGACGAATAGAAGGGGGCATAAAGTCAGATGCTTCTCTGCAGTATTGCCACCCCTATACACAAAACAGCCAAGCACACATCAGTTCATGAGTCACCACCAAGCCATTAGCTTCCACCCTCTCCAACTGCAGCCTCCCCTTGTACCTTCCACATCTTCCCCTTTGCATGTAATTGTGCTCAAACTGCTTTAATTATTAAAATCATCATCGTCATCATCATCATCCCTCCTTTGCATCTACGGTCCCTTCTAGCTCCCACCCTCTTCTTTTCCTTCACTGGCAAACCTTCCAAAAAATTATCTCTACTTTAAAATCTCCCACTGACTCCTTAATGTACTGCAATCTGCCTCTGAGTCTCAGGACACCACTGAAATGACTCTTGCCAAGGTCACCAACAGCTCTCAGTTACCAATTCAATGGCACTTTAGTGTTTCTTGTCACGAATGCATAAGCACACCCTCCTTGAAATGTTCTTTTCCTTACTGGTGGTTTCTATCACTTTAACACTTACTTCTATTACTGACCTGGTTCTTATCTATTTTTCCATATTCAAAGAGCTCTTCAACAAATCCCTGGATTCACCCACAAGTTCTCTTTCACTCTACATAAAGCTTTGGATAAGTATATTCACTAATTATGGCTTTAACATTATCATCACAAAAATTTATATTTCCTGCCCACATCTCTTTCCTAAGCAACAAGTAGCAGTCTGTAAAGAGCCCAGATCATATGTGAAGGAGATTCACTTGCTAATCTTAAAGCATCTACCAGAGGGGCAGAAGTTGGCTGGGACTCTCTCTGGGGACAGAATGCTGGCAGATGCCATTTTTACAAATTCCCTCTACCTTGATGGCACTGGTGGGTGCCACTTTTTTGCACTCTCACTCTAAGTTGCTAACAGTGGTGGTGGGTGAGTACCCCCTACCCCACGGCCCTGCACTGCCTGTGTGCAGCACTGACAAACATGGACAACGAGCAGCCACGCCTACCCCATCTCATGCCACTCGCGGGACATGACCTGAGGCAACAATCGCATGTAGCCCACACAGGGGACACTCCTTGAGCACCAGGCTCAGGCAGATGGGGGTGGGACTGCATTTCTAGACTCCATGGGAGTGAAACAAACAGAGAGAGTTTATAAGATGACCAAGAACTAGGAAAAAGTTAAAAATACAGTTCATCTCCCACACAGGGCCACTCCTTCAAGACGGGGCAGTAACTGTTTTGCATAATACACAGAAACAAAGACAGAGAGTCAAGCAAAATGAGGAAGCAGAGGAACATGTTCCAAATGAAGGAACAAGATAAAACCCCAGAAAAAATATTTAATGAAACAGATGTAAGTGATTTATCCGATAAAGAATTCAAAGTCATAGTCCTAAAGATGCTCACCAAACTTGGAAGATGAATGAACGAACACAGTGAGAAACTCAAGAAAGAGACAGAATATAAGCAAGTTCTAAACAGAACTCACACAGCTGAAGATTATAATAATTGAACTGAAAAATACACTAGAGGGAATCAACAGCAGACTAGATGGTAGAAAAGAACAGATCAGTGACCTGGCAGACAAGGTAGCAGAAATCACCCCAACAGAACAGCAAAGAGAAAAAATATTTTTAAAATATGAGGACAGTTTAAGGGAACTGTGGGACAACATCAAGTGTACTATCATCGGTGTTAAGGGGTCGCAGAAGAAGAGAGAGAAAGGGGCACTAACACCCACATTATAGGGGTCCCAGAAGGAGGACAGAGAAAGAAAGGGGCAGAAAACTTATCTGAAGAAATAATGGCTAAAAATGTCCCTAACCTGGTGAAGGAAACAGACATTCAGGTCCAGCAAGAACCAAGAGTCCCAAACAAAATGAACCCAAGGAGATTCATACCAAGACACATTATAATTAATACGTTAAAAGTCAAAGGTAAAGAGGGAATCTTAAGCAGCAAGAGAAAAACAACTAATTACAGACAAGGGAATCCCCATAAGAATATCAGCTGATTTTTCATCAGAAACTTTGTGGTCCAGAAGGAGATGGCATGATATGTTCAAATATGCTGAAAGGAAAAAACTTCCAACAAAGAAGGAAGGAAATAATAGAAGTCAGATGAGAAATACTGAATAAATGAAATGGAGACAAAAAAAAGATCAATGAAACTAAGAGCTGGTTCTGTGAAAAGATAAACAAAATTAACAAACCTTTAGTCAGACTCAATAAGAAAAAAAGAGAAGGGGCCCAAATAAAATCAGAAATGAAAGAGAACCTATAACTGACACTACAGAAATACAAAGTATCATAAGAGACTACTACGAACAATTATACACCAACAAGTCAGATAACCTAGAAGAAATACATAAATTCCGAGAAACACACAATCTTCTAAAACTGAATCATGAAGAAAAAATGTGAATAGATCAATTACTAGTAATGTGATTGAATCAGTAATCAAAAAGCTCCCCAAAAACAAAAGACCAGGACCAGAGAGCTTCATGGTGAATTCTACGAAATACTTAAAGAAGATTTAATACCTATCCTTCTCAAACATATTTCAAAAAACTGAAGAGGCGGAAACACTTCCAAACTCATTTTATGAGGCCAACATAACCCTGATACTGAAACACCACAAAAAAAGAAATGTACAGGCTACTATGCCTGATAAACACAGATGCAAAAATCCTTGACAAATTATTAGCAAACTGAATCCAACAATACATTAAAAGGACCATACACTATAATCAAGTAGAATTTATTCCAGGGATGCAAGGATGGGTTGACAAAGTGGGTATAGAGGGAACGTATCTCAACCTAGCAAAGGCATATACGATAAACCCACAGCTAACATCATATTCAGTGGTGAAAAGCTGAAAGCATTTCCTCTAAAATCAGGAAGAAGACAAGGATGCACACTTCTGCCACTTTTATTCAACATATTATTGGAAATCCTAGCCACAGCAACTAGGCAAGAAAAAGAAATAAAGGATACCCAAATTGGAAAGGAGGAAGCAAAACTGACTATTTGCAGATGACATGATACTTTATGGAGAAAACCCTAAAGACTCCACCAAAAAACTGTCAGAACTAATAAATAAATTTAGTAATGTTGCAGGATACAAAATTAACAAAAATCTGTTGTGTTTATATACATTAATAATGAACTATTAGAAATTAAGAAAACAATCCATTTACAATAGCATCAAAAAGAATAAACTACCTAGAAAAAATCTAACCAAGAAGGTAAAAAACTTGTACTTGGAAAACTACAAGGTATTGATGAAAGAAATTAAAGATGACAGAAACATGAAAAAATACACCATGCTCATAGATGGGAAGACTTAGTACTGTTAAAATGTCCATACTGGACACCAAGGGGGGAAAGTGGGGGTGGGGGTGGGGGTGTGATGAATTGGGAGATTGGGACTGACATGTATATACTAATATGTATTAAATGGATAACTAATAAGAACCTGCTGTATAAAGAAATAAATAAAATTCAAAAACAAAGTCCATACTACCCAAAGAAATCTACAGATTTAATGCAATCCTTATCAAAATACCCATGACATTTTTCATAAAACTAGAATAATCCTAAAATTTGTACAGAGGATCCTGGGGATTTGTGCAAAGGATCCTGAATAGCCAAACTGATTATGAGAAAGAAGAACAAAGCTGAAGGTATAACACTCCCTGATTTTAAACTACACTACAAGTCTACAGTAATCAAAATTGTACGGTAATAGCACAAAAACAGACACAGATCAACAGAACAGAGAGCCCAGAAATAAATCCATATTTATATGGTCACTTCATCTATGACAAAGGAGACAAGAATATACAATGCAGAAAAGACAGTCTCATCAACAAATGGTGATGGGAAAACTAGACAGCTACATGCAAAAGAATGAAACTGGACCACTAGCTTACACCATCTACAAAAATCAACTCAAAATGGATTAAAGACTTGAACATAAGACCTGAAAACCACAGAACTCCCAGAAGAAAACATAGGCAGTAACTTCCCTGACAACAGTCTCAGCAATATTTTTTTGGATCTGACTCCACAGGCAAGGGCAATGAAACCAAAAATAAACAAATGGGACTACATCAAACTAAAAAGCTTGTGCACAGCGATGGAAACCATCAATGAAACAAAAAGGCAATCTACTGAATGGGAGAGGATATTTGCAAATCTAGTAAGGGGTTAAGATCCAAAATATATAAAGAACTCATGTAACTCATTATCAAAAAACCCCAAACAGGGCTTCCCTGGTGGCACAGTGGTTGAGAGTCCGCCTGCCGATGCAGGGGATATGGGTTCGTGCCCTGGTCCGGAAAGATCCCACGTGCCGCGGAGCGGCTAGGCCCATGAGCCATGGCCGCTGAGCCTGCGTGTCCGGAGCCTGCGCTCCGCAATGGGAGAGGCCAAAACAGTGAGAGGCCCGCGTACTGCAAAAAAAAAAAAAAACCGCAAAAAAAACCCCCCAAACAATCCAATTAAAAAATAGCAGAGGGGGCTTCCCTGGTGGCGCAGTGGTTGAGAATCCACCTGCCGATGCAGGAGACACGGGGTCGTGCCCCGGTCCGGGGGGATCCCACATGCCGTGGAGTGGCTGGGCACATGAGCCATGGCCGCTGAGCCTGCACGTCCAGAGCCCGTGCTCTGCAACGGGAGAGGCCACAACAGTGAGAGGCCCGCGTACAGCAAAAAAAAAAAAAAAAAAAAAAAGCAGAGGACCTGAATAGACATTTTTCCAAAGAAGTCGTACTGATAGCCAACAGTCAAATGTAGAGATGCTCAACATCAGTCATCAGGAAAATGCAAATCAAAATCACAATGAGAAATCAAAACTACAATGAGGTACCATCTCACACTGGTCAGAATGGCCATCATTAAAATGTCTACAAATAACAAATGCTGGAGAGGGTGTGGAGAGAAGGGAACCCTCCTACACTGTTGGTGGGAATGTAAGTTGGTGCAGTCACTATGGAAAACAGTATGGAGTTTCCTTGGAAAACTAAAAATATAATTACCATATGATCCAGCAATCCCACTCCTGGGCATATATCTGGACAAAACTATAATTCAAAAAGATACATGCACCCCTATGTTCACAGAAGCACTATTCACAATAGCCAAGACATGGAAACAACCTAAATGTCCATTGACAGATGAATGGATAAAGATGTGATACATATATACAATGGAATACTACTCAGTCATAAACATGAACAAAATAATGCCATTTGGCAGCAACATGGATGCAACTACAGATTATCATACTAAGAGGAGTCTGTCAAAGAGAAAGACAAATACCATATGATATCACGTATATATGAAATCTAAAATATGGCACAAATGAACCTATCTACAAAACAGAAACAGACTCACAGACCTGTGGTTGCCAAGGTCAGGGGTGGGGAAAGGGATGGACTGAGAGTCTGGGGTTAGTTGATGCAAACTATTACCTTTAGAATGGGTAAACAACAAGGTCCTACTGTATAGCACAGGGAACTATATCCAATCTCCTGGGATATGTCGTAATGCAAAAGAATATAAAAAAGGATGTATATATGTGTATAACTGAGTCACTGCCATACAGCAGAAATGAGCACAACATTGTAAATCAACTATACCTACTCCAATTTAAAAAAAAAAGAAGAATGTATCAGGTGGCTAGTAAGTGCTGTGATCAAAATGAAATAATATAAAATGATAGGCTGTGATTTTGGAGTTATAAATTCTTACAGCCACCATGTATTATAAGTTGCTATTAACCAAAGCACAGAGAGAAAAAAAACCACAATGAGATATCACCTCAAACCTGTCAGAATAGGTCTTATCCAAAAGACAAGAAATAACAAATGCTGGCAAAGATGTGGAGAAAAGGGAACCCGTGTGCATTGTTAGTGGAAATGTAAATTGGTGCGGCCACTATGGAAAACAGTATGGATGTTCTTCAAAAATTAAAAATAGAATCACCATACAATTGAGCAATTCAACTTCTGGGTGTTTATCCAAAGAAAAAACCCACTAATTCAAAAAGATATATGCACTCCTACGTTCAGTGAAACATTTATAATAGCCAAAATATGGAATATGGAAGCAGCCTAAGTGTCCACAGATGACAAATGGATAAAGATGTGGTGGGTACACACACACACACACACACACACACACACACAATGGAATATTACTCAGCCATAAATGAATGAAATCTTGCCATCTGCGACAACAAGGATAGACCTTGAGGGTATCACAGTAAGTGAAATAAGTCAGACAAAGACAAATATCCACAGCATGTGACTTCACTTATATGTGGAATCTAAAAAACAAAAAACCAGACGGATAGATACAGAGAACAGACTGGTGGTTGCCAGCAGGGAGGGCGGGGTTGGAGGGTGGGCAAAATGGATGGGGGAGATCAGGAGGTATAAAACTTCCAGTTATAAAGTGAACAGGTCACAGGGATCCAATGTATGCCATGGGGAATATAGTCAATAATATTGCATTAACTTTGTATGGTGACAAACGGTAACTTTACTTATTGCTGCGATAAGTTTGTAAGGTATATAGACATTGAATCACTATGTTGTACACCTGAAACTAATATGTCAATTATATATCAATTAAACAAAAGACTGATTTATCAGCTCCTTGTTGGCCGCCTGCATATGTTTAAAACTAACCATAAGCTCTAATCCCCTTGCACTGCACACTCTGGCCATGCTAAAGCCTCTGAATCCTAAGTCATGCCGGTTTATTCACCCTGATGCCTCCACACTTGCCATTTCCTGTCTGAAACTTTTTCTTCCACTCTCATCGCTCCACTTTGTACCTGGCTAAATCTGACTCAGGTTTCAACTTAGTATGGATGGTACCTCCAACAGAAGGCCTTCCCTAACAGTCCTGAGCCCATTTTGAGTAAGGATATTTGCTTTAAATACTTTTAACTAGAACACCCACTATCCTCTAACCGTAAGACATCTCATCCCATACTGTCTGATTTGTCTTAAGGCTGGACTTGCTTAACAGTAACTTTTAATTCCATATCTCCAGCTTAACAGTGCCTGGCACATAGTAGATGCTTAATAAGTGGTAAATGGGCATACGTGACTAATAAATATTTTCCAGGAACTTTTTCAATGAACAAGCAACCAAGTACATGGGAGCTGAATGACAAACAAGCAAAAATGTGCAAAGCTGGGTGGGAGTCAGTAAGTCCAGAGTGGAGATAATTCAGGTGTGGGCACTCCACATGGCAGGCAGGAGGGAAGTCCATTACGTACAGATGCTCTAGTTTATTCATCTTCCCCAGACTGACCCACCCAGCCCCATCAGCTCCAACTCCCCCAAGAAGCCCTGTAGCATTGACTGTGAGCTACCAGCTATAGGCATGCTGAGACATTTGTTATAAACATGCAGGTGCCTTTCATACATGCCTTCACAGACACTCCATCCCATTAGCCAAGTATGTACCCCATTAGCCAAGGCAAGACTCTCCCCTGGCAGACGAGTGGTCTCAAATGCGTCCTGGTTCTGCTAGGAGGCTGAGACAGTGACCCTCTGAAAGAATGCCTAATTCCAGGCTTCTAGCTTCCAGCTATGTGCACCTCACACCTCAGGTCCCTCAGGGTCTCAGTTTTGACAAGGAGGAATTACCAGTCCTGAAGTGGTCATCGATGTTGCTGACAAATACAGCTTCATAATCCTCAGGCCTCTTCAGGTTGGGTGGTCTCTCCTTGGGATCTGAGCCATACTCTCCATTAAACCTCTTTTTGTTGCTTACAATTATTTTCTTCTTGCTGTCGCCCTCAAGAAGACTGATGAAGAGCTGTACCACCCGCAAAGCAGCTTCCCGGAATGGCACCACTATCGGCACCTGTGGAGGGAGTGATGGGCAGCCTTGGAGGGGCAAGGGGAAGGAAGGACAGCTCGAGGTGAGCCTGCTGGGGACCTAAGGAGCCCTCCGTTCCACAGCCCCTAGCCAAGGACCACATCCGTGTCACCCCCTTTACATAGGACCTGGCTCAGTACTGAAGACTGAGCATCTTTCCGACCCACAGCACCATGTCCTATGGACTTCAATCTCATGGCTCCTTGGGGTGGGGGAGGGGTTAATTCTTAAGCAGAATGTAGAATTTTTTTTTTTTTTTGCGGTACACGGGCCTCTCACTGTTGTGGCCTCTCCCGCTGTGGAGCACAGGCTCCGGACGCGCAGGCTCAGCGGCCATGGCTCACGGGCCCAGCCGCTCCGCGGCATGTGGGATCTTCCTGGACTGGGGCACGAACCCGTGTCCCCTGCATCGGCAGGCGGACTCTCAACCACTGCGCCACCAGGGAAGCCCAGAAATACTCTTTGAGGTAAGTCAATGCCGTTAACAGAGGTGTCCATTAGCAAAAACCCAAGGGCATAAACACACAAAGCTCTTTGAGGACAAGAAATGTTACTCATTTCTGTCTCCCACAGAACTTAGTTCAGTATTTTGATCCGTAAGACCCAAGGAATATGCTGAACAAATGAATTAGATGTATTAAGTAGAGAATAAAGTTAGTAAGGAAAGGACTAAAGCATCATTACTTTTCTAGTACATTTCCTAGTACATTTTTCAGAAATGATGATAAAGGATTTCTGAAATAAGATGATATTTCAATGGGAAATATAGGATTCAGTTTTCCAAACATTTCCAAAAGTGCTCAATTTTAACTGTTGAGGAAAAAAACAGAAGATGCTTAACAAATGATTACCTTCTAACTACCCTTGTGTAAACAATACAGTCAATGGATATAACCCCAGTCAGATCAGGCAGTTCACCAAATTCTGAATGTGATTCATGGGTAATCTACCTCATATTCTATTTTGCAATTCTAAATGGAAACAGATAATCTTATTATCCTGATGTTCAAGATTCTGAGATAGTTTCTCAGAAAGGCAACCAGCACAGCCAGAGGGGTGTAGTGATTCAGTTTGGTACAGTGCAGGGATGATGGATCAGTTTTGAAGAGGGCCAAGTTACTGTCCCGGCTGTCACACTAAGTAAGTGTCTAGGCTTTGGTTTCCCCAACTATCAAACAAGAGGGTTGGACTAAGAAATCTCTAAGAGCCATATCAGTATCAAAATCCTAAAATCCTATTAAGCCCAATGAGAAGAATCTAAGAAGATGAGGCTTCTTCAATATAGACACAGAGGCTAAGGGGTAAGGGGGTATGGGTGGCACAGTATCTAGCTCCAGCACATCATGAAAAATGTAGACAGAATTCAACGACGTAAGCTCCCAGTCCACTGGAGCTTAGGCTTATGAGCCACATAAATGTAATCATCACTTTAAGCAGTAATAAGGATACAATGCCAAAACAGGGATTTTGTTTTCCAAGGTTTACATATTTATGTGGCTTAGTGAAGAGAATCCTTGGTTCTAGTCCTATCTCTGCTACTTTTTCTCTGGTTCTCTTTAGCAAGGTCCTCTACGAATCTGGGTCTCTGTCCACAGGTGTAATATGTAGGGATTGAATAAAAGGCTCCTTAAGGTCCCATCCAGCTCTGACAATCACAAAGAAGACATTTATAGTGGAGTGTTACTTATGTAGGATCAGGGTTTATCTTTAAGGAGAGAATTATCATGGAGGTACCTCCTACTCCACTTTCCAGTTACATCTGCTGTTAGAGACGGTCCACTGAGCTGTCTGCAGCACTGCTGTGACATTACCTGGCCTATCTAATATGCTCATTCTTGGACTCATTCATGATTCCAATCATTAAACCGTCTGAGAACCTGCTAAGTGCCAGGACCCATATGTTAGAGCCTTACAGCCTCCCTGAGGGCAAAGTTCTGCTGCTGCCACTCACCTTGGGCCTCGTTAGCCCTTGGTCCCTGAAGTCATCATCATCACCCAACCCAAGTTTCTGGCTTCGGCATCTGCTGTTGTTGGCAAGCACCTGGGCATTGGCTTTGAGAACGTGATTTATCACATGCAGGCAGTACACGTGGCGGATCTCTTCCCCTTTCTTCAGGGCAGTCCTTTCTGGGTAGAACAGGTCCCGGTAAGAATTCATAATTAAGAAGAGCTCTTTCTGGAGGGGTGTGAAGGGGCTACTTGAATTTGGGGGACCAGAGAGGAACTGGCTGTTGGTCTTGATCCAGGTGGATTCCAGAGGCTTCTGGAGATGAAGTGACTTTAAGTCAATGTCCTTTGGGGGTTTAAAGGTTTCCAACTGTTGAAACCTGGATGAAAAGGCAAGCTGGCCCAGGATGGGCCACTGTGGGAGAAATGATCAAGAACTAAGTTAGAAATGAATTATACTACCTTACATTCATATAGTGCTTTATAATTTACCAAGGCCTTTCACAGATCCTTTTACAGATCCTCTCACTTTATCCTCACAACAACCTTACAAGCTAAACACTATAATGCTCTTCTTGCAGTTTAGGAAATGCTGAGGTTCAGAGGTTATAGGATTCAGACAAACAGGAGAACAGAACTAAGGGTTAGACCCCAAGGTTTCTGACTTTAGAAACCTTGTGAGCTCTTCACTAGATCAGTGGGTCACAAACTGTCCTGTGGACCACACTGTAGGAAGTCAAAATTTACTCTAGACAAAAGAAAAGGGGGCCCAACGGTCAAATAACTTCGGTAACCACCACAAAACCTAATCCCCCTCAGGGAGAGTCACATGCAGATCGGACACTAAAGGTTCTGCTGAGTCCTGTAACAAGGACTCCGTTCCACTTCGTTTGACCCAGAGTTTTCCAAATTTACTTGGACGTGGAACAAGGTTTTTGTTGTTGTTTTGGATTTTTTTTTTTGGGGGGAGACATATATTAGAATTGAAAAGAATAGTATTTTGTGGAATACCAGTTTGGGAATTTTTGCACTGTCACAAAACTGCTGATCTTAGCAATAAAGAAAGGATGACCTCTGCAATAAAAAAGAATTAACTATTGATATATGCCAACAACTGGGATGAATCTCCAAGGAATTATGCTGCGTGAAAAAAAGCCAACCTGTATGATTTTATTTATATAACGCTTTTGAAATAACAAAATTATAGAAATGGAGAACAGATTAGCGGTTACCAAGGGTTAGGAATGGGGGAAGGGAGGTGGGTGTGGTTATAAAATGGCACCAGGGAAGAGGAGGGATCTTGATGGTGCTGGAAATGCTCTGTATGTTGACTGTGGTGGTGGCCAGGGCAACCTACACGTGATAAAACAGTATAGAACTAAATAACACAAAGGAGCAGGAGCAAAAGTGAGGAAATCTGAATAAGACAGGTAGGTTGTATCAGTGGAAATTTCCTACTTGTGATATTGTACTACAGTTTTGTAAGATGGTACCATTGGGGGAAACCGGGCAAAGGGCACATGGGATACCCTTGTATTATTTCTTACAACTGCATCTATAATTATTACCTCAATAAAAATTTCAATGAAACAAGGATGACCAATTCTTATGAATAGCATCAGTGGTGAAAAAAAAAATCACCGAAAAAAGAAGCAAAAACTGCTCCATACTGAATAATTTAGGTGTGAACTTATCTCAGATATTTCAAACAAATGAACAGCAGTAGCTACTGTCTGACTGAACACTTTGTACATGTCTTCCAGTAAACTAAATTACTTTATTTTGATGCAGGCATTACTGTCCCCCTCTAACAGATGAGAACAGTGAAGATTAAAAAGGTAGATTAACTTGCCTTAGGTCATGAGATAGCCCCTTGCAGACGTTGGTCTAAACCCTGGTGTACCTGTCTCCAAAGCATTCTTATCTTATTGGTCCCCACCTTCCAGCTTCCCAGTGCCTTTTCTAGCTATGCCTGTGCCTTACTGGGCTCTTCCAGTCTTCCTCTATCTTGCTCCCTATCAAGCCATCTGCCACGGGTGTGTATCATACATTCAGGGAGACCACTAAAACCCAAGACCACTGCTTACTTTTAGCTGGTGGGTAGTTTTGGGATTTGTGGCAACAGCCTGGATTTCTTTTTCTTTCAGTTCTTTGTTTACATGTTGTGCAAATGGATCTAATTCAGAAATAAAGAATATTAGAACACTTAGGGCAAATGACAGGGATTTTCCAGTCTTCCCCTGTGAATGACATCCTGTTTTCATGATGTTAACTCATCTTTTTCCCCATCAACTTTCCCCATCATTTATCCCAGTCCAGAGCTTAAAAGTTTCTGACAGGTTCATCTCCCTAAAGCATTTCTTTAATCACATTATTCCCCACCTCAAAAACCTTTGAAGAAACTTCTTGGACTGAAATTCAACATACACCTCTAACCTACCTCTCTAATGTAATTTTTGAATTACATGGCTCTCAAATTCTTCTGCCACTGTGGCTTTCCTTCCTTTAACTGAAAATTCTATCCTCTTGTTCACCGCATTTCTATATATCCAAATAGTATCTGTTGAATGTTACCCCCTGACTCACAATAAATAACTATTTCCCAAGAGCCTACTGTGTCAGGCACAGTTCTGGCTCCAAAGAAGCCATCTCTGGTCCCCTATAGACAGTCATCACTTTCTCTCAAGCGCCCCACCCTGCCCTCAGTTATCCACACCAACACATATATGTGCATGTCCTACCTCACCTAACTAGACTGCAAGATCCCTGAGGGCAGGTACCACGTCTGATTTAACCTGCACTGGAAGACAAATGTAAATGCTCAACACTCAACTGAGGTGAACAAATGATCAAAATGGCAGGGTCAGTGCTCTGCACTGGCCACCCAACCTTCTCTTCCAGCCCCACTCATGTAAGAAGCAAAGTTAAATGACCCATTCAGGGACCCAGGTAGTAAAACTTCAAATGCAGTGCACCTTATATTAAGACCTAAGATAAAGGTGAACAATAGGAAATAAGAATTCTAGGTGATAATATATCAGTACAGACCAAACAACCAGAGAAACTTTAGGATAGTCAAGCCTCCTAATGTTTCCTCCAGGGTTTTTTTTTTAACTTTTTTTGAGTTCAGAACGCGGTTTTTGCCCAAATTCTACCTGCTACTTCTTCCTCTTGTCTAGAATAGCTAACAGAACCAAATGAGGATTAAAATTTCAACTTCAGTGGCATCGCTGGTTGAAGAATGGCACTGGGACCAAAAAAGGCAGTCAGGACCCAGAATGAGACCAACCTGACGTGCCCACCCAGGCACAGGCTAAGACACAGGACCTGAGAGACAGCAAAGCCCTGCCTCAGCCTACCACAGGCTTGTCTAAGTAACAGTCATGGGGACAGAGGCATGGCCCAGTGTTCTGTATCTTGACTTTGGCGATGACAATATAAATATACACATTTGTCAAAACTTATCGAATTATATACTTAAAATGGGTACACCTTGTTGAATGTAATTCATACCTCAATAAAGTTGATTTTAAAGTTAAATTAAACAGTCGCCTATGGGGACTTCCCCAGTGGCACAGTGGTTAAGAATCCGCCTGCCGGGCTTCCCTGGTGGTGCAGTGGTTGAGAGTCCGCCTGCCGATGCAGGGGACACGGGTTCGTGCCCCGGTCCGGGAAGATCCCACATGCCGCAGAGCGGCTGGGCCTGTGAGCCATGGCCACTGAGCCTGCGTGTCCAGAGCCTGTGCTCCACAACGGAAGAGGCCACAACAGTGGGAGGCCCGCGTACCGCAAAAAAAAAAAAAAAAAAAAAGAATCCGCCTGCCAATGCCGTGGAGCAACTAAGCCCATGCACCACAACTACAGAGCCTGAGCTCTAGAGCCAGTGAGCCACAACTACTGAGCCCATGTGTCACAACTGCTGAGCCTGCGTGTCACAACTGCTGAAGCCCGCGTGCCTAGAGCCTGCACTCCACAACAAGAGAAGCCACCACCGTGAGAAGCCCACACACTGCCACAAAGACCCAATGCAGCCAAAAATAGAGAGACTGGGGAGACAGGGTGGAGCTTTCTGGCTTCTGAGGTGCTTCCTAGTAATAAGGACCAATCAGATTAGCCACTGCCAGGTCTCACAAATCTGTAAAATTACTGCTCCAGTAAGGAAGAGCAAGTGAAGGATAGACAGAAAAATGCAAAGTACTTTTCTCCTCTTTCTCTCCCTTCCCTGCTTGGGGAAGAAAATCAGAAGTCTTCCCCTGACCCCAGCTGTGGATCGTGAGCTTTGAGGAACTGGCCTTCCCTGCTATCATTGTTCAACTGTTTGTCCTCATGAACAGCCACGCCCACTCGCAACACTGCCTAACCCTGAAAAACACAAAAGATCTCGGAGAAGCATTTCTTTCCAGCTCTACATCTAGCTGCTAAACTATCTGTTTCTATTACTGCTCATTCCAATAACAAGAGATTTAACAGGTATTAGACCACAACCACCCATACTAAGCACCAGCTGAATTCAAACAACATGAGCTGTGCTCTGACCTTGTGATGCTTTCAGAGAACAGTTGCCTCCTCTTTCCTCTTCGAGAAACTTGGTTTCTAGGCTAAAGAGTGACTCATGTTTTGCATCTGTAAACTCCTCTGGGGATTCCTCTGCTGTGCCAGGTGGCCCGTGCCCATCTTTTCCCTTAGGGTCAGCAGGTAAGGCCGCATCTGCAGTTTTGATAAAACATTTTGTAAAATTATTTACTACTCATAAATATAATTACACTTCTGTTGACAAATGAAATCTAATTCCTTAGGCTATCATTTACTTTTAAGCAAATTCAGGTAGAAGACATAAGTTTCAAAACCGAGCTTGACTGCTGACCTAGTACATGTAAAGATGTTCAAATCAGCGTTGATATAACAAATAACTAGAAAAAATGATTTCGTCATTTCTATCGAAGGGGTACTAATTAAATTACCACATATTATTTACAATGGAATATACTATGTGATTAAGCTAATGTGAACCCACAGTTACACACGTTATATCATTAAAGAAAAAAGTAACTTACAGAAATGTATGAGGCCATTATGCACATACACACAAATATATATTCACTCATATATCCATAAAAAAGTAGCCTGGAAGGTTCTATAAAATGTTAAAGGTGTTCATCCCAGGGTGGAGGAGATATACGTTAACTATATTACCCTCTTAAATTTTTACAGTAAATATATATTACTTTTATAATTTAAAAAACCAAACTTTTCATTTTTAAAAACCTAAAACATGATAGAAAAATGGAAAACCAACAAAATTTAAAAAGTCCCTAAGTCTGAGGCAATGATTTTTTTATCCGAGTACAAGTGATGAATGAAAATACTAAGAATGGTGTGTGACACCTTAAAGTAGAGACAAAAATACAGTAAGGCAAATAGGCATTAAGATAACAGAATATAAAAAGTTACCCAGATATATTCAGACAATGGACTACTATTCCAGTAATAAAAAGAAATGAATTACTAATATGAACTACACGGATGAGTCACAACAACATGAGGAGCCAAAGAAGCCACATGCAAAAGGGTACTTATTGTGTGCTTCCATTCAAATGAATTTCTAGAATAGAAAACACTAATACATAGTGAAAGAAAGCATGTCAGTGGTTGCCTGATGCCAGGCCTGGGAAACTGGCTGTAAAAGGACAAGAAGGAACTTTTTGCAGGTATTGGAAGTGTTCTGTATCTTGACTTTGGCGATGACAATATAGACAGACACATCTGTCAAAACTCATCAAATTACATACTTAAAATGGGTACACCTTGTTGAATGTAATTCATACTTCAATAAAGTTGATTTTAAAGTTAAATTAAAAAGTCACCTATGGGGACTTCCCTGGTGGCACAGTGGTTAAGAATTCGCCTGCTAATGCAGGGGACGTGGTTTCAAGCCCTAGTCTGGGAAGATCCCACATGCCGCAGAGCAACTAAGCTCGTGCGCCACAACAAGAGAAGCCACCACAGTGAGAAGCCGGCGCACCGCAACAAAGACACAATGCAGCCAAAAATAAATAAATTAATAATAATTTTTAAAAAAATAGTCACCTAGATGTTCGAGTGAGACAGAGTTCCTTTAAGCTTTCAATCCCAGCTCTTCTCTGAAGCCTCCCCTCATGTACCCTGGCAGCATGTGACCACTTTGCACCTCTTTAACACCTTATATTTATCGGTTCCATTCAGATTTGATGCTTGAAAAGTTTTGTATATTTTATGTCTATCTTCCACTAAACTTGGTTCCTCTAAGGCAGGAACAATCATCTCTTTCATAAATTGAGACCATTACAAAAACAGAATTATGTTCCCTTTCCTCTCAATCAGGGGAATTTGAAGTAGGATTGATGAAATCCTGGAAATCATAAGCAAAAACGTCATTTCTGCATTTTTATGGCCAGAGGGTCCTGTGTTTTCATCAGATTCTTGAAGATATCACAGAGCCCAACAATGTTAAGAATCTCTGCTTTGAATCCATGTGCTTTCACCCAGCTCTATGGTACAAGGCACCCTGCCCCTGGGGCAATCTGTCTGTGGTCCCTGCAAAGATGATAAACCCACATCAAAGACACTTACTCTTCCGCATGTCAGTAGACTCTACTGCCGTCTCTTCCTCCACAACAATGTCACTATCGCCGTCTTCAAGATTCATTTCTGTCTCATCTATAACACTGTCTTCTTCCTCTTCCTCCTCCTCATCTTCCTTGGAAACATCCTTTAACGTGGCAAGTAGTCTGTTGTAACCAGAAACTTGTTCTGGTTCACTCTATGCTTCACTTTCAGAACTTGGAAGTATCTAAACCCTCTGACTAAAAGGAAAATGGGGATTTTAAAAACAAAAATTATATTGTTCTTGTTGCTACCCCACGACTATCATCAGGCCCACAGTGGAACCAAGTTCAGACTTTTCTAAATAAAAACCAGCTTTTCTGCAAATATGCAATCCTATCTATTCAACCAAACCTAGCACCAAATTTGTTTAAAACAGCTAATCTAGCTATGATTCTAGAAGCTCTTCCTCTTCTTTGAACTGCTAATGTTCTACGTGGGAAGACAGCAAACTAAACACATGGAGCTTTAGGTTATAAGGCGATCTAACCTATGTGTCAGCCACTTG
This sequence comes from Mesoplodon bidens, assembly GCF_964165515.1. Lineage (NCBI taxonomy): Eukaryota > Metazoa > Chordata > Mammalia > Artiodactyla > Ziphiidae > Mesoplodon > Mesoplodon bidens. Next base: position 88,038 of record NW_027672575.1, on the reverse strand, counting down.
GCACCTTTAAAGGAGCAACAGGAAAACTTACAACAAAAAAGTGTACTTTATTTCTGAGTCCGTGGTAATGAAATAAGACCTTTGATGATTTTGCACTCTATTTTATGTTAAGCAAACATAACATTCCCTTTTAGGATTCACCAAGAGCCCTCTGGTAAGCCTCCTTAACAGGTTCTAACAGGCTACTCTCTCAGGACAGTTTCCTACTCTATACTATATTAGTTATCACAATGGCATCTTAACAGACATCTGCACTTAAAACTAAGCAATATTACTAAAATATAGCTTACATCTAAAATCAGAAAGAGTGGAAATGTAGCCAAACATTATTACCATATATAATCTTAAAAGTAACCGTCCAGAATCTACTATCATAAAGAAGGTATAAAGCATTACCAGTTGACAAGTCTGTGGTTTTGCTTCCTTTCTGGAAACCCTGAGAAGAAACAGGCAATGTTAAACTTTAACTGCTAGTATGTAGCAATTAGGAAAAGCCTAATGATACAACTTTAAATGAACATGACAGACTATACCGTTATAAATACATTATATCTATTGTCAAGTTAAAAACTCCATATGCATTTGGACAGGTTTTGTAAGGATATGCCAAATAGATAATAATAGACGAATGAAAAGGTCTAACAAGACCACATGACAAATACTACAGTCACACAGTAACAGGCTCTCATCCAAAAGATGGGAAATTTTGGCAAATACAAGCCCTCGGGGTTCACCTTTTCTAGCAAATTCCTTAAGTAGATTATCCCTCTAACTGTTGATAAAGCAGCCCAAAGGGGTGGGATGAGCACTAAGATCATAACTGAGAGTCTGGACACTTATAGAGGAACCCACAACTACCCAAACATTAGTTTCCTCATGGTCACTGAATACATAGGTGATGTCGAGGGTCCCAAGCAATTCTATTTTTTTTAACTTATTTAATTTATTTATTTTTGCCTGCTATGGCTCTTCGTTGCTGCGCCCGGGCTTTCTCTAGTTGCGGCGAGCGGTGGCTTCTCTTGTTGCAAAGCAGGGGCTCTAGGCTCGCGGGCATCAGTAGTTGCACCACCCTGGCTCAGCTGCTGTGGCTCGCGGGCTCTAGAGTGCAGGCTCAATAGTTGTGGCGCACGGGCTTACTTGCACCGCGGCATGTGGGATCTTCCTGGACCAGGGCTCGAACCCCTGTCCCCTCCATTGCCAGGCGGATTCTTAACCACTGCGCCACCAGGGAAGCCCCCAAGCAATTCTTTAAAAGCATATAAAACGAAAACAAGCTTATAAAATCTCCGCCCAGTCGCCACACGGGAGGCGTGCCGTCTAGCATAAAACTACAGGCTCAACAAAGGGTAGGAAGTCCGGTGAAGAACCCCATCTCAGGCGGGAAGCCGTCAGGATCCCCGGGCGAGCTAGGCCGGCGCCGGGGCAGCGTGGGACGCGGCGGGAGCTGCCCTGTCACTACCCCCGGGGCACCGGCGGACCAAACGCGGGGACACGCGGGCTCCCACCGGGAAAGGACGCCGGCAGCGCCGGTCCCAGCCTTGCCTCTCCATACGTGTCATAGAAGGGATGCTCCTCGCCGAAATCCCTTATCTAAGGGATTTCTGCTTCTTCTGCTTTTTAGTTAGGGAGCTGAGCAGCTGGCTCTGGCTCCGGCTCCGGCTCCCGCGTTTGCCCATGGGGAAGACGGCAATTCAGCCAACCTCCAAGAATCGCGTTTTGCACCCGGAAGTAGTCTCGTCAACCCACTCACGCGGGCTTGCCAACGGCGCTTTACGGCGGAAGCAGGGTGCCATAAAGCAGACCCGCTTTACGTCGCGCTTGTACGACAGGCGTTAGAACTTCCTGTTTCCCATTCCGCCCCCTAGCGAGGCTCTTTGGAAGCACGTGCACGCATGCGCAGCTTTTCTCTGAGCCCCGTAAGGAAGGCAGGCAGGGAGGCTTCGGGCTTCCCCAGGTGGGTAAATGGGTGGGTGTACTTTGTGCGTCTGTTTTGGCTGTGAGAATCAGCCTGCATAAACGTGTAGTGACTGAGATGGTTGAATGCAGTGCCTTTATATTATGCCATAATACAAATACCAACTAACATTTAAGGCTGCCGGTGCATCTCAGTTCATCCTCACAACAACAGTAAACAAATAGGCCTTGTTAATAAGCCTGATATTGGAGATGAGAAAGCTGATGCTTACAAAAGGTTACATACACACTAGCAAGAGAGGAGATGGAAACCTAATTCTCTCTGATGCGAGCACAGGCTTTTCCCACTAGGATCTGCCACATGCGTGTGCCATGTGAAGAATGAGGACGCAAGGCTGAGATTCCCGCCCTTTACCCTACCCCCTCATTTTCTGAAAGGATTGCAAGGGCCCTTGGTAACAAATTTGTTCTGGCACTTTTCATGTTATAAAAGCAAAAACACATCCAGAGAGGTAAAGTGACTTTCCTAAATCACCCGGAGAGTCGATGTTACAGAAAGCAGTAAAACTCAATAAAGTGTCTCAAAACTGAATTGGGGCAAATTGGGATGGAAAACTTTTAAAGGGTAAGTAACTTTTCTATATCTGGGTCGTGGTGGTGGTTACACCTTGTATACAATTACCGAAATTAATCAAACTGTACCTTTAAAATTGGTACATTTTAATGCAAGTAAATAATAACCTCAATAAACAAAGAGGGAAAAAACAGCGCAACTGGACTTAATACTCTAGAGACAGGCAGAGTGTGCAGGGATACTTAAAAACCACAGGATAGGGCTTCCCTGGTGGCGCAGTGGTTGAGAGTCCGCCTGCCGATGCAGGGGACCCGGGTTCGTGCCCCAGGTCTGGGAAGATCCCACATGCCGCGGAGCGGCTAAGCCCGTGAGCCATAGCCGCTGAGCCTGCGTGTCCGGAGCCTGGGCTCCGCAAGGCTCCGCAACTGGAGAGGCCACAACAGTGAGAGGCCCGCGTACCGAAAAAACAAAACAAAACAAAAACCACAGCATAAACACAGAGGCACTTTGTTTCTAATAGTAACTTACAATGTCAATCATAAACCACAGAATTCACCTGAATATTTAAGGTAAAATAGGAGCCATCAAAGATAGTGTTCACTGCCTCTGCTATTAGACGACTGTGAGAGAACTGGACCTTTGTCCAATACCATGTCACACCTATACAAGTCACACTACAACTATTCAAATCCTAGTTTTCTCCTTCTGGGGACCATCTACTCCTAATTAGATTCTGGGAGCTTAGGGTGGGGCAGGGAGGCAAGGGGGAGGGAGGATCAAGAAAATATGCAAACAGCAGGTAGTGCCAGCTGATGGCCCAGCCAAGGAACCCAGAAACAAACACACATCTGTCTCCTGTCTCATTTCAACATAAAAAGTACAGTCACTTACGTAAACAAAAGGCTGCTTGCAAATCTCATCATACATACTAAGGCACTAACCACAGTATAACCTGGCTATGACGATAAAGTCCTACAATGTTTTTTCTCCTCCCACCCTATTCCAAGTGCCCCAGCTTCCCTCCCCAGAGGCAACCAGTTTCTTGGTGTTCTTCCAGAGATCTGCTATAAAAAGCTATACTCATGAGCACTTGATGTGACTCTTTACTCTCTCCTGCTTTCCATGTCATTGTAGTCCTATGGACAGGTCTAGACTGTTCCCAGGTTCAGACACAACTGTGCCCTAGCTCCACCCAAGTGGTCTCATCATTGGCTCACTGAGCCCGCTTCTGAAAATATTTATATTAGCCTTTGACAACATAAAAGGGGATGCTTTGTGAAATTTTAACCTGAGACTTCGCAATTTAAACATATTTTTCATGCCTCCAGTGAAAGTTCTCTTAGTAAAACCCACACAAAGAAGATGCATGTGCCAACTAGTGAAGGCCCTGGGAAAATTGTAATAAAGGCAAAATTTGTTCTTCCCTTTCTTCTTCCCATGCTCAGCCCTTCCTTTTCCATCCTGCAGGGTTTTCTTTGCCCTTTGCCCTCAGGGACTCAGTATTTTCAGGGGTAAAAACAATCCAGGAAATAATCTTTTATACTAGTTTGTAAAGAGAGGCTGATGAATTAATGTTACTTGGGTATTTCAATTCGGGGAGACTCCCTAGGATAACGATCTCAAGGGGTGGGAGGGCGGTGGCTGTCCCTTAAGACAAGATGGTCAGAATATTCAGAAAAGTGTTAGTTTTTCTTTATTAAAAACTTTTTCTTTGGAAAATTTCAAGTATATACAAAAGTAGACAAAAGAGTATAATGCACTCCCATGTTCCCATCCCTTGGCTTCAATGCAAGGCCATCTTGTTTCATTTATATGCCCACCCACTACCCCTAACTCCCGCCCCTGTATTATTTTTGAAGCAAATCCCAGACATTGTATTATTTTATCTGTAAATATTTATTTCTAAATATCTAAAAGATAAGGGTTCTTTCTTTAACATAGCTACAATGGCACTATTTCACCTAAAAAAAGATGATAACAATTATTTAATATCATCATGTAACCAGTCAGTATTCAGATTTCTGATTGTCTCATAAATGTCGTCTTTTTTTTTTACACTGTTAGTTGAACATGTTCTGCTATTCTCTGTGTTTCTCGCGAATACATTGTGGGATTTAGAACTTTGATCAGATTTCATGATAGCTGATATTTTATACTTCCATCAAGAGGCGTATACCATCTGGTTGCCTTTCATTTTGTGATGTTACCAGTCATTGGTAGTCAATGTCTAAATTCGTTAATTCATTAGAGGTCACATTCTAATTCTATCATGAGGTGATATTCTAATTCTATCATTTCTTCTTCACTTACTTGCTGGACTATTTCTATGAAAGCAAGCTTTTCCTTCCCCTAAATTTTGCTTACCCAGTGGTACTGTTTGTATAGGAAAAGCAGAAGAAATGCTTGATTCTCTCCCTTCATTTACTAATTTTCAACACAAGGAGTCAATTCACTGGATCTTCTAATGTTGACCAATCAACTTTTTTTAAATTTTTAGTATCATTATGAACTCATGGAATTACACAAATTGATGTGTTTTAATCCCTTGCAAATATTATGGTGTACATGATTGGAAAGAGCTTATTTGACATATAGTGATGTATTTGAAAAGACAAACTATGTCCTAATACAAACCACAGAAAGTAAACGGGAGTCTATCTGAGATTCTCAACAGAGCAGGAATGGGAAGGTGGGGAAGGAGCACAATTTGAGGATACAGATCAGATGCTGGGGAAGTTTGAGTTTTGAAATTTATGTGATAATATACGTGGTAACAAGGGCACATGTATTCAAGATATGTTGACAGGGAGCCATAAATAATCCAAAGGTATGACTCTCTAATTATGAAAGCTCCGACACCTCAGCTACTGATTTGGGAAGATTCTGGGGAAGGTGTGTGTGCACCCACACATCTGTCTCCTCCTAGATGCCTCAAATCAGACAGTCTCCTCCACCACATGTATGCATACATGTCTGTATACACCCCAAAGCCATCCAGCCTCTTCCTGAGAGTGCTGGCAGAAATCCATAAATGAATCTATCTCACTTTCCAACCCAGACAATGAAACAGACTTTGGCTTGGGACTTTAGGAGAATTCTCCACTAACATGTTCAGAATTACTTGTTTCTGACTCTCTTCTTATCCTTGGACCAAGCTGAGCACTGGTAAGTGTTCTCAGAGAAGCAGCTTTCTTTATTCCAAACTTGGATCTGTATAAGAGGAGGAGGAGGAAAAAGAAGGCTCAGTAACTCCCTTGGAAGTACGCTGCCCACCTGGGGCCCTCCCTCCAAACTTCTTCCCTTCAGCACCAATCTAACAGCCCACTTCCATCTCCCCTGGCAAAGAAAGTTGTCACTGGACCTGCAGATAAAAGAGACAAACAAGAAGTTACAAGTACCATGAGCATGAGGGTTCATAGTCCTGATTTCAAATATGTTTCCCTGTTGGGACAGAGCAGTGTCCTGATTTTGACTTTGGTCAGCACCAAACTACCTATCCTTTGATTATCTATGGCTATGATATGAGATCGTGGATATGAAAGCTCTCTGAAATTGGACAAGTGCTGTGTGGATGGGAGGGCTTCTCACTGCTATTATCGGCTTTTTGTTTCCTCCTGTAAATCATTCTCTCCAGGCCTCAGTCAAGTCCTTGAGGGCAGCAAGGCGCAGGCCAGACAGGAACTCCTGTAAGTCAGGAGCTCCTGGCACAGGGCTAGGGGCAGGGCGATCTCCACGAGCAATGGAGAATGTGTTGACTTCAGAAAAATGAGTTATCTGGGGATACAGGATCATTGGGTGTCAGTGAGACGAAAAACTGGACTTCTGTTCAGTAAGACTGATTGACCAAATGTGTTTTATCGTGTCTCCCTCCCCAGGCCATTCACGGGCCTAGCCGCTCCGCGGCACGTGGGATCTTTCCGGACCAGGGCACGAACCCATATCCCCTGCATCGGCAGGCGGACTCTCAACCACTGTGCCACCAGGGAAGCCCTGTTTGGGGTTTTTTGATAATGAGTTACATGAGTTCTTTATATGTTTTGGATCTTAACCCCTTACTAGATTTGCAAATATCCTCTCCCATTCAGTAGATTGCCTTTTTGTTTCATTGATGGTTTCCATCGCTGTGCACAAGCTTTTTAGTTTGATGTAGTCCCATTTGTTTATTTTTGGTTTCATTGCCCTTGCCTGTGGAGTCAGATCCAAAAAAATATTGCTGAGACTGTTGTCAGGGAAGTTACTGCCTATGTTTTCTTCTGGGAGTTCTGTGGTTTTCAGGTCTTATGTTCAAGTCTTTAATCCATTTTGAGTTGATTTTTGTAGATGGTGTAAGCTAGTGGTCCAGTTTCATTCTTTTGCATGTAGCTGTCTAGTTTTCCCATCACCATTTGTTGATGAGACTGTCTTTTCTGCATTGTATATTCTTGTCTCCTTTGTCATAGATTAAGTGACCATATAAATATGGATTTATTTCTGGGCTCTCTGTTCTGTTGATCTGTGTCTGTTTTTGTGCTATTACCGTACAATTTTGATTACTGTAGACTTGTAGTGTAGTTTAAAATCAGGGAGTGTTATACCTTCAGCTTTGTTCTTCTTTCTCATAATCAGTTTGGCTATTCAGGATCCTTTGCACAAATCCCCAGGATCCTCTGTACAAATTTTAGGATTATTCTAGTTTTATGAAAAATGTCATGGGTATTTTGATAAGGATTGCATTAAATCTGTAGATTTCTTTGGGTAGTATGGACTTTGTTTTTGAATTTTATTTATTTCTTTATACAGCAGGTTCTTATTAGTTATCCATTTAATACATATTAGTATATACATGTCAGTCCCAATCTCCCAATTCATCACACCCCCACCCCCACCCCCACTTTCCCCCCTTGGTGTCCAGTATGGACATTTTAACAGTACTAAGTCTTCCCATCTATGAGCATGGTGTATTTTTTCATGTTTCTGTCATCTTTAATTTCTTTCATCAATACCTTGTAGTTTTCCAAGTACAAGTTTTTTACCTTCTTGGTTAGATTTTTTCTAGGTAGTTTATTCTTTTTGATGCTATTGTAAATGGATTGTTTTCTTAATTTCTAATAGTTCATTATTAATGTATATAAACACAACAGATTTTTGTTAATTTTGTATCCTGCAACATTACTAAATTTATTTATTAGTTCTGACAGTTTTTTGGTGGAGTCTTTAGGGTTTTCTCCATAAAGTATCATGTCATCTGCAAATAGTCAGTTTTGCTTCCTCCTTTCCAATTTGGGTATCCTTTATTTCTTTTTCTTGCCTAGTTGCTGTGGCTAGGATTTCCAATAATATGTTGAATAAAAGTGGCAGAAGTGTGCATCCTTGTCTTCTTCCTGATTTTAGAGGAAATGCTTTCAGCTTTTCACCACTGAATATGATGTTAGCTGTGGGTTTATCGTATATGCCTTTGCTAGGTTGAGATACGTTCCCTCTATACCCACTTTGTCAACCCATCCTTGCATCCCTGGAATAAATTCTACTTGATTATAGTGTATGGTCCTTTTAATGTATTGTTGGATTCAGTTTGCTAATAATTTGTCAAGGATTTTTGCATCTGTGTTTATCAGGCATAGTAGCCTGTACATTTCTTTTTTTGTGGTGTTTCAGTATCAGGGTTATGTTGGCCTCATAAAATGAGTTTGGAAGTGTTTCCGCCTCTTCAGTTTTTTGAAATATGTTTGAGAAGGATAGGTATTAAATCTTCTTTAAGTATTTCGTAGAATTCACCATGAAGCTCTCTGGTCCTGGTCTTTTGTTTTTGGGGAGCTTTTTGATTACTGATTCAATCACATTACTAGTAATTGATCTATTCACATTTTTTCTTCATGATTCAGTTTTAGAAGATTGTGTGTTTCTCGGAATTTATGTATTTCTTCTAGGTTATCTGACTTGTTGGTGTATAATTGTTCGTAGTAGTCTCTTATGATACTTTGTATTTCTGTAGTGTCAGTTATAGGTTCTCTTTCATTTCTGATTTTATTTGGGCCCCTTCTCTTTTTTTCTTATTGAGTCTGACTAAAGGTTTGTTAATTTTGTTTATCTTTTCACAGAACCAGCTCTTAGTTTCATTGATCTTTTTTTTGTCTCCATTTCATTTATTCAGTATTTCTCATCTGACTTCTATTATTTCCTTCCTTCTTTGTTGGAAGTTTTTTCCTTTCAGCATATTTGAACATATCATGCCATCTCCTTCTGGACCACAAAGTTTCTGATGAAAAATCAGCTGATATTCTTATGGGGATTCCCTTGTCTGTAATTAGTTGTTTTTCTCTTGCTGCTTAAGATTCCCTCTTTACCTTTGACTTTTAACGTATTAATTATAATGTGTCTTGGTATGAATCTCCTTGGGTTCATTTTGTTTGGGACTCTTGGTTCTTGCTGGACCTGAATGTCTGTTTCCTTCACCAGGTTAGGGACATTTTTAGCCATTATTTCTTCAGATAAGTTTTCTGCCCCTTTCTTTCTCTGTCCTCCTTCTGGGACCCCTATAATGTGGGTGTTAGTGCCCCTTTCTCTCTCTTCTTCTGCGACCCCTTAACACCGATGATAGTACACTTGATGTTGTCCCACAGTTCCCTTAAACTGTCCTCATATTTTAAAAATATTTTTTCTCTTTGCTGTTCTGTTGGGGTGATTTCTGCTACCTTGTCTGCCAGGTCACTGATCTGTTCTTTTCTACCATCTAGTCTGCTGTTGATTCCCTCTAGTGTATTTTTCAGTTCAATTATTATAATCTTCAGCTGTGTGAGTTCTGTTTAGAACTTGCTTATATTCTGTCTCTTTCTTGAGTTTCTCACTGTGTTCGTTCATTCATCTTCCAAGTTTGGTGAGCATCTTTAGGACTATGACTTTGAATTCTTTATCGGATAAATCACTTACATCTGTTTCATTAAATATTTTTTCTGGGGTTTTATCTTGTTCCTTCATTTGGAACATGTTCCTCTGCTTCCTCATTTTGCTTGACTCTCTGTCTTTGTTTCTGTGTATTATGCAAAACAGTTACTGCCCCGTCTTGAAGGAGTGGCCCTGTGTGGGAGATGAACTGTATTTTTAACTTTTTCCTAGTTCTTGGTCATCTTATAAACTCTCTCTGTTTGTTTCACTCCCATGGAGTCTAGAAATGCAGTCCCACCCCCATCTGCCTGAGCCTGGTGCTCAAGGAGTGTCCCCTGTGTGGGCTACATGCGATTGTTGCCTCAGGTCATGTCCCGCGAGTGGCATGAGATGGGGTAGGCGTGGCTGCTCGTTGTCCATGTTTGTCAGTGCTGCACACAGGCAGTGCAGGGCCGTGGGGTAGGGGGTACTCACCCACCACCACTGTTAGCAACTTAGAGTGAGAGTGCAAAAAAGTGGCACCCACCAGTGCCATCAAGGTAGAGGGAATTTGTAAAAATGGCATCTGCCAGCATTCTGTCCCCAGAGAGAGTCCCAGCCAACTTCTGCCCCTCTGGTAGATGCTTTAAGATTAGCAAGTGAATCTCCTTCACATATGATCTGGGCTCTTTACAGACTGCTACTTGTTGCTTAGGAAAGAGATGTGGGCAGGAAATATAAATTTTTGTGATGATAATGTTAAAGCCATAATTAGTGAATATATTTATCCAAAGCTTTATGTAGAGTGAAAGAGAACTTGTGGGTGAATCCAGGGATTTGTTGAAGAGCTCTTTGAATATGGAAAAATAGATAAGAACCAGGTCAGTAATAGAAGTAAGTGTTAAAGTGATAGAAACCACCAGTAAGGAAAAGAACATTTCAAGGAGGGTGTGCTTATGCATTCGTGACAAGAAACACTAAAGTGCCATTGAATTGGTAACTGAGAGCTGTTGGTGACCTTGGCAAGAGTCATTTCAGTGGTGTCCTGAGACTCAGAGGCAGATTGCAGTACATTAAGGAGTCAGTGGGAGATTTTAAAGTAGAGATAATTTTTTGGAAGGTTTGCCAGTGAAGGAAAAGAAGAGGGTGGGAGCTAGAAGGGACCGTAGATGCAAAGGAGGGATGATGATGATGACGATGATGATTTTAATAATTAAAGCAGTTTGAGCACAATTACATGCAAAGGGGAAGATGTGGAAGGTACAAGGGGAGGCTGCAGTTGGAGAGGGTGGAAGCTAATGGCTTGGTGGTGACTCATGAACTGATGTGTGCTTGGCTGTTTTGTGTATAGGGGTGGCAATACTGCAGAGAAGCATCTGACTTTATGCCCCCTTCTATTCGTCAGACATCCTCATTGCCTCCCCCCTGGGCTTGAGGACCATCATTGGTGGAGAAGGAGAGAAGAAGAGAGATTTTGACTTTCTGTCTTGTATTGAGCTTCTCATCATTGATCAAGCTGACATTTACCTGATGCAGAACTGGGAGCATGTCTTGGTAATGCTGGTCATTAACATTTAGAGACAAGAAGCTCAGTGGTTTGAGTCTGAAATGGTTATTAAAGTCCAGATTAAAACTCAGCTTGGAAATGGAAATATTCCACATTTTCCAATTTGAAAACGGGAAATGTTGTCCCCTCTTCTACCCACAAGTTGGTCAGTAAAGTATCCAGAAAGATTAAAATTCTTGTCAACATTTTCAAATCTCCAGAAAAGATTTCTTCCCCTTAAAAGTTGCTTCTAGTAATAGACCAGTTTAGTGTGGTTGGTTGGTTGGTTGGTTGGTTGGTTGGTTGGTTGACTGATTGAAATCCCTCCTCACCAGGAATGTTTTTATCTAAAATAGTTCCTCCTATTTATGCTCGTTCTCTTTTGTTTGGTCTTCAGTGGAGATGGGAAAACATTGCTCATGATTTCTTAATTTGTGATGTTTTACAGAGAAACGTAAGATGTTTTTGTCCCCCTACTGTAATTTGTAGTATAATTTTTTTCTCCCTCTCAACATACTCTGCAATGTTTTGGGGTTTAGGATTGTGCTTTGGAACAATCCTCATCACAGAACTATAGGTTTATTTTTATAAGGCATGTGAGCATTTACCTTTTCTACAACCCCAGGACTTGGAGTAAGTTTGGGACAGATAAAGGGGAGTCCTTATTTATAAAGTAGGGAATAAACTTATGGTACTTGTGACCCTTCAATATACATTACAAGGTAAAAATATGATTAAAATAGAACAGGCATGTCGATGGTTGAGTCATCTTTATTTTGAGCAAAAGGCACATGTAGTCACTCAGGGAATTTTCTAACGTTTTGGGAACCAAGTCATGGAAGGACAGCAGCTCTGTTTTCCGTGTCATTTCCCTTCTTGTCCAAGTCCGGAACTGAGTTGCTTACAGAGTGACCAGAGTGGCATTTCAGAATTTCCTTGAAAAGAAATATTCTGTATAGGTCGCATCTTGATCCTTTTTGAGAGATCCACAAGGTGGCCAGTTTGAGCTTTTCTTCTTGTTCGCTTGACTCTGGGCAAGTCACTCACCCATCTGAGCCTGTTTTCTTGCTGTAATTTGGGAGATGATAGTATCTACTTCATGGGGTTAAATAAGATGATGGGCTTATAGAGAGGTTAGCAACGCCCAGCAGGTAAGTGTTCAATAAGTATTAATGGAGTATTACTTCTGCTCAAAGCAGTTGATGAGCCACATGAACCTACTGCCCTTGGACTCACATGGGGTGGACTTTTCTCGAGTGCGCATGTGGAACCTCAATAATCGGTCCAAGTACTATCGTCAGACGCTGCTGTTTGGGGCCCTGCAGGATGCCCAGATCAACTCTGTGTTCAACAAGTACTGCGTCAATGTGCAAGGCCAGGTGGGTTCTCTCCTTCTTTCTCTGAATTTTCATGAAGTATTGTGTATTGTTTGGGTCATGAGGCAGAAGGAGAGGACAGCATTTGGTCAACAATGGGGATAGCTCACTTCCTAATGTTCTCACTGACACCTGGCAGGTGGCTGTGAGGAACGTCCCGATGACAGGCTGCATCAGTCATGTCCTGGTGCAGCTCCCACATGTCTTCCCGAGGATGGAACCTGAAAACCTAGCTTCAGTGATTGATGCCAGGTACCCTCCCCTGTCCCATTGGATCCCTGGGGGTCACAGAGAGGGATTTTACTTGGGCATTCAAATTTAGAATTGTATTCCACGTTGGCTTTCTTAGTTACTGTTTACGAAATGAAATGAGATAACTGAATCCAATCATGCCATTGACAGAGGAGGACACTGAAGGCCAGAGAAATGGTGTGTTGTCCTAGTTCCAATAGTTCTCTGACTTACTTCACTCTGTATGACAGTCTCTATGTCCATCCACCTCACTACAAATAATTCAATTTCATTTCTTTTCATGGCTGAGTAATGGACGTTGACACTTTAGAAGATTACAGGCCAGTTACTTTGGGTGGTGTTTCCTGTCAGATTAGGTTAGGTTAGGTTTAGTTTATGCATCTTTGGCAGGAGCAGCATAGAAGCAATGCTGCGTCTTCCTCGCTGCATCTCTTCAAGCGGTGCATGATTTCCACCTGTCCCATCATTATGACACTAACTGACCACTTGTTTAAGGTGGTGCTTGCCAGACTTTTCCACTATAGAATCACTTATTCCCCCTTTATTAATTTATATTAATATTACAAGTATGGATTCTTCAGTTTGTATTCAGTGGGTTGTAATTGGTTATTATCGTTATTCCTTTAGATGCTTAAATGGTCTCTGATGTGGCCAGCAGGAACACCTTCAAGCTGGCTCCTGTGTCGTCTTGACACATCCCCCTTTAACTTGGGCATTTCTTTATTTTCTGACACTATAAGACATTCCAAGTTTGTCTTGTACTTTCCCTATTCCAGCCCTGCTTGCTTTAGTGGAAAATTATCTTAAAGCGAAGATTTGAGTGCTAAGTGTACCCAGTACTGTTGTGGAGCCACTGGTCCCAGGCCATCTCAGTGGTCAGAGTTTGGGAATATCTGCATGTGTGTATATGTATACACATACCTATGTGCCCATGACATCTAAATTTATTTCTGTATCCATATATTGAAAACCATGAATTTATACCTTACCTCCAATTTCAGACTAACAACACAGGGTTCCTTTTGTTTTCTCCCTTTCCAAACTTGTAACTCCCTTGTCAGATAGACATGTGGCTCCCATTAGGCTCAGTGGAACAACCCATATTGGTACAGATTTTCTTCCTCTTGGACATGCTTAAAATTGCTCATCAAAAAAAAAAGTGAAATCACTTTTGGGGTACTTTTCCTGCTAGATATTTAAATAGGCATTTTTATTTGTCTCTCAACATGGAGAGTAGAACTATTCATTCCATATATAGATGGGTTCCTAAAGTTTTGCAAATTTATAGGCTTAAGCCAGCCAAACTCATGGTACAAAGAACATTTTCTTAAATATATATTTTTAAAATGGAGTACAGTTGATTTACAATGTTGCATTAGTTTCAGGTGTACAGCAAAGCAAATCAGTTATACATGTATCCACTCTACAAAGAATTGTCTTATCCATAGAGTGCCCTGTGGTTATTGGCATATTTGTGCTGTGTTTACCATAGAGCCTGTGTATTATGAGAAAAGAAACGAGTTATTTGCCTAGTTCAGAGATATGAGGAAGAAGGGACTCTGATTACCCCCATCTTCTATTTCCATATTCTTTTCCCTGTGAATTGTAGCTAATTCATGGCTTTCATTATCACTATTCACAAGACTCTCAAATCTCCATCTTCTCTGGACCTCCACTCACATGTGAGCCTGGATTTCAAGTCTATGTATAGCCCCAGAAATACATGTCTTTTTTTTAAGCATCCCTACTGATTTTAATGCTAGCTTGTAGCCAGCTAACTGCTTCTCGCCTACAGAGAACACTGAGGGTTTCAAGTGCGAACCAAGCAGTATTGCTTCTGTTCCTGGCTCAGCACCTGGGAAAGAAGGTAAGCCTCAGCAGTGGCGCTGGCTCCTGAGTTGATTGCAAAGAGTTGACTTTTTGGAGTGGTTTCATCAAAAGCATGCCTTAACGTCAGGTCTCTCACACAAAATAAGGGAGAGAAGAGGGTCTACTGGACCACGGATAACAACACCTGAGCTGGAATTATACACAATCTTGATATTTCTTAGCAAGGCTCATCTTCAGCAAGCAAGTACCTATATAGTGCTGGTAGAAAACAGACAAAGGAATGGTCCCAATCCTGGGAAGAGGTAGAATTTTAAGGTAGGAAGAGGAACTTAACCAGAAAGTAAGAGTTTTAAACTTTTTTTTTTCTTCCCATAGTAATAACAACTTAGCACTTTTCTCTTTGAGGGGAAAAAAGCTTTGAGTCATGAATGCTTTCTGCAGCTGGCTGCACCATATGCAGTATTCAAAAGACAAGAACTAGCTAATCATAGAGAACCAGCGGCAGCTTAACAGCCCTCTGCTGGCTTCCAAAGGGCTTATAATTGAGTGCAGATGGTCCCGGCAGGATGGGTATGAATCCCTGCTGACTCCTCACATCCCAGAGGGCCAAGGGGGGCTCATGAAGCCTCCCAGCCCTGATTGTGCCCTCGTGGGAGCCACTGAGGAAGGAGGGGAGGCAGGTGGTGTGAGAGCCTGCTGGCTGCCTCCTGCCCAGCCTTCCCTTGGCTGTGTGGACAGATCTTCAGGCTGCAGAGTGTAGCTTTGATGAGTCTAGGGTCTCAAGATTATAGAAGTCCTGGGGTAAGGGAGCAGGGTTGGGGGTTCTTTATACTCATTGGAAGAGCCTCATCGTGTAACCTGCAGGTGGCTGCAGGGCGCCAGAGCCTCACGGAGGAGGGGTGTGGTGGGCACTGCACAGACTGCTGCTTTCAGGGAGCATCCTCCTGGGGGTGGGGCCCTCACAGCCGGCCCGGCCTCTCCTTCCCATCTCTTTCCCAGCTTCTCTCTTTAAAGGAGTCATGGTAGTCATCCTTGCACCATTCACAAAAAGCTTTTCTGGCTTTTCTAGCTAAACAATTCTAAACAAATTTCAGTCTCATTCAAAAAAAGAACTTTTCTAGCTAAGTAGAATTCTAAACAAATTTCAGTCTGCTTTTAATACCAGAGTCAGTGAATTGGGAGTAGATACACAGATAATCCAAGATTCATGTAGTCTTTGGAGGGAGAAAGAGAGAATGAACCTACCACGTCTAGCTGACAGCACAAGGTGCATTTCTTTCTAAAGACTTGTATTTCTTCCTCTTATACCATATGCTCTAGCCAGAGCTGCAGTAAAATTCTATGTATTTTATGTCCTGTTTCTGAGCTGAACACGCGTTCCTATCCCCTCATCGATTGCCTTGTTTCTGTGAGGACCCTCCTTTCTTCAGATGTGGGAAGGAGTTCTCTCTGCATTGCTTGCATTTCGGTATAATTCCTGGATTTGCCTTTCACCTCTGGCCACGTTGCCATCATTCCTGTGGGAGGTGAGAGCATGAGAAAGAACAGAGGTCTGGACGTCAATCAAACGGGCTGGCTGTCTCAATAGTTAAGAGTCCTATGCGCCAAAGGAGTCAGGGCTGAGACTGGATTGCTACAAGGCTTGCTCGCCCTGCACAGAGAAATCTGAACCTGGTGGGCAGCTCCACCTAGGTGTCACCCTCACTGCTGGGCGGAACACCTGCACTTGCTTGTCCTCCTGGCTCCCACAGTGGGCGGGGCATGGCACAGGCCGGGCCAAGTTGTCATGGTCTTCAGGCTTGGGCCTCTGCAGCTGGCTGGGACTGGTGGGAGCTGTAGCCTCAGCTGACAAGGGCAAAGAAGGCAGTCTTTGCTGCTTGGCTGATTTGGAAGCTGTGCCGAATTCCTGCCCATCTGTTCTCCCAACTGAGCCAAGGCCAAAGCTGTCTAGCTCTTGCCAACCCAGGGAATGACATGGAGCCCTGTGTCCTGCAGCCCTCATTCTCACTGCACCCTGCAGCCCCTCTCATCTGTCAGTTTGACTCCCCACAGAGATGGCCCTGGGCTCACAGCTGCTGTTTGCCCACAGATGTTCATGGATTTCTGCCTTTTGTGTTCATCATTTTTCAAAACCGGCCCTGAGCTGGGTGCTGACACCAACATTACCACCAACCCACTGTGGCTCTGTGCAGGTCCTCCTGGCCACCTCTCAGCTTTCTCATCTTTAGAAAGCGGGGTACAATCTCCACTATCCTGACAGAGGGACATGAGAGAAAGTAGAAGAGACTGCTGTTGTTTGCCCTGTACTCGCCTCCTACTTCCCTAGTAAGAGGACCCTGGATTTTATTGGGTGACAAAGTGCCCAGTCCCCCTTGCGGTAGGGTGTGGCCAGGGAAAAGAGCACTAACCTTGGGGCAGACTCTTAGGAGAGCTCTTTGAAACTGGTAGGAACACCACTTTTTCCTCTTGTTCTTCCCTTTTTCCTGCCTGCAACACAGAAGTGATGGTGGAGCCAAAGGGCAGAAGGAGCCTGGCTCTCAGGTCATATCCTGAAGCTGCATCCCAGCTCTGCATGGTCTCTCTTCACACTTTTCTGTGAAAACCTAAATCCCTCATTTGTTTCAGCCACTGAGGCCAGGCAGTATTGTTGGCCTCAGGCTGTATTGCCAAGTCCTAACGGCTACAGAGGACAAAAATGGGATCACAAGTCCTGAAGTCCAAAGGCTCTGCCTATTCTTTCTTCTTTCTTCTTGTCTCTGCAGGAACCAGCATAGAGACTGTGCTTCAAGGTTGACGCCTGGCCATTTGGTGACAGTGCGGAGTGAGCGCTAAGACGTGTCTGGCTTTGTGCCATCACTTCCGTCATCTCCAACCCAACTGGATCTGTAAGAATGAGGGAGGACATATGTCTCCTCATAGGGTTTATGGAAACTGATGGTGGCAGAAAAATAACTGGCAAGAAAACAGACTTCAATTCTCTGAAAGTTGGCGACCACCTGTTTTTCATTTCTTCAGGTGTATTTCAAAGCAAAACTAGGAAATGGGTCCAGATCCCCAGTTTGGCAGCAACTTAGAGGTCTTGTGGTCCAATCTGCTGCTTGACCCCTGAGTCGCCTATAGGTTGTCTCTGAGAGGGAGATCAGCTCAGTGCGTCGTGACCACCTAGAGGGGTGGGAGGGAGAAGCAAGAGGGAGGGGATATGGGGATATATGTATATGAATAGCTAATTCACTTTGTCATACAGCAGAAACTAACACAACATTGTAAAGCAATTGTACTCCAATAAAGATGTTAAAAATAAAAACAGGACTATCATACAGAGTGAAGTAAGTCAGAAAGAGAAAAACAAATATATATTAACATATGTGGAATCTAGAAAAATGGTATAGATGATCTTATGTGCAAAGCAGAAATAGAGACACGGATGTAGAGAACAAATGTATGGTTCCAAGGGAGAAGGGGTGGTGGTGGGATGAATTGGGAGATTGGCATTGACATATATACACTATTTTTTTAATACTTTTTTAAACATCTTTATTGGAGTATAATTGCTTTACAATGGTGTGTTAGTTTCTGCTGTATAACAAAGTGAATCAGCTGTATGTATACATATATCCCCATAGCTCCTCCCTCTTGCGTCTCCCTCCCACCCTCCCTATCCCACCCCTCTAGGTGGTCTCGAAGCACCGAGCTGATGTCCCTGTGCTATGCGGCTGCTTCCCACTAGCTATCTGTTTTACACTTGGTAGTGTATATATGTCCATGCCACTCTCTCACTTCATCCCAGCTTACCCTTCCCCCTCCCCATGTCCTCAAGTCCATTCTCTATGCCTGTGTCTTTATTCCTGTCCTGCCCCTAGGTTCTTCAGAACCATTTAAAAAATTTTTTTTTCTAGATTCCATATATATGTGTTAGCATACGGTATTTGTTTTACTCTTTCTGACTTACTTCACTCTGTATGAGTCTCTAGGTCCATCCACCTCACTACAAATAACTCAGTTTCGTTTCTTTTTATGGCTGAGTAATATTCCATTGGACATATATACACTATTAATACTATGTATAAAATAGATAACTAATGAGAACATACTGTATAGCACAAGGAACTCTACTCATTGCTGTGTGGTGACCTAAATGGGAAGAAAATCCAAAAAAGGAGATATATGTACATGTATAGCCGATTCACTTTACTGTACAGCAGATACTAACACAACATTGTAAAGCAACTATATGCCAATAAAAATTCATTAAAAAAAATAACAGGATCTGAACCCAGGTAGTATGATTCCCCCAAACCCACATTGTTTTTCACTAGTTGATGCTTCTCTAAAACAAAAACAAAAAAGCACTCAATAGATTGTAGCTATTATTATTACTACCCCTTTAAAAGGAGAGATCTGAAATTGTTGAACTCTTAAAAAGACAGAGGATTATAATGCTTTCTTGGTGGTGGTAGCCTTGTTATAAACAAACACTAAGTTGTTTTGTATGCCATCCTTCTGGATTGTATGACATTCTAAAGGGCGGTCTAGGCTTCTGAGAAGCTTAATGCCTCATATAGCAGATGATTATTGAAGGCATATTTTTAACTTGTTTGCTCTCTGTTTATCCTTGGTCCATCGAGCTTTACCCAGGGAAATTAAATTCTTAATATCAGGCCAAATAAAAATTAAGAAGATACCTTTTCTTGAAACATGCACCTACACGGAAAAGCAGCATAACAGTGTTTAAAATCATGGACACTGAAGCAAGGCTTCAGGCCTGGGTTCAAATCTTTGCTTTGCTACTTTCTAGTGATTTTTATGAAATTCCTTTAACTCTCTGTGTCTCAGCAGCCACATCTGTAAAATGGGCTTATGGTAATAGTAATACCTGTCTCTAGAGTTGTTATAATAATTAAGTTACTTAATCCATGCAGGGTACTTAGAACTGCTTGGCACATAGTCACTGCTCAGTCAGTCTGAACTAGTATTACATACAGACCTTCCGTCCCACAGCACAAAGCTAAAAGAAAACAAAGGAAAGTCGTGGGGCATCAACTTCTGTTTTGGGTTATTCTTGTCTATAAGCCTTATTCTTTTTAAGTGAGTGAAAAAGAAATTTTGAGAGAGAGGGCTTCAGAAAATAGCTGTGGGGATTTTACTCAGCAAATTCCAGGGCTTAAGGACAAGGAAGTGTGACATTTTAATGAGTTATAAACACCAGGTGGTGCTGTAAACAAGCTCAGTAACAGGCTCTTCACCTCCCCTCTGGCTGCCTCTGGGCTGCCACTGCCCTGTGCCCTCTTGAGCTGAAGAGACCCAGAAACCCAAGCCTCTTTTTCTCTTCTTCTTCTTTTTGAAACAATTCCAACACATAGGAAATGTGAAAATTCAAAGACAGTTACAAAAACTTGTGGTATAATTTAATTGTTTATAAGTTAACCCCTTTTAAAAATGAGTCCACAAATAACATGTTTATTTCAGGAAACAGTTTGTATAGAGCAGTGTACATTATGTTTTAAGAAATGGAAAATCACTACTAGGTGCAATCCATAATTAAACTCACAGATAACTGTTAAAAATTAACATTTTAAACACCCCAAATTATAATAACTTGATGAATAACTTCCTTTGGGAATCCAACCAAATTTGTACGTATGAGGCCCAAGTCAAATGGTCCCCTGCTTCCCCTTCACCAAGCTCTGGCTACACCTTTTGTGCAGAGAAAAGACTGGGCACATGACTTGGAATTCTGGTTGCTTGTCTGAACCTTCATTATAGGGGGGGGGGGTCAGAGTTTTCCTCATAGAGAAAACTGCTGGGTACTTTCCTAGCCTCTTATCCACCCACCTCTTCCAGGCCTGGCTTGTCACTCACTACCTTCTTGAGACTATCCATTTCCATACCTGCCCCAGAGCAGATGCCCTCCTAACACTTCCTCCCTCTTTGGTCCTCCTCTTGGGAATAGTATTTCCCAGACCAAAAGATAGCAGGAGGCCATGGGGAAAGAGAAGTAAGTTAATATTTATTGAACACCTACTATGGGCCAGGAACTGTCCTGGGTGCTTCATCTGCATCATCTCATAACAACCGTAAACCTAGTATCTGTCACCATTTTTTTCATGTGGGGGAAACATGCTTGGAGAAATTAGATATCTAAGGCTTCCAAAGATAAACAGCTAGTTAGCGGCCAATGCTGCATGTTTTTTCTGTCATCCCCATGAGATTGAGAAGGAGGTCAGGACTAGCGGCTCAGATGGAGATGAATCTGCAGGGGATTCTTTCAGTCTGTGGCCACGTCTGGTCCATTTTATTAAGCCCAGCAACTCTTAAGCATGAACTCTTCTCTCTGACTCCCTTCCCACGGCTTTACTTAGTTCAGGCCTTTGTTAGCCTCTTCCTGTGGTACAGTCCAGACTTTGGAACCTGCTAGCTTAGGCTTCAATGCCAGCTTTACCTTTTACTGGGTGTGTGACCTTTGTCAAGTTGCTTGCCTTTGTCTTACCTCAGTTTCCTTATTTGTAAGACGGAGATAATGACATCTTTCTTAGGAAGGAGAATTGTGAGGTTGAAATGAAACCACATAAGTACTTATAGATCTCATCAAATCCCGTTCTCTCCCTTTTGCTTGGACTGCCTACTGATTCATCCATGCTACAAATATGTACTGTGCACCCACCATGTGCCAGGAATTCTTTTGGGCACATAGGATAGACCTGCTTCCTGCACTCGGAGAATTAGAGTGCATGGGGGAGACAGAAAATAAACAACGAGAAGCTAGACAAAAATATAATTTCAGATGGTGCTAAATGCTGGAAGAAAATAGAGCAAGGTCAATGGATAGAGATCTTTGTCTGTCTTGTTTCCTCTGCACAGAATGCCCTGTCGCCACTGTGGAACTCTTACCTTTCAAGACCCCCTTCAAATGATCCCCCGCCCCCGTCTACGGCCATACCACCCTGAACGCGCCCGATCTCGTCTGATCTCGGAAGCTAAGCAGGGTCGGGCCCGGTTAGTACTTGGATGGGAGACCGCCTGGGAACACCGGGTGCCATAGGCATTTTGCCTCCCGCTGCGGCTCCGCCTTCTCCTTTAGTCGCCCGTGGCGGTGGCCGCCAGCTCCGCCCCCCCGACGGGCACCGCTGCAGGCCCCACCTCCTCCGGCCCCTCCCACCACAGCGCGCCAGAGGGGGCGCTCTATGCGGCCAGAAGGCGGCCCTGAAAGGCGGCCGCACCCCAGACGCTCCCGGGGTGGCTGACCCGGACCCAGACTCCGCCGCGGGCCCGGGTGCCGTCCGTGCGGCCCGCGAGCCCCTCGACCTGCACCTGGCCGCCCCCTCCGGCTCCCTGCCCCGGCGCCGCCACCTGTCCGCCGGTGTGGCTCTCCACAGCTCCCTCCGGATGAAGGCCCCCCTCCGCCGTTTCGCCATGGCCGGGGGCGGGAGTGGGAGCGGGGGCCGGGGCCGCTTCCCCGGGCCTGCTGGCCACCAGGGCGGGTGGTAGGTGTAGACGGCTGCAGGTGTAGACGGTTCGACAGAACCACTTTCTAGGCTCTTGTAGCCAAGTCATGGCCACCAGTCAGACTGCATCCTGGCTATCCTGCAGGGCACAGAGCTCAGTAAAGGTATCCACCCCTTCTACAGCAATGTCAGTCGGCTCACCGGCTTTGGCGAGGTAAGGACCCGGCTTCCATACCCTGCCCCACATGGATGTACAGCCCCGCCTGTTCCCTACAGATAAATACACACAAGATAAATGCAGCAGCCCTCATGCCCTCTCCCCATCCTGTCCCGGCAGAAGGTGGTGGCAGAAATGAACCGCCTGGGCATGATGGTGGACTTGGCCCATGTCTCGGATGCTGTGACACGGCGAGCCCTACAAGTGTCACAGGCACCTGTCATCTTCTCCCACTCAGCTGCCCGGGGTATGTGCAAGAACACTCGCAATGTTCCTGATGATATCCTGAAGCTTCTGGTGAGAGACTGCCCTGGCCCTCAAACCTAAAGCAAGAGATTCAAACCAGGAGCCCTTGAACCTGAGCCTCTTCTCCCTCCATTTCCTCAAACGCCAGGTTAAATATCCTCTGCCCCCAAAACCCACGGTCCACAGCCCCTGAACTCTTCAGCCCTAGGTGGGGGTCTAGGTGGTAAGAGACTCCTCCAAACCCGGAAACCCAGGGCCAACACACCACCCAGACCAGGGCTGCGGCTCCTCCATTCACACAAACCCAGAGAGGACATGACTCTGACCTCAAAGCCAGGGCTGAACACCTTCCTCACAGGGGCCGAGAGAGTGAACAGGCAGCTGGTTGTGCTGGGGGCCAAGCTGACTGTCCACGGGTCCACCCCTGCAGAAGAAGAACGGTGGCATCCTGATGGTGCCCTTGTCCGAGTGGGTGCTGCAGTGCAACCCGTTAGCCAATGTGTCTACTGTGGCAGGCGAGCCTCACCCTGGGCTCTCTGAAGACTCGGATTTGGAGCTGAAGCTGGGTCCAAATTTAGGGAGGACTTCAGAAGAGCCCCAGTGGTTTGACCCACCTATTGGCAATAGGTACAGCACCCAAAAACCCAAGAATGGACAGTACACAGCACCTTGGTGCCATGTGGAACTGGAGCCACAGAATCAAAACTGCGATACTGATGGGTATCAGGGAGGCTGTCAGACACTGCTTTATGTCAAACACATAAAGAAAATATCCACTATCAGAACCGTTGGTTGACTGACTTTTTTCACATCTTTCTGACAAAATTCGAGAAGTTGTGAGTACCTCAAGCGTCATTACACTTCTGTTCAAGATGGAATCTCTGGCTCACAATCATTGTTTAGCTTCTGTATATTGCAGTGTACATGAAGGTCTGTATTAGTCTGGTTGGGCTGTTATAGTGAAATACTATAGACTGAATGACTTAAACAGCAGAAATTTATTTTCTCACAGTTCTGGAGGGTGGAAGTCCAAGATTAAGGTATTGAATACCATAAGAATTGGTTTCTGGTGAGAACAATCTTCCTGGCGTGCTGATGGCTGTCTTCTTGCAGTGTCCTCACACGGCCTTTCCTCTACGAGCAGAGGGAGAGAGATCTCTGGAATCTATTCCCCTTCTTATAAGGACACCATCAGTCCCTGTCAGATTATTACCTCACCCTTATGACTTCAGTTAACTTCAGTTACCTCCCTAAAGGACCTATCTCCTATCTTCTACAGTCAAATTAGGAGGGGCTTCAACATATAATTTTTCGGGGGACACAATTCAGTCCATAACAACAACTTAAGATAGCTTTCTCTGATTTTCAGTCTTTCACTAATACCTCCCTCTTTGTCTACGAATTATTCAAGTTTCCTTAAATTTTTTTTGATTTTCTTACATTATCCCTTCCCTTTAAAGGCTCTCTTCACTTCTTAATTGGCATTTCTTGCAAATGAAGGCAACTTTCCTCACAATACATTGATTACTCTCCCCACTGTAACACAGCATCTTCTCCCATGACTTTCCTGAAATGGTTCCACTTTTGTTCATAAAAGTTTAGCCATCCAATCAGATGCTTTATTTTCAGTTCCCATAGCATTTTGCCTTTGGGAAACAACTGACTCTGTTAAATGGTGCTTCTTTGAAAACTACCTTCCTTTATGTTTTATAGCAATCTTATGATTTCTGTTGGCATACCACCTAGCTTCTTTCTCATCATTCTTTTTATTTTTATTTTTCAGTTGTTTCTCTCCTCACTCCTTAGCGTTAGATACTACAGACAGTTGGCCTTCTTCTCATCTCTTATATACTCTCTCTCTTACTCCAGCAGCTTTGTTTACCATTTAATATATTATCTGCCAGGCGCCTTCCATCTGTTACCAACATCTCTCCCTCTGTCTTTGTCATTTCAGCCTTCGCTATGCTCTCTGAGCTCTCACAGGCAGATCTATTGAACACAGGAATCTCAGTGGAAAATACGAGTACGTTATTTCTCTACTGAGTAAAGCCCTTACAGATCACATGGTCCTGATCCATCTTGCAGCCACGTCATCTGGACTATCTGACCTCCCATGTCACAATAGCAGAGGACCAGACAAGAGGGACACTGGCTCCTAATGACCTCAGCTCAGAAGTGATACACTTGATTCTGCTTCTTTGCCACTGGCCACAACGAATCAAAGGAAAACAGTTGAACTACAAAGGAGGATGAAAAATGTAGATAAGCACATAGGATATTTGATGAGTGCTATCTCGAGGTGACATCACCTCCCATCAAACTTTTATTTCACAGAGAAAACACAGACTATAAAGCAAAAACACCCCAAACTACCTTCTTCTCTTTACGTCCAAGAATAGCTTTTCGACATAGTTTATCAATACCTATTCTCACTTCCTCAGTATCTTCCATTCATTTTCCCACCTCATTGGGATTGTTAAGGTTTTCCTCTTTAGCGATTTTATTTTGGCCCCCTCCCATTAAAAAGCTGCCCCCCTCCCATTAAAAATTACTCTTGCTTGATGCCAAGTAATTCTCTAGTTACCTTTTCTCTCTTCCTAATTTCACAGTGCAGTTTATCAAAAATTGTATTTATTCTCACTGTCTGTATTTTCTTATCTTTATGTACCTCGTGACTCACACAATTTTGCTCTTTTCTTCTTACTTATCTGCACTGGAATTGCATTCACCAACATTTAATTTGTGATTAAATTGAGTGAATATTGTTTGGTCCTTCTGTCACCTTTCAGCAATATTTGATTTTGTTGATCAAACTTGTCATCTCAGAAAAATCTTTCACCTTAACAACAGTAGCATCTTAACCTGCTACTTCTTCCTCCTGCCTCTGGACATCCTTATCTCTTTCATTGGGCACTCTCACTTTGCCCTCTGCCAAGAGATGTGTATTTCTCAGAAGCTCTCTTCTGCCCTTGATAGATGGTCTCATCTACTCTTGTGATTCCAGCCACCATATATATCACAGATCTTGACCTAAAACGTACATCTCTCTCTCCTGAGTCTCTTACAAACTTAACTAATTGCCAACTGAACAACTCTGCCCAAATATAACACGGACACTTAAAATTAATTATGTGATGTTACTGAACGATTAATTTTACCTTCAGTACTTACTTCCGCTATTCATCTCTCTACATCATTTAGACCACCACTATTTGTACACTTGTCCAAGTTGGATACTGGGGGAACACTGAAGACTCTGGACTCTGACAACCCTCAGAATGGGAGAAAATAGTTGCAAACGAAGCAACTGACAAGGGATTCATCTCCAAAAAATATAAACATAAATAAATTTGTAAACTAGATAAGCAACTCATGCAGATCAATATCAAAAAAAACAACCCACTGAAACAATGGACAGAAGACCTAAATAGACATTTCTCCAAAGATGGCCAACAAACACATGAAAAGATGCTCAACAGCACGAATTATGAGAGAAATGCAAATCAACACTACAAGGAGGTATCACCTCACACCGGTCAGAATGGCCATCATCAAAAAATCTACAAACAATAAATGCTGGAGAGGATGTGGAGAAAACGGAACGCTCCTATACTGTTAGTGGGAGTGTAAATTGGTACAGCCACTAGGGAGAGCAGTATGGAGGTTCCTTAAAAAAAAACTACAAATAGAACTACCATATGACCCAGCAATCCCACTACTGGGCCTATACCCTGAGAAAACCGTAATTCTAAAGGAGTCATGTACCAAAATGTTCATTGCAGCTCTATTTACAATAGCCAGGAGATGGAAACAACCTCAGTGTCCATCGTCGGATGAATGGATAAAGAAGATGTGGCACAGATACACAGTGGAATATTACTCAGCCATAAAAAGAAACGAAATTGAGCTATTTGTAATGAGGTGGATGGACCTAGAGTCCGTCACACAGAGTGAAGGATGTCAGAAAGAGAAAGACAAATACCGTATGCTAACACACATATATATATATATATGGAATTTAAGAAAAAAATGTCATGAAGAACCTAGGGGTAAGACAGGAATAAAGACACAGACCTACTAGAGAATGGACTTGAGGATATGGGGAGGGCGAAGGGTAAGCCATGACAAAGTGAGAGAGTGGCATGGACATATACACACTACCAAACGTAAAATAGATAGCTAGTGGGAAGCAGCCGCATAGCACAGAGAGATCAGCTCGGTGCTTTGTGACCACCTAGAGGGGTGGGATAGGGAGGGTGGGAGGGAGGGAGACGCAAGAGGGAAGAGTTATGGGAACTTATGTATAACTGATTCACTTTGGTATAAAGCAGAAACTAACACACCATTATAAAGCCATTATACTCCAATAAAGATGTTAAAAAAAGAACACATGTTTTTTGTTTTGTTTTGTTTTTTGTTTCTTTGTTTTTTTACCGTTTAGTTTAAATTTTAGTTCCTGCCCCCAAACATCCATTAAGCCCCCAGAAGAAGGAAAAGGGGATGTGACTAGCAATAGAGAGAAACTTTCTTCCCAACAATGGCCATGGCAAGCTTAGGCACTTTTGGTGAAATCTCTCTGGGAAGTACTGGCAGAGGAATAAAAGGCAAACTGACACAGAAGTATTGCCTGGTGTGCATTTCCAGGCTCTGCCTTCTTTCTCATGTCTTAGCGGCAGGTGGAGGAAGAGGAGAAAAGGTTAAACTTTTGTATCAACCGGCAGAATAAGCTTATAACATCCTCTCACTATCTCTGCATAGGTTCTAGTCTCTGCAGCACTACATAAGCTTTGCCCAAAGTAATGAACAGTTGAAAGTCAAATGTAATACTTCACCAAACAACTTAAAAATGCTTGCACACTGGAAAGGATTCAGTTGCAGAGAACACAAATGGACCCAGAGCAACTTTTGCCAAAAGAGAATATTGTGCTAAATGTACAGCCATAGCTCTTTTCCATATGAAGAAACAGTCAGAAAGATAAAAGAACTGGGTCAAAATCACACAAGCAAGTAGGACAGAATCTGGTCTGCCTGTCGTAAGGGTTGTGTTTTTTAACCACCAGGCTAGCTTTTCCCAAACCTGATTCATGCATAGAATAACTATACACCTCTGTTTGCCTTGAATATTCCGTTTATACGTATGCCTGCTGCAGTTTTTAATATTGCCCACTTTGACTCCCCAAAGCAACCGAGAACACACAATAATTTGGTCACTCTATCCATGGAGCACTGTGGTGGGACTGCCCAGGAAGCTTAAAAGTGCAGCCTCCAGAGCCCTACTCCAGATCTAGATAAGTTTTCTTAGGGTTGGCTCAAGAATCCAGGTACAAGTCTTTTTCAGTGCTTTTGTAAGTCTCTCGCTCTCGTAAATTAATAAAACCATTTATTCCGCCTTCCCCAGATGCCCAGCCAGGTCCTGTTAAGGTAGGAGTCCCCCCGCCACATCACAGGGATGCTCCCAGTCAAGTGATCTCTGGAGCCGTGGAGAATCTGAATGGTCTCATGCTGGCCCACCTGCCATGACAAACCTCCTCCAGAGCATGCCCCTTCACAGCTTACATTCTACCACTCCCAAAGGCAGTCCGCTCCAATGAGGCCTGACTTCGTCTGTCCTAACGTGTACCCGCTGATTCAAGCAGTTTAGGAAGAGAAGGTGCTGTGCTTCTCAACCACGGTGGCCCAACCTCTGAAATGGTAGTCGAAGCAGTCTCTACCTCCTGGGAACAATGCCTCTGCAACAGTCCCATTAAACGAATGTCCCATCTTTGCTTTTTCAGGGTCGGCAACAGGGAGTCCCCTCCTAAAGAAGGTTCTCTCTCATTGCCACACTATCAGAGGCTGCCCCAAATGTGCTTGCTTCCTGTGGGCCTGATCAGGCTAAGGGCAGAGTTGTCTCCTTCCTTCTCTGAGGTGGACCAAATCGTCTTAGTAACACCTCTTCACACTGTTGACCATGTTTCTCACGGGGGCTGCTGCTGAGTCTTTATCTCATTCTTTCATGGTGGAGAGAGAGAGGATTCTAATGACTTTTACTTCTAGGGGGGAGGGGCCTGTAGTAATTATGTTGTCATTTTGTATTATGTCCTTTTGTCATGAATTTGTTTTCAATTTCATGTTCAAATGGGCCCACCATTCCCACTCTGTGAGGTCATTCAGCACCCGCATTTTGCACCTTTAACATCTCTCTCAGTATCACTTGGAAATGTTTGAAATGGCAGGAGCTTGTCCTCACATTCCTATCAGCTGTAAACCTGGAGCCCCGACATGAACCTAACCATTGAGCAGAACACCTCTCCACTACCTGTGTACCACTGCGAAGGCCCCTTAACCTCTTGGTTTTTTTAAGTCCTCAGTTGTAAAAATTTCAGGGTGCTAGGAATTTATATTGGGGGCAGGACAAGGTCGAGAAGAGTGTGTCTTTGCTTTTATTCTTCCAAACTGGAATGTCTTCCCTCTCTTCCCCATGGGTCCAAATCTCACTTGTCCTTCAGGCCCACTGCAAAGGAGCCTTCCCTGATTCCCCAGTCCACACAAATCTCTGCCTCTTAGGGTAAGCGCCATACAACCTAGCTGTCTCTTACGTTAATCTTGCCTCTCAAGCCAATCACAGAATGTGGGTCTCTCTTGCCCTCCTGTGGCCCCTGGGGCTGTGCCAGACCACCAGCACGCCCCACCTGGGGTGTCTACTAGACTAGGGCATTGGTGGGGAGGCCCAGCTGTGAGGGGCCAGGCAGAGTACCTCTGCCTCTACCCTGTTCTCCTCCAAAAAACTGCCCCTCCTCCTGAAGCCTGCCCCTCAAGTCACAGGTTCCATATATGACCTCACTGGGTAGTGATGCCCTCGCAGGCCTTCTCACAGATTCCGTGGTAACAGATTCCATGGTAACTGACAACCGAGCAGCTTCGTACCTGGTGGAGAACTGGTGGGAAGTTTCTCTGACGGTCAGAGCCCAGGTCTGACGTCATAGGCTACAGATACTCAACCCTGTGCTCTGTTCCCTGGGTGGGCAGTGCAGCAGGTACACCCGGACCGGCCACCTCCACAGGAGGTGTGGGATACAATCCACCTCACCTGGCTGGCACATGTTTTTGTGGGGCCTGCCAACCATGTACAACTGAGCACACTCCCACATGTAAGTAATACCAGTGACCTGGGACACCTTCAGGGACCCACAGGGCTCACTGCTGAGGACAAGTGAAAGGTCATCCCTGGACAAGTGTGCAGGACGGTTCTAAGCTTTATAATGTAGCCTTCCCCTTTGGGCTACAGGATGCTTCCGTTCAGACCCTCTCCTGAGTGGCCTCTTAGCAAAAGACAAGTGCATTTTTGTTGGCAGACGGTAAATGGAGCAGTTTGAGGAAGAGGGGCCACAATCAGAAGCACACCTTCAAACCCAGGCACCTCTGTGGTGTCATGCAGACATCTCTAGCGGTCCCCTCAGACACATCCCGTACTGAGTTGCTGAGTACTCGGGGACAGGGTGGTGCCATATTGATGGGAAGACCGGAAGAATGAAGGGGGGGGTGGTGAAGTGCTAATGAGACTGGAGGGCTGAGGAGATGGTGTCCCAGGAGGCTGCGTTGATGTGAGCCTAGACTTGGTACCCAGACCCCGGTTCTGAGTCTCCTGATCACTCTGCCTCAGTATTTAGCCTTGTTCTCATCTAGATAAAAGTACCAGAGGGCTAGAGTTCAGTGTGGTTGAAACAGGCAGTATAACTGGGGCCCAAGAGGGGTTGCCAAGGTGAGAGGGGTTCTTAACAGATTTGTATTAGATTATTTCTTTCCAAAACTTGAAAGACATTTCCATTAAAGCCTCAGAAGTGACAGACGGCAAGAAATGTTTTCTCTGTTGTGGAAGGCAGAGATGGAGAGCATCATGAGTGCAATTTCTTTCGGGCTCTACTGTTTTCCCTTGAAACGGTGAAGAGACTTCCTCATCTGCTGCAGCCGTAGGCTCTAGGGATTGCTTTTGCAGCCAGTGTCCCTTCTCTAGGGACTCATAGAGGTGATGGGCCAAGGCTGTGTTTTGGATGTCAAGTAGATTAAAGGTCTTCAGCCAGAAACTGGGAGAGACATGAGAGGGGGAAACTGTGGCAGGAGACTGTGCACAGCACAAGTGACTGATCAGTTCTGATTTTCTTTGCAGCAGCAGTGGCTCCCGTTTCTCCTCCCACACCCGGGCACTACCATGTCCTCTACTGAGGGTGTGGAGAAACGCAGTTGGGCTGGCATGGGGAGACATACTGCCTGGTTGGTGGCTACCAGGCCTACGGGGATGTCCCTTTGGCCCCACCAGCAAAGGTGGAAGCAGTGAAGCCAGTCCCCAGACGTGTTCCCAAACGAAAGCACTCTTCAGAAAGTTCGGACGAAGAGCTGGGCTGCTCCAGACCCAAAAACCGGCGATTGGAGCATGGTGGACCTGCTCCCTGAAGCAAGAACAGGATGGAGAGTCAAGCAGCATGCACCCTGCCCCGAGGTTCACATGCTCCTTTACTGCCAGCCCTTTCTGTCCCCACTGGGGTCCCTTACTGCTCAATAAAATGTTTGTGTGTTACAGATTTCTAGGGTCGCCAGTGCTCAGACTTAGGTCACTACCCCTGTGCTAGGCACTCCTGCCACCTGGGAAAGGTTCCAAAGGTGGAACAGCTCCAGGGGGTGCCAGGGATCAGAGCAAAAACTTGAGAGGCTGGGGATGAAGGAGTTTGGGCACAGTCCCTAAAGCATCTCTGTGGTTGAGCTTCTGTGAGAAGGCACATCCCCAGAGACAGAGAGAGAGAGAGAGAGAGAGAGAGGGAGAGAGAGAGAGAGAGAGTGTGTGTGTTGAGGAGAAGGGGTCTCTAGAGGAGGCAGCTAGGGGGAGGGCCTGAGGCTGGAAATGGGGAATGGCGTGTGGCCTCTGAGTAAGCACAGGCACTTAAGCCCTTGAGCTTTCTGGGAAAGCTAGAGCCACAAGGGCCACGAGATAAGGCAAGTGTAGCAGCAGAACCCAGGTGCCAGGTCTTTCCTCAGAACCTATACTTCTCCACGAGGCCGGGCCTTCCACGCTGAGGTAGGAGGGATCCTGGCCATAAGGTCAGCCAGCAGCTCTGGGAGGAAGGTTGCTGCGGTGGGGGCTCTGCTGCCATGGAAATCACTTCATTTCCTTCCAGTCAAATAGCCTGCTGACTGGGTTCCTGCTCTGTTGAGTAAAAGGGTCGCTGACTCTCCCCAGAAGGTCGTTCAGTTCACATCCCCAAAGTCCCTCTATTCAGGCCCTGGGGAGGTGTAGCGGCTCCTGAGGGCGCTCTTTCCTGAGGCTGGCTGACAGAAGTGGGGGAGGTTCCTGATAGTTCCCAGGTGCTGGTTGAAGTCCCCAGAGAATGGTCATGCAGGTTGGGGAGTCAAGTAGGTGGAGAGAGAAGGTCGGGGGCAGAGGGCCCCTTCCTGAATCCACAGCTCACATGGTTACCCCCCCATTTCCAGAAACTCTCTCTTTCCCCACACAAGCCCTCATGGCCCAGTCCCGGGAAACCGGGAGCGCAGAGCACCTGTGGCCACAGAGACACTGGCACGCAGCCCTCAGGGTGGGCGGGGCCGGCTGCAGGCAGATGGGGACAAGGTGTGCTCCCGGGAGGCCTCGGGCTGAAGGTGGCCCTCTGAGAGAAGCACCCCAGCTTGGACAGGAAGGTTACAGGCCGGGGAGGGCAACCTAGGGCGCCCCCTCGGAGCAGTGAGAGTGGGAAGAGGGGCAGGGGTGGAGGGAACCCGCGATGGGAGGTGAGTGGGCTCTCCGCAGAGGCCACTTAGCCTCTTAGTGGCCACTTAGCTTAGCCCGCAGGAGCTGCCTGTGAGCAGGGGGCGGGAGGGCACTGCCGCCCTGTGGCTGCTGGGCTTCCCGGATCGCGGCTCTCTGCGCACGGGTTGCAGGGTCCTGTGACTCTGTATCCCCTCCCTCAAACCGCCCCCCTCGCGAGGCCGCGCCGCTGGGTGCCCTGTGTCGACAGGCAGAACCCCACTGCCCGCCCCCTCAGACCCGCCTCTGCCCGCCTCGATGGTCCCCGCGCACTCAGCCAGCGGCCTCTGCTGTGTCTGCTGCTCCTGCTGGGTCTGCTGCTGCGGCCGGTTACCGGTGAAGACCACGCCGGGCACCTCCAGCACCCCAAGTCCGCGGGAGCGCACGCGGGCCCTGATGCGGGACTTCCCGCTTGTGGACGGGTGGCTGCAGTGTGTGCAGGCTGCTGGGGGCCGCTGGGTGCCTAGCCTGGCCCCGGGGAGGGCAGGAGGTCCGGAGCATGCAGAGCTAGTGGGGAGGCTCCCTCACACCACCCCTGGATGTCCTCTCCATCATCTATGGATGCCCTTCCCCTTCTCTGTCATCCCCTCCCTGGTGGGAACCCCTCAGCCCAGGCCTCAGCTGCTCCTAGTATGGTCTGTGTGACAGTGGGAGGTGGGGGACCCACAGGCTGGCCCAGGCCAGGCAATGTGTCCTGCCTGATCCCAAGACCTAAGGAGCCCACCTATTTGCCTTGACCTCCCTCCAGCCACAACGACATGCCCCTGGTCCTGAGGCAGTTTTACCACCACGGGCTACAGGATGTTAATCTGTGCAATTTCAGCCATGGCCAGACCAGCTTGGACAGGCTGAAAAAATGATCTCGTGGGTGCCCATGTACCAAAGGGACACACAAGGTGCCACCATGGCTGCTGGGGAATGTGGGGCAGTTTGGGGGCCTCAGAGACCACAGGTTAGTCACATTGGAACTAAGTTACCATAGTGACCTAGAAAGTGCCATGCCATGGATGCTGGGGGAACAGGGGTCACAGTGAGCCAACCTGACGGGCATCCAAGTACCACAGAAAAAGCAACGCATTACATGTGACTTCTGGGCACAGTGAGTGTTGTGCCAGCTGAGGAGGCTATGAGAAGCCCAAGGAGCTCCAAAGCCCAAACTAAGCCCTTGCCTTCCCTCACTTCTGGTGAGCCTACGTCCCATGCCGGACCCACGAACGCGATGCTGTGCGCCTCACCCTGGAGCAAGTTCACCTCATCTGCCTCATGTGTGCCTCCTATTCTGAGCTGGAGCTTGTGACCTCAGTTAAAGGCAGACGGGGGACTTCCCTGGTAGTCCAGAGGTGAAGACTCCACGCTTCCACTGCAGGGGCCTCGGGTTTGATCCCCGGTGGGGGAACTAAGAGCCCTCATGCTGCGCGGCACGGCCAAAAAAACAAACAAAAAATGGTAAAGAGACTGGTGGTGGTAGGTGTTAGGGACTTCAGTTAGCTACCCCTGCCTCTGAAAATGATCATCTGACCTACCTGCCCCCAGCTCTCAACAACACCCGGAAGTTGGCTAGCCTCATTGGTGTGGAGGGCGGCCACTCACTGGACAGGAGCCTCTCCATCTTGCGTACCTTCTATGCGCTGGGTGTGCACTACGTGACACTCACCCACACCTGCAACACGCCCTGGTGAGCACAGTGCAGGTGGTAAGGGCCCAGTGAGGCAGGGGTCTGCCCAAGATCACGCTGGGCCCAAAGCAAGTTTACCCCTGGGATCCAGCCCTGAACCTGGGGTCGGGAGGGGAATGGAGGTTTGCAGAACAAGACTGAATCCCCAGAAGGGCCCTCCTACTGCCAGGCACAGTCCAGTCTGGGTCCCTCCTCTTGCACCAGGGAGCTGCAGGTGTAGACGGTTCGACAGAACCTCTTTCTACGCTCTTGTAGCCAAGTCATGGCCACCAGTTAGACTGCCTCCTGGCCATCCTGCAGGGCACAGAGCTCAGCAAAGGGTATCCACCCCTTCTACAGCAATGTCAGTCGGCTCACCGGCTTTGGCGAGGTAAGGACCCGGCTTCCATACCCTGCCCCACATGGATGTACAGCCCCGCCTGTTCCCTACAGATAAATACACACAAGATAAATGCAGCCCTCATGCCCTCTCCCCATCCTGTCCCGGCAGAAGGTGGTGGCAGAAATGAACCGCCTGGGCATGATGGTGGACTTGGCCCATGTCTCGGATGCTGTGACACGGCGAGCCCTACAAGTGTCACAGGCACCGGTCATCTTCTCCCACTCAGCTGCCCGGGGTATGTGCAAGAACACTCGCAATGTTCCTGATGATATCCTGCAGCTTCTGGTGAGAGACTGCCCTGGCCCTCAAACCTAAAGCAAGAGATTCAAACCAGGAGCCCTTGAACCTGAGCCTCTTCTCCCTCCATTTCCTCAAACGCCAGGTTAAATATCTTCTGCCCCCAAAACCCACGGTCCACAGCCCCTGAACTCTTCAGCCCTAGGTGGGGGTCTAGGTGGTAAGATACTCCTCCAAACCCGGAAACCCAGGGCCAACACACCACCCAGACCAGGGCTGCGGCTCCTCCATTCACACAAACCCAGAGAGGACATGACTCTGACCTCAAAGCCAGGGCTGAACACCTTCCTCACAGGGGCCGAGAGAGTGAACAGGCAGCTGGTTGTGCTGGGGGCCAAGCTGACTGTCCACGGGTCCACCCCTGCAGAAGAAGAACGGTGGCATCCTGATGGTGCCCTTGTCCGAGTGGGTGCTGCAGTGCAACCCATTAGCCAATGTGTCTACTGTGGCAGGCGAGCCTCAGCCTGGGCTCTCTGAAGACTCGGATTTGGAGCTGAAGCTGGGTCCAAATTTAGGGAGGACTTCAGAAGAGCCCCAGTGGTTTGACCCACCTATTGGCAATAGGTACAGCACCCAAAAACCCAAGAATGGACAGTACACAGCACCTTGGTGCCATGTGGAACTGGAGCCACAGAATCAAAACTGCGATACTGATGGGTATCAGGGAGGCTGTCAGACACTGCTTTATGTCAAACACATAAAGAAAATATCCACTATCAGAACCGTTGGTTGACTGACTTTTTTCACATCTTTCTGACAAAATTCGAGAAGTTGTGAGTACCACAAGCGTCATTACACTTCTGTTCAAGATGGAATCTCAGGCTCACAATCATTGTTTAGCTTCTGTATATTGCAGTGTACATGAAGGTCTGTATTAGTCTGGTTGGGCTGTTATAGTGAAATACTATAGACTGAATGACTTAAACAGCAGAAATTTATTTTCTCACAGTTCTGGAGGGTGGAAGTCCAAGATTAAGGTATTGAATACCATAAGAATTGGTTTCTGGTGAGAACAATCTTCCTGGCGTGCTGACGGCTGTCTTCTTGCAGTGTCCTCACACGGCCTTTCCTCTACGAGCAGAGGGAGAGAGATCTCTGGAATCTATTCCCCTTCTTATAAGGACACCATCAGTCCCTGTCAGATTATTACCTCACCCTTATGACTTCAGTTAACTTCAGTTACCTCCCTAAAGGACCTATCTCCTATCTTCTACAGTCAAATTAGGAGGGGCTTCAACATATAATTTTTCGGGGGACACAATTCAGTCCATAACAACAACTTAAGATAGCTTTCTCTGATTTTCAGTCTTTCACTAATACCTCCCTCTTTGTCTACGAATTATTCAAGTTTCCTTATTTTTTTTTAAATTTTCTTACATTATCCCTTCCCTTTAAATGCTCTCTTCACTTCTTAATTGGCATTTCTTGCAAATGAAGGCAACTTTCCTCACAATACATTGATTACTCTCCCCACTGTAACACAGCATCTTCTCCCATGACTTTCCTGAAATGGTTCCACTTTTGTTCATAGAAGTTTAGCCATCCAATCAGATGCTTTATTTTCAGTTCCCATAGCATTTTGCCTTTGGGAAACAACTGAGTCCGTTAAATGGTGCTTCTTTGAAAACTACCTTCCTTTATGTTTTATAGCCATCTTATGATTTCTGTTGGCATACCACCTAGCTTCTTTCTCATCATTCTTTTTATTTTTATTTTTCAGTTGTTTCTCTCCTCACTCCTTAGCGTTAGATACTACAGACAGTTGGCCTTCTTCTCATCTCTTATATACTCTCTCTCTTACTCCAGCAGCTTTGTTTACCATTTAATATATTATCTGCCAGGCGCCTTCCATCTGTTACCAACATCTCTCCCTCTGTCTTTGTCATTTCAGCCTTCGCTATGCTCTCTGAGCTCTCACAGGCAGATCTATTGAACACAGGAATCTCAGTGGAAAATACGAGTACGTTATTTCTCTACTGAGTAAAGCCCTTACAGATCACATGGTCCTGATCCATCTTGCAGCCACGTCATCTGGACTATCTGACCTCCCATGTCACAATAGCAGAGGACCAGACAAGAGGGACACTGGCTCCTAATGACCTCAGCTCAGAAGTGATACACTTGATTCTGCTTCTTTGCCACTGGCCACAACGAATCAAAGGAAAACAGTTGAACTACAAAGGAGGATGAAAAATGTAGATAAGCACATAGGATATTTGATGAGTGCTATCTCGAGGTGACATCACCTCCCATCAAACTTTTATTTCACAGAGAAAACACAGACTATAAAGCAAAAACACCCCAAACTACCTTCTTCTCTTTACGTCCAAGAATAGCTTTTCGACATAGTTTATAAATACCTATTCTCACTTCCTCAGTATCTTCCATTCATTTTCCCACCTCATTGGGATTGTTAAGGTTTTCCTCTTTAGCGATTTTATTTTGGCCCCCTCCCATTAAAAAGCTGCCCCCCTCCCATTAAAAATTACTCTTGCTTGATGCCAAGTAATTCTCTAGTTACCTTTTCTCTCTTCCTAATTTCACAGTGCAGTTTATCAAAAATTGTATTTATTCTCACTGTCTGTATTTTCTTATCTTTATGTACCTCGTGACTCACACAATTTTGCTCTTTTCTTCTTACTTATCTGCACTGGAATTGCATTCACCAACATTTAATTTGTGATCAAATTGAGTGAATATTGTTTGGTCCTTCTGTCACCTTTCAGCAATATTTGATTTTGTTGATCAAACTTGTCATCTCAGAAAAATCTTTCACCTTAACAACAGTAGCATCTTAACCTGCTACTTCTTCCTCCTGCCTCTGGACATCCTTATCTCTTTCATTGGGCACTCTCACTTTGCCCTCTGCCAAGAGATGTGTATTTCTCAGAAGCTCTCTTCTGCCCTTGATAGATGGTCTCATCTACTCTTGTGATTCCAGCCACCATATATATCACAGATCTTGACCTAAAACGTACATCTCTCTCTCCTGAGTCTCTTACAAACTTAACTAATTGCCAACTGAACAACTCTGCCCAAATATAACACGGACACTTAAAATTAATTATGTGATGTTACTGAACGATTAATTTTACCTTCAATACTTACTTCCGCTATTCATCTCTCTACATCATTTAGACCACCACTATTTGTACACTTGTCCAAGTTGGATACTGGGGGAACACTGAAGACTCTGGACTCTGACAACCCTCAGAATGGGAGAAAATAGTTGCAAACGAAGCAACTGACAAGGGATTCATCTCCAAAAAATATAAACATAAATAAATTTGTAAACTAGATAAGCAACTCATGCAGATCAATATCAAAAAAAAACAAATACCGTATAATATCACTTATATGTGGAACCTAGAAATATGGTACAGATGAACTTATTCGCAAAGCAGAAATAGAGACCCAGATGTAGAGAAGAAACACATGGATACCAAGGCGGGGGGAAGGGGGGGATCAATTTGGAGATTTGGTTTGACATATATACACCAGTATGTATAAAATAGATAACTAATGATAAACTATGGTACAGCACAGGGAACGCTACTCAATGCTCTCTGGTGACCTAAATGGTTAGAAATATTAAAAAGAGGAAATATATGTATAGGTATAACTGATTCACTTTGCTGTATAGCAGAAACTACCACAACATTGTAAAGCAACTATACTCTAATAAAAATTAATTTAAAGGAATAATAAAACTCTAGACGCTGTATAATCATCCCTCACCTTCACAATTAATTCAGTAACCAAGTACTCTCTAACCTAAATTCCTACTCTCTCTCAATATTGTCTACTTTTATTCAAGCCTCTTGCCACTACTTGGTTCTGAGCTACATTTTCTCTTATTTATGGAACATAAACAGTCTCTTAACTTTTAACAGAATAAATCTTTTAACAGAATAAATATTCATTGAGTACCTACAACACTGGTAAATAAGGACATTGTTCACATGCAGTTTACAATGTAGTAGGGGCAATGAACTATAAAATAGAACTTTACCTCTCATAGGTAACTGGACAGCCAAGTTTTATAAGAACACGTAGAAAGGGAATTTAATCTCTAATGGAAGTCATGAAAAGCCAGAGATTCAATGTTTATTTTGAAACTTGTATGATGAGAGTGCATTAACCAAGGATTGAATGAGTAAAGTATGATACAAATTGATGACATTACCTGGAGAAAGTTCAGCAGTAAGAGAAGTCTAACCCTGAAGTCTACTGAGTATTGCTGAAAATTTATGGAAGAAGGAGATGCTAAGTAAGGATAGAGAAAGCAGATGAGGGTGGACTAGTAGGCAAGAGCACAGTGCTTGAAGCCTTTTCCCCAAAATTAAAGAGAAGCTATCAAAGAGCTCTAAGCCGTTGAGTGAAATTTAGGTTGCAATGCAGAGAATAAACAAGACAGAAATAATACTGGAGTCAGGGAAAAAGTGAACTGGGATGTTACATCCGAGTAAGAAATGTAAAAGATATGACAATGGACATAGAGAAGAATGGACATATGTGTGTGTGTGTGTGTGTGTGTGTATACATATATACACACATATATGTGTGTATATATATGTGTGTGTATATATATATGTATGTGTATATATATATATATATATATATATATATATATATATATACACACACATATATATATATATATAGTATAATTATGACGATTCTTAGGGATTGTTCCAGAGTTTAAGGGTGGGGAGAAGAGTAAAGAATGACTCTCAGTTTCTTGCTTGGTTAATTGGGTTAAAACAGTTTGCAATAAAAAAGATTTAGCTTAAGTCATTTAATCATTTTAAGTGCATTCTGAATCCTATACAAATAAGTTTGAGAAATTTAAGAAAATTGTGTTTCCTTAAGTTTTGCATATCTTTTGTTATTCCATGTAAATTCCCTTCTTTTTCATATGATTAAAGAAAAGTTATGAAAAAAATAAGAGAGAAATGAGAGAAAATAAGATCTTATGAAGAATTATGAATGATCTTTATCTGTTTTTGTGCTTACTGTAATTTCTTACTGTTTATCTCTCTATATACATATTCTGAGATATCTTCTCAGACCTGCTGAATCAATCTGTGAGGAGTAAGTTTAACTAATCACTCAGATGAACCTAAAATTGGTTCATCTACAGGAATAACCAACATAAGAGAGTAGTCATGGTAGTCTCAAAATTAGAGAAGACTTCCCAATTATTCCCATTATGTCCAAGAGAGAATATGAGCAGGTACTTCAAGTATCCGAACTTCGTACGATTAGATTCTGCAAAAGCATTTTAAATAGGAAAAATACATAGAAGAAAGGTTAAGACAAAACTTCCCCAGGATAAAATGGATCCCATATTTTCACCAGATGCCTTTACTTAGGAAAAAGAAATGTTGAAGAATTGTAACAGTATCCAACCTGGAAAACAAAATACAGAAATTTTCACCACTAAGCCTGAGCTCTGTACAACTCTGATTTAGTGTTTTTTCAAGCCTTACACAGCAGTCTCTATTTTTAAAATATTTATAAGTAACCCATTTTGTAGGAAAACACCTAACTTTCATCATAAGAATTATGACACTTTATACTTTTATTCCAGCCTAACTTTTATACTCTATTTTCTACCATTTGGCAACTTATACCCTACGCTCTAGTCAAAAAAATCTCAGTTACAATCACTTAAACATATTGTGTTGGTTCTCAAGTCCAGGATGTTCCTTCTGCCTGGTATGCCCCTGACCTTCTCTCCACGTGGAACATTCCTACTGACATTCAAAACCTAATTCCAAACCCCCTCATTGTTGGCATTCTCTTTAATATCCCCTATTAGCAGGGTTAGTGACTCTAAGTTCTGTTTTACAAAGTTACATTTTTATGATCTATTTATTTAATAGCCTCTCCCTATTTGATTGTCATGAGTTGTTTATGCATCTCTCACACTCTCTTTTGAGTTCCTCTGGCCTTTATTTTTTCTTTTATCTCTTACCCATAAGCACAGTGCTTGCCCCATAGTACGTGCTCAACGTGTTGGCTGAGTGAAAAAAGACACCTTTTAGCTCTCTAATCATTTGTGAAATGTCATTTAAAATGACATCAGATTACCCTTTGTTTCCTAACTTAATTTCTAGTACTATAGAATGTACACTCAGAACACCGTCAGTGGCCTACAGAAACAGTGTTCTCACTGGACTTCATGCACATAGTCAACCCCCTTATAACTTTCTCTGGCATACAACTGCCAGACATGTTATTAAAAGAAAATGATGTACCAACCCCTCACCTATTGGAAAACTTCCAGAAGCTCTCCATTCC
The DNA here is from genome assembly GCF_964165515.1 of Mesoplodon bidens. Classification (NCBI taxonomy): domain Eukaryota; kingdom Metazoa; phylum Chordata; class Mammalia; order Artiodactyla; family Ziphiidae; genus Mesoplodon; species Mesoplodon bidens. The sequence goes on along the minus strand of NW_027672575.1, from coordinate 47,369 downwards.
TTATTGTATCTTTTCTACTTGATTTTTCAAATACCTCTGTCTTACTTCATCTATTCAGAACTGGCTTTTCTACCTTTGCTTTCATTTTCAATTTCATTCATATCATTATCTGCACTTACCCATAGAACCTAAGCATATTTTAGTTTCTTATGCAAGTTTCCTCACTAGAGGTCAAAGGGGCAAGGACTATTGTGATAAAATATTAAATAAATAGACGATAGGACTTTGTTCTATTGGTCTGGGAAAATTACTACCTGAAACAAAAGAATTCTGGAAACTGAAGGGGTCAGACCAGTCAGCTTTGTTTACTTCAGACTCAAATCAATGTCTTGTCTTTACCTGAGCTCTGGTTACATTTAGAAAAAAGTACTGTAAATACAGTGAATGAGCAAGGCCACTATCTGAGACGTGTCTGGGTCCTTAGTATAGTAACTGAGGGAATGGTAAGCATTGGTCAATGTTTGCTGATTGATGACTCAATAGATCTGGTTAAGCCTCACCGTCAGAATTCCAGATTTTTTAACAAGCTTCTCAGTCTTTTCAACCCAAAGAAAAAACTAAAGAAAACCAGATGACAAGAATTTCAAATTATAAAATATCCCGATTGTCAAATTTAAATAGGGATATCCTGTGCAATGGAGAGGCTGGCTGGTGCCAATTTCACATTTTGTTCTCTAGTGTCTGGACGAAGCCTGCTCTGCCAGTGAGCTGACAGGTCGAGAGCACTCCAGCTTCCACAGACACCCGAGAACTTTCTATTTCTCATGGTGTTCCTACCTTACCTAAGGGAAGGACTATATTCACAATGAAAAGAGTTATGATTCATCACCAGTAGAGAGATTCTTCCACTTTCTGGGTGCCCACGTTAAAAGTCTGGTATAGTCAACACTCCCTCTAACAGAGATCATGTATTGAAATGAGAAAACCATCACCTAATATGGCCAGAGAGGTGAAGGGACTTGGCCCAGCTGAGCCCAGGAGACACCACTAATTCAAAACCTCAACCATTAACACAGTGATTGTGATCAAGGAGACTTACAGCACATAAGAGATTCAAAGAGCATATTAATCCACCTCTGGCAACACTGCCAGTTTAAAAGAATGATGAACCTTCTCTCCCACTTGATTCAACCTGGCTATGTATTATACCACTCTAAACGCTAGCAGACTCTATGCTATGGCTTCCATTAGGTAGCACTTAGTATACATGAAAACTTTCTTCAAGAAGTAATTACTTTTGAAACCATAAACATTTCAGTTGGGAAAAGTGAAAAAGAAAGGAGGTGCAAGTAAAGGGAACTAGAAAAAAATAAGAAAATACCCTCAAATATAAACATGTTGATTCAAAAAATAATTTAATGGGGATTTAAATGATACTAGGTGAGCATTTATTCTGTTTCTGCTTTAAATAAAGCATTCTGTTCTATTTGTTAGGTGTTGTACTTGTTTAAGATCTAATGTCTGTTAAAAACCTCTCGAAAGAGATGTATTCATTCTGGTATCCTAAGCACCTATCTGGATGAAAAGCACAAGCAATGGGAAGTCATGGGGCATAAAGGACCTTGCAAAGGCTCTGAAATCCATCTCTTACTTATGGCCTTTGAGACTCAGCCTCCTCCTCTATGTAGTGTTCATAAAACTTAGTGGAGATAGAACACTAGGGACACAGAAGGTCAAAAGAGGTATTTACTACGACTTTCCAAATATCTTCCTTTAGGAAAACAAATATATTTTATTTGCAATGAGGCTTTCTTGTGAATTTTATTCCTCTAAAGAAGAATATTTTTAGTGAACAATTGATTCGTTTGCCTCCCTGTGCTACTTTATTGACAATACTCAGGTAGGGGTGGTTTTCCCTCAAGCAGTTACCTCCATGTGATTTGTATATCAGACCTTCCTAAAAGCATGTTTTCCTGCTCTTTCGTTCCACCCCATCCCAGCTCTACTTCAAATATTGTGATCCTCTATTAAAATGCACAGAACCCTGGGAAAATAAGGAGAAGCAAAATGTTTGTCACTCCCAGCTCTGGTATGCATATATCAGAGGCTAAATTATAACTGATGAAGACAGAAATGGGACCCATATCTGTCTGACTTCAGAAACCAGAAGTGTATCTACTACAAGCTGATGAATGGGAACTCAGATCAAGGCCTAGAGTGGAGAGGAGTCTTCTGATCAGAAGGGGAAAGTAAACAAAGGGCAGCGTTTAATTATTTAATAATAAGTAAGAGAATGACTAGGGTGTTTTTACAGAACAGGATATAATATTGAAATAAAATCCCCCAAAGTGACACAGAAACATAATGCAATCCTCTTAAGCTACAACCCTTCCTAAACCAAACCATACCATTCTCTTCACACATCCTGGAAAGTCAAAAGAAAGGGGATACTGATCTGCATCACACTGGCATTAGAAGCAGATCTAGTTTTAATGAAGTATTACTTCAGGGACTGAAGTTTCCCCCCAAAAAGGGTAAGCTTTTTTCTCAAGAAACATCACTGTGTAATAATCAAGGAGCCAGGGATGGTGGTATTAATTGTTCTAAGTACAGGGATTTGTTTTGCAGAAAGAAGTACCAATCAGAAAGAGAACTGACCAATAATTACTTAACAAAACTGCTTCAGAAGTAGATTTCTAAATCTACTTTTAGACTGATAGTTAGAAAAATCTTACTAAGTTTATTCATTTAGAGGAAATCTGTGCAAGCCTCTGAAACCAAGAGGTATTGTATCAAAAGAGATAAGGTCACTAGACACTTATGTAAGAGCTACTTCTTCCTCAAATGGCCACCATTAAGAGGAGAAACTATTTGCTGTATTTTCTGACTATTACATTACCAAGAAGTAACAATGCACCTTTAGGAAACTAGTATGAAAGAAAAACATAATAAAATTTTTTGCAGGTGACTCTTTGATCTCATAGGTGTGTGTTAATTTTCCAAAGTTGGCACTGGATCCTGCCTTTACAAAATGCTCCTTGAAATATCACATTGAAAATCTTCTCTTTTACTCCTTATTGTAAACACTGTGTATGTTTTTAAGAAGACCAATAAAAAATATGGACTATGGGGCTTCCCTGGTGGCGCAGTGGTTGAGAGTCCGCCTGCTGATGCAGGGGACACGGGTTCGTGCCCCGGTCTGGGAAGATCCCACATGCCACGGAGCAGCTGGGCCTGTGAGCCAGGGCCGCTGAGACTGCGTGTGCAGAGCCTGTGCTCCACAACAGGAGAGGCCACAGTAGTGAGAGGCCCGCGTACCGCAAAAAAAAAAAAAAAAAAAAAAATATATATATATATATATATATAGAGAGAGAGAGAGAGAGAGAGAGAGAGAGAGAGAGAGACTATGAAATTATTTTTCCAATAGTGAAATTGTGGAGAATACATCTTGCATTTCTACTGTATTCCCGCAAAAAGAGGAAGTTCTTTTCCACAAAGACTCTCATCAATGTTAACTCTGGGAGAGAAGTATTTGTAGTTGTCTCATGCTTTGTGGTGAGAGACTCGCACTTTTTCCCCTGTCTCTATTGTGGGAAACAGGGCACACTTTGGGCTGAGAATTCATGCTGTGGTCGGAAAAGAAAGAAACGAAAAATACCCTCATTAACACTGCTCTTTAACAAGTTCAGCAAATGGGCTTCAGGCATTCTAAACAGCAGCAATTAAAAAATAACTTTAGATTTCATACATTTCTTCCAGTAGGATGAAAAGCTGAGGTATGTTAACTTTAATTTTATGGTTTGCGTGAATACCGAGTTCGATTACTCCCTGTCAAAGCAGAAATCAGCCTCTTACAGGGAGTAAGTGCTAATTAAGCAAAACAGAGTAAGCATGTTATCTGAAGTATATTTGATTCTTTCCTGTGCACTTTGGCTGCACAAGCTCTAACCACAGTTTCCGGAGGGACCATCAGTGCTCCCTAAGAATGCCAATGCAGTGTTCCGTCCAGTTAGTGGGGTGCAGAGACCAGTCAGAATGCTGATGCTTTCCACAAAGGAGATGGGGCTAGGGAGGCAAATGCAATCAGGGAGTATTAGCTCTGTCTTGTGTGCCTGCTACAAAACCGTGTCCTCTCAAGACTGCCCTATCCCTTCTTTGCTTTATACGTGTATGTGTAAGTTTGTATATGTAAGCTTTACAAGTCTCTCCTAAGAGAAAACTGAAAATGCCCAGGAAAAAGACAAAACTGCTTCAACAGAGAAAGGTCTCTCTGTTCCAGTTGAAGAGGATATAGAGTTAATAACAGGAAATATCCATCCCCTGAAACTGTATGAAACATGGATGCTTCCACAATTTACTCAAGGTCTCACTGACCAGGCTATAAGTAATTTTAATTATTATTTCTTATGATTATGGTTGATAAAAAGGCTCAGTGGTATGCTAAAAATCTTTAACACTTGTTGACCTTTTTTCTTGATAGCTTTCCTCCTCCCAGGCTCCAGCCAACAGTAGCAGTAACAGATATCCAGATCTTAAGAGGATAGAAGTATAATGGTGCACTGAATATGGAAAGGAAGAACCAGTAATGGTTCCTATACATTCATAACGCGAATCAGCATCAAACTAAGCTTCCCCAAGAAGAAGCTGACAGCAAATAGTTTCTCCTCTTAATGAATTGAGGAAACAACTTTGAAGTTATCCGTAGCCACCGCTTCTGAAGCAACCAGTAGCTTTGCAACTATTAGTTTACTTGTATTAGATTAATTTATATTAGAGTTTATTTAATGCAATTGCTCACAAATTTTAAACCATTTTGTAGAGTAGTGTTCTCTATCTGTTTAAATGAAATGCTTTCCTAAGCTCAAAATCAGTGTTTTTATGTTGTGTAAATTATGAAATTACTGTGAAATATCTGGTAAACTTGATAGGAAACCCCAGATGTCAGCACTTTGCTGGGCAAGATTTAAAGTGGCCCACACCATTAGCCCTCATCAGGAGCAGTAGCAGTGGGCTAAGTCATAAGGGCACGCCCGTCCATTACACTCACCCAGGATACTGTGAGTGAGAAACAAAGGGCAGTCAGACAGGGACCTCTATGCTCAGATTCCACTGCCAAGAAATGGCCTAAGTCAGCTCTTGTTGTTGAAGAAAATAACCCTTTAGCAATCAGACTGAATCCTATTTTAAGTTTTAGAGGAAGAAGGATACTATTTAAACATTGATGAAATGTGCCTCTCTTTTTTTATCAGCATAGAAATCTATTTGAATTCAAAAGAATATGGTTATATTTAGCATAGTGTAATAATTATCTAAAGCACATATCATCGTTGGCTCTGAAACAGTTCTAAAGATGTCATTCTTTTGAAGTCAAAAAATATGCAGTAAAAATGGACAAGGAAGCAAAAATATGAAAAAACAAGTTTGCTGAGTATGGGAAGTTGTTACAAGAGGGGCACAACAAGATAATGTAACAGAGTCCAAATTACATAACATGCAGCAAGGAGTTCTCTTGCTTTAACAACTCCTAGAAAATAAACCAGTAATCTCAATGCAAGAATATCACCACTGGGTTATTTAACAGGACAAATTTTCTGAGGGACACAGGTAGTAACTCACTATACTTCCCCTTTCTCTAATATCTTTTCTCACACCAATTTCTTTTCTTTCCTCGAGGATAGATTTTATCCTGTTGAAAACAATTTTAGTTTTATTTGTAAAGTGGAGTAAATAATATCCTGAGTGAAGTAGGCAGCGTTTTAGCTGAAGATGCTTAGGAATCAAACTTTTGAAAAAGGCCAATCAGCTAGCTAGCTAGCAGTTACCATCAGTGGCTTGCAGAGAAAAAAATTACAGATGATATGTTTGCTAAATAGATAAAAAGAATAAGCAGTTTAGAATGGGTGAAAAATCCCAGGATCTACTGTGACCTAGACCAGAGGTGCCTAAACTTTTTGGAACCAGGGACCGGTTTCCTGGAAGCAAATTTTTCCAGGGAGGGGGGGCGGGGTGTGTGAGGTTCAGGCGGTAATGTGAGGCATAGGGAGCAGCAGATGAAGCTTAGTTGGCTTGCTTGCGACTCACCTCCTGCTGTGCAGCCCGGTTCCTAAGAGGCTGTGGACTGGTACCCGTCCAAGGCCAAGGGGTTGGGAACCCCTGACCTACACACTCAAAAGCAGACAGCTGACCTTTGATTAAGCCCATTTTCCTGTGGAGTGAGCCATAAGGGGCTCCAAGACACAGTTTGGTTTCAATGTTTCAGTGTTCACAGCCAGAGGGCAAACTCAGAATGTCTCCTCCTCTTGCAAAAACTGGACCACGGATGAGAAGTCTTTTTTTTTTGAGTAGCCCTTCACGCACAACATCCCTGCAGATCTGATGGGCTTGACTGCCCAGAAGGACTGGGCTCTTTGTGCTGGTAGCAGAGTCTCATGCTAATCCCAGATCCTTAGCCATTAGTGTTGCTCCGAATCCGCCCTGATAGTAATTAGCCGAGGGAACTCCATCCATCACCCCAGGTACAGGATTATAAGTGTCACTTGACCAACATTGTCCTGAGCTCGTATTTAGGATTTTAGCCAAGAGTTTTGGGTCAAGCCCTAACCTGAGTCCCAGATTCATAGCTTCAGCAGTTCCAATCCTACTAATAGCTAACAGCAAGTTTTTGCAGATCTTCGAAGCCTGGCCAGTCCCAACAGCTCCACGATGCACCACATGGGAGCCCATGCACCACAGCAGCTCAACCCCTCCCATCCTAAGTGTGAGGTGGCCAGATCGAGCCATTCCCACACTACCAGAAACAGGGGCATCCGTGAAAACCGCTCCCATTTTCTCAACTTCTTTGGCCAATTCTCCGAAAACCATAGGATCAACAGTACTGGAATCTATTAATAGTGAGTCTTTCTTCACTTTTTTTTGAATTCCATTTGCTCCACAATAAGCTTCTAGTGCATTGATGCATTGTAATAATTCTGTCACCTTTTTCGGCTACATCCCCTGCAGAAGACACTACAGGGTTCATCTGCATCTAGAAGCTCTTTGCATGAATCAGGGAACACATCAACAATGGTGAGTGGCTAGCCATGTTTCATGAGCTCTTTTGCCACTGGACTCCCCACGTTGCCTACTCCAATGAATCCAACTGGAGTCTTGGAAGCTACTGACCTAGAACACAGCGCTGCAAGGCTGGCCACCACTGGTTGCTGCAGACGACTCCCTGTACCGGAGGCCGGAGGTGGCTCCACGGAGACGGAAGGAGGCTGCCACGCTGCCCGTGCCCCTCCTTCCCACGGTGACCTCCTCGACTCCCGGCTCACCCACTGGCTGCTATAGGGTGCGTGATGCGGAGGGCCGGCTCGGCTGTGGCGATTCTTAATACCTCTTTGGTACTAGGTTACACATACAGTTTCACCTAGTGAGCGATTTAACAGAAGGAATTTTTTTCTACGGCATTTTTGCGGCACAGCAGATAGAAGCGAGGTCACTATTTCTTTGAAAAACTGAATTAAAAATTTATAGAAAGTCATGATTCATTCTACAAATATGCTGAGTCAAAGAAACGTGAAAATTGATGCGATGGAGGAAGAGCGCTAGACTTCCCTGATGCTCAACTGGCACCTTTCTTCTGGTGTCAGAACATGGTTGTGTAACTCCTTTAATCCCAGTGGATTTTCCAAAAATTCCAGAATCTTCAGATTTTGGTAGCCTCTGTTTACTGCCTTTGCCCCCCTATGCCAAACCCCACCCCACCCCGCACACATTCATTTTTTACCAGTTGTCCTCCGGGGTGTTTTTCTTTATAGAGTTATTGCAGCAGTTTGTTAGACTACTGACCCCCAGTGCAAATGCCCCTCCCCCCGTTTTCTCACCCTGTGTAGTTTTGTTCCACCTTGACCTGGGCTTGGTCACGTGACTTGCTTTGGCCCAATGGCATATCAAGAGCTGAAGCTTGGAGAGCACTCGTGCTTTAGGGCTTGTCCTCATGGAAACCTGACATGTTAGGAAGCCTGGCTAACCTAGTGGAGACTAGGCACAGGCCACAGCCAGCACCAATGGCCAGACATGTGAAAGCAACCAGCCCCAGTCCAGCAACCAGATGATGGCAGCCTCAGTAGTCACCTCAGGTGAAAGCAAGATAGATCCACCCAGGAGATCCCAGCCCATTCTGCTGATTCACAAATTGTGAGGAGATAAAGTGCCTGCTGTTTTAAACCACCAAGCTTAGGAGTAGTTCATCACACAGGAAGAGATATAACTATCTTTACTGTTAGATTATCTTCCCATTTTATACCATGTTTCCCCTCAAACGACTGTTCCTTAATCCAAGATTCTAGAAAAGAAATTAACAACTGATGAGGCTGATAGAGCCTTAACATTTTTTATAAGTTTTGTAAACTTTTAAAATAACTGTTAATAAAATCAATATTTATTTGATCACAAAATTATTTTCTTCAGTTGCCTTAAGAAGTAATGCAGAATTGTACTAAGTTTATACATTTGGAGGCTCTAAAAATGTGTTATTCCTTGGATTCAAGTCCTAGTGTACTTTATGTGGGCATTCACGTTTGCAAAATGATTCCAGGAAAGTTGCGATTTCATTTTACAACTTTGGCCTAAGGAGTCTTATGATATTTTACCTGAGAAAAAGAACACATTAATTCCACTTTCAGCTATTAAACCCATGGCTTCCTGTATTTTCTAAATTCCCTATCAGTGAAGAAGACTATGTATAGCGTACAAGACTGTCATGATTAGGAGGAAGGTAGTACAGAAAGAGCCCATCAAATTAGGCATTGCCCAGTCATGTCAGTATACTAACGTGGCGAGCCACAGGCAGCTTGAAGCCTGGAAAAAAGACAGATACAGTGTAATGATTATCCTAAGGATCCGGATAATGATTCCCATGATTTTGTTTTAAATATTAATGGCAGAGGATTCTGGGGAAATGGTGGTGGCTACAGAGAAGATTTTTATCCCTGAATATGCCACCCCTCCCCTAAATACACAACCCCCCACCCCCACAAAGAAGAAAGAAAAGCATCTAGGATAGCAAGATCAAAAACCCACAGACAACATCTACAACAAGGTGTCCACATTAACTGCAACATACAGCCAGGTAGGAACAAACCAACAACAGGAAAAAGACCTACATATGTGTATCCCAAGGTGTGTGGGAGGAAGACGAGGGAAGGACTCTCTCTCTCTTTAAGGAGAGCCAAAGGTTACTATGGTTCATGAACTCACTGAGATTGAAAAACTCACTGAGAACAGCGGCAGAAACCGGGAGTGAATGTTGCAGGCTCCACTTTGCAGCTGAGTGCAAGAACTTTGAAATGTTCTGAGGATGCCAAGTGTTCTGGGGTCTGTGAAACCTTGACACCTATCAAACCAAAGCACCATTCCAGAACAAATCCCCATACTCAACAAGGACAGGAAAGAGGAGGCCTGGGTAAATGGGCATAGGAGGGCCGAGGAGGAAGATTTTAGAAATTTTAAGGTCATTTTTTAAAATTATGTTGTGGGGCCTCCCTGGTGGCGCAGTGGTTGAGAGTCCGCCTGCTGGGACACAGGTTCGTGCCCCGGTCTGGGAAGATCCCACATGCCGCGGAGCGGCTGGGTCCGTGCACCATGGCCGCTGAGCCTGCGCATCCGGAGCCTGTGCTCCACAACGGGAGAGGCCACAGCAGTGAGAAGCCTGCGTACCGCAAAAAATAAATAAATAAAAAAAATTATGTTGTGAAAATAATAGAAGATAGTGAGCCCTGGAGTTCTGAAGCTAGAAATTATATTCTGATCTATGTTTCCCTCCTAAAGTGGAAACTTATTTCATTTAAAAATGAGCGACAGAAGAGTATTCCATTCACATCCTGTAGAAAATCAGTGAGAAAAAAAAAGAAAAAAGAGGGGTGAAAAGAAAGTTCCAGCAAATCCTGAAAACGTCACAGAAAGACACGTCCACAGAACAAATGAAATTTATTGCCTGATATTGCGGAAAAAGTAAAAGAAATTTTCAAAGGAATAGAAACTGGTTTTAAGAAAAACATAAAAGAAATTAGAAAAATTCAGAAATGAAGTGATTGGAGAATAGCAAGATTTGAAAAGGTGAAAAATTCAGTAAGTAATTTGTTTAAAAAAAATCATGTCTCGAGAGAAGGTTAAACTAGAAGGAACACAAGTTTGAATAAACACAGTGGATAATGTCTCCTTGGAGAAACAGCTGATTTCAAATCCAGCATAAGAAACGAACAAGATGTTCCTGGTACCTCTTGTCATATAAGAGAGCTGGGAAGACTTCAAAGACTACTGTGGTTGTGTGGAAAGGACTCAGGAGCCAACTTGAACAGGATCCGTGAACCTAAGAGGGGACAATCTCTGCATCGATATTTATAACAACCTCACTGAAAACAACAACAAAGCAAGAAAATACCTCATTAGTCATCTTTGGAAGAGTCAACCTTTCTCTCTCTTGTTTTTTCTTTTTTTGTAAAACTGGTAAATAAAATAAAAGAAACATTTATTCTTCCTTTCCTAATTAAACTGTAACTCAGGGCAACCAAGTAGTTGATGAAATAATGTTCTAGCTAGTAAATGAATAATCATCTAGTTAGTAGAATATCACCATTTGGTACCCTTAATAAATTAATGGATCTAGACATTGATCATTAATGGCTGCAACGTCACAGTAAGACAGACACTTTATAGTTCCTTTTGGAATTCATCAGTATTATCTATGAAGTAAACTTGACAAAAAAATCACACCTGAATTATGTCAGTGCTCTAGATCTATCTACCAACTGACAGTAAATACATGGACCAAAGGAGCATGATAAACATATAAGCAGAAAGGGGATGCAATCAGCATAATCCAGACAGTTGGGAACCCTACTGGATGAATGCTTTGAATTCAAGGACAAATACTTGCAAGAAAAATGAGCAAACTGAGTTCTTTTAAACCTATACTTTAAAAGAAATTGTGTTTGGATCAGCAATCAAATAAATAATGGTTATTAAAATAAAAATACATTTAGAGGACAATCAAGGAAACATGAACTGACTGGCTATTTGTTGATATTAAGGAATCATTATTATTTGCGGATGTGTGATAATGACATAGTTGAGCTTAAAAAGGGCAGTTCTTGCATTTTAGAAATATGGATACTGACGTTTTCACTGAGAAAAAGAAATCTGGGATTTGCTTTAAAATTGCTGGGGATGATGGTGGTAGTAGTAAGAGAGGGTGCAGAGACAATCTATTGGCCTGAAATGGACATTTGATGAGAACAATGGATGAAAGTTTCTACTTCTTTCTCTTTATTTCTGTAGATGTTTGAAATTTTCCATACTAAAACATGTTTTATAAATGTAGATGGCTTGCAATGTGCTCTTCTGAGCTCTCAGAAGGCAAAAAGCCATTCTTAAATTAGGAGCTTTCTTCTCTAGCCAAGAATTCTAATGATAATTTTGTCCCAACTGGCCAGTGCACTCAGATTGCTCTGAGATCTGTTGGTGGGAAAAAATCAGCACAAACAATAAAGAGGCTCTTCAGTCTTAGAAGAAAACAACAAAGAGTAAAGGCTGCTGCTAGGTCTGGGGCAATAGTGTAGTTACCAGTATAAGACAAAATATTAGTTTCTTCCAAAATCCACCTGTTACTACTGTGTATACTTTTGCAGCAAAGTATCTTTTCTACGTTGTCAGCATTAAAGTAAATTTACTATTTAGGTAGCACTTAAATTATCATATACTCAAAGCCTAGAAAGAATCCCCTAGGCTGAAATGACGTTAAATCTTAGTTGGGCCATTGCAGTGTATTCTCCAGTCTTACTTGCTTTGTCTATAACTGTCGTAAAAAGGTGTGAGGAGATCTGCCAATATTAATGCCAGGATTCAAAATGAGTTCTTTGTAGCTTGCTTCCTTCAGGATCTTCTGCCCTCAGACCCATGTATTTACTTAATGCCTCAGATTATTGTATATGTCACATCTTTCCAACTAGAAGACAAGCTCCTTTAAGGGCAGTGACTAGTCTCATCAACATCGAATTTACTCCAACACCAGTGCTTTCAAAATGTGTGTTGTTTAGTATATGTCTGATCGTAAGAAGTTATAGAAACATTTCTACTCTAACTAAATAATAATGATACTACTACTACTATTTCTACTACTACTGCTAATAAAATGTATGAAATAGAGTATAAATGGGAAAATAAAGATCACACTGGAAATCCCAGACTATAAAATGAATGATCCCAAAGCCACTGGCCAATCCATCGACTGTAAACAGTTACTTGTGAATTGGTCAACATTTAAATGCATAATTGAGAGAAGGGTTAAAACAAATTTTATTACCAAAAAACACAATTTTTATACCTACAATTTTTGAGCTCAACTAACCTGTAGTTTTAACAGAAATAGATGAGATTCAAAGTATTCATTCAGTTTCCTAAGTGATCCATTCCCTATCTTTCCTTATGAAACAATCAGTTACAACTCTAATAATTTGTCAAGGATTCACCAATCTCTACTTCCTTTATTTTCCAAGGTTTGGTATCATTACAGAATCAAGTCCTTTGGCGGAATTTAATAGTTTCAAAATCCCTCAGCAATATTATTCACTGGGATAAAATAATATGAAAATTTAACAAACACTGACTATGTGCTGAGAAATGATCCTTCAGTGATTCACTCAAGGTGGAGACTAGCATTCAGGCTACACCTGAGGTAGAATTTGAATTCCAAAGTGGACCTTTAAACCACAGCTCATCTTCTCTTTTTAAAACCATCAGAAAGAAGCCTGTTGCCTGACCTTTGAGATTCTGCAAAGAGACCATATTTAGATCTTTTGTCTCTTTTAACTTCCCTAGTCCCCTTCTCTACTTTCAGAATAGTGATTCCCAGATAAGTACAATGAGTTCAAACAGTGTGGTTAAAGGGGTAATTAGTCTGCTCTGCAGCCAAGTTACTCACAGAATAAATAAGTTGGCTTTCACAGTTGTTAGCTTCTTCCTGGGCTTTGTTTAGAGGGGTCTCAGCTCAAGCAAGCAACCTGTCAGCAGCCTGAAATAACTCTGTGGAAATCTAATGGCATATATGTAAAATATGTCTATGAAACCTTTTATTCAATCTTAGGTGCATAATTTTACTACTTCTTTAGGCCTGGAAAAGGATATTCAGCTACAAAAGGACAGAAAAGAAAATGTGTAGAATACCGCATGCCCTCCTCACACCCTAGAACCTTATTTTACCCGTTTCATCAGAAAATGATGTATACTGTAAGAAACATTTTTTAAATTAGTTGATCAAATATTTAAGTGCACTAAGTCTCTGTATTTATTAAAGCAAATATAGTTACCTTTCTGTCCCTTTCTAAAAGAAAGCAAAAGATACAGTTCTTTTTTCTTAAGACTCAGGGTTTATGGATATTAATTATTACACTATATTGACACCCAGACATGTTTATAGGAGGCTTTTGAGACATACAGAGCTATTTATTCCCATACCAAATGGCACTTCTTTTTCCTCTGCCTTCTGCTTGTATTTTTTCTGTTGCGATTATATCCTACTAAGGCTGCTACATGTCTTTGTTTGAGTTGAGGTTCTGAAGGTAAGACTGTATAGTCTCCTTTTTACAGAATAATAATGGGTTTTATGACTGTTTGCCTTCAGAAGCCTCTTTTTCCACTCATTCTCATTTCATATCTATGGTGAGGTGTTGAAAACAGATGAGTTAGTTCTGAACTGGTGATATATAAATCAATTATTATTTGATTCATATTCAAGGCAGCTCCTCCTAAAATAGCGGCCTTCCTGCCTGTGGGATGTAGTCTAACCTACTGCCTGGATCTACACCCACCAACATCCATATTTTGTCTATTGTTACCTTGGACACTTGTAGGAACTGAGTGAGTTTCTGTTTCTATAGTGTCCATTGACAGACAAATGAATAAAGAAAATATGGCACATATGTAGAATGGAATGTTATTCAGCCTTAAAAAATAAGGGAATCTTGCCATTTGCAACAACTTGGATGAACCTTGAGGGCATTATGCTAAGTGAAATACGTCAGAGAGAGAAAGACAAACACTGCATAATCTCACTTTTACGTGTAATCTAAGCTGCTCTCACAGAAACCGAGTAGAATGGTGGCCGTCAAGGGCTGGGGAGTGGAGGAAATGGGGAGTTGTTGGTCAAAGGGTATAACCTTCCAGTTATAAGATGAATAAATCCTGGGAGTCTGATGTACAGCATGGTGACTATAGTTAACAACACTCTATTGCATACTCAAAAGTTTCCGAGATAGTAGATCTTACATGTTCTCATCACACACACACACACACACACACACACACACACACAAAAGGTAATTGATTGTGTAAGGTCATGGATGTGTTAACTAACCTTATTGTGGTAATCACTTTGCAATATATACATGTATCAAATTATGATGCTGTACACCTTAAACTTATACAGTGTTACATGTCAATTACATCTCAATAAAACTGGAAAGAAGAAAAAGATTCACATGGAGAAGGGTGAGGCTGGTAGAAAAAAGCCACTGCCTTGAGCAGTGGGCGGAGGTGGGCGGAAAGCCATGGGCCTCTATTAGCACTGCTGGGTAGGTTCTGTTCCCACGTGTGGGGAGGGGGTAGGACAGCACAGCTGTGATCCTTATTGCAGACCCTAGGCAGCCTCAGGCAACTTTTCAAAGTTAGATGCTGAAAACCAATAAATGAAACTATAAGGAAGAATTACATAAATGCCTTTATTCTACTTCTGGTCCTCTTGGCAACTTTTTCCATCTAAAAGCTGCACCCTGCAGTTCTCAAAGCAGGAACATTAACATGGATCAGAAGTTTCCAAACTTTTCATCATCAACCCCTACACCAAAAGAAAAGTTGAAATTTTATGACCCCTAGTAGATGAAGTACCTTGTGTGTTTTTCACATTTATCAAGAGAACATTTAACAGTTACCTACTATGTGCCAAGAGAAAATAAAAATAAGACACAGACTTTCAATGCAGACTTTGTTCCGGTATTATTCTTCGTTTTGACTTCAGTATAAGAACTATTGAGCTATTTGCTGTCCCAATAAGGGGATAAGCAGACGATGACAGAATCCTGTGATCTCTTCCCAAGTTTGCAACTACAGGGTTGGTCCTACAATTGCTCAGTAACTTTGTATTTTGATTTAAGGGGAAACTAAACGAACTTCCTGTCCCAAAGTAACTCTGCTTTGTGGAGACTGGAGGTGCCCTGCAATTGACTCAAGATACTGTTTATTTGTTTAAACAGTTCAATGAGTAGTTTCTATTTAACAAGTGAGCACAAATTTTCACAACAGTACCTACCCCATGACATAGCTCAGACGAAAACTCTGAGGGAAAGGAAAACTATATGGGCAAAAAGTCCAGGTTCCATCCACTGTACATGGGATATTGATAGGCTTGTAAAACTTACAGAGGTACCTGGAGGTACCCAGGAGCCCTGGGTATTTAGTATACAGATCAGCAAAGGATGGTGGAAAATAAGACGACACCAGGTCAGGGGACAAATTAAGCAGGTGAAGCTGGTCCTTTATACTCTTTTCCCTTCTGATACACCACTGCTCTGTCATGTCCAGAATATGTTCTGTATCCTCAGTAGACCTACACACACACACACACACACGTGTAGCACACAAACATGCATGCATGCATGCATGTACACATACATGGACTTCCCAGTCTTCTCAGTTAAAATTCAGCTTGTAGTAACTAAAGAAAATTTATAATGCTCTATATTTTATAGAGTTTAAAAATACTTGCACTTTAAGAGAAAACTTTTCATGTCTGAAAATCCCTTCTCACGAAGGAAGTTATTTCTGATATTGGAGGTTGACAGTTTCACAGAGAAAACTTCAGGAGCACAGAGATATGCCTGACCCTCTCCACACGCACCATCTGGGGAGAATTCACCAACACAGAGGCTCAACCCCTCTGCTAAATCAAAATCAAGTATCCCAACATCATTATTTCACAGAGAATACCCTACCTCATGTTAGGCATTCATATGTATTTTATTTGTTGAAGAGAGGAAGAAGATATAAAGGAGGGAATCATCCGAAATTACAGAGGACAGCATTTAAGTCAATATAGATATTTAAATTTAGGGTAAAATTAAATGATAATTTGAAATTATATGTGGAGTTTTATTTACTAAAGAATATTTTGGAAAGTTCAACTCCTATTTTCACTTATATTTTCAGAGAAGGTATTTGGTCCAAATGAAGAATACCCTCAATTATTGTTCTTTTATTGCAAGCAAAAAAGGATTTATACTTCTTTTCATGAAATATGGTTGTTTGACAACAGAAGGATAAATATTTTATATTTTTAGAAACAACAGTCAGGCTACTGATATTCGTAATTAGTTTTAATAAATCTGAATGCTTCTTATCATCTACTCTTTAGCTTGTACCTGAGGAGTTGAATACCTCCGGGAAGATACGTGCCCCAGACCCGTAAATATGCAGTTCACAGAGCCCACCACCAGAGGGCAATAAAGAAGTCAAATCTTGAAACCATGGAGTGAAAATAGTGGGAGTTTAAATAAAAGCAACATTTCACAGTATGCTTTTCTGACCAACGTTATATCTAATAACTTAATGGATTGTATGTACATGGATTCTGAAAAGTCAGCAGCACACTTCACTGGTCAATTTCTATGATAAGGGGAACGTAATTGGAGTGTAGAAAAACAGTATACTTACATCTTAAAATTCCACCCCTACAGAATCTACTACTCACTATTGAAAAATGGTAAGAAGAATAGCTTTCTGTGTCTCAGTCACCAGTTAACATTTTCAAGAGTAGAATTTATCTTCCTATGATGCTCAAATACACAGGAAAAATGCATATCTAGGACAATGGATAAACTCTATACGACATGTGAAAATAATTATTCAAATGGAAAAAGTAAAAGATCTACAAGGAACAGTTTTATATGCATTAGTGTGGATATATACATAAAGAGGCTCTAAGAAACATAAAAATCACTTCCAGGAAGTAATTTTAGGTAGAAGAGAATTAACATGGATGAGGAAGAAAAGAGAGTTGGTTTTAAGATAGTTTCATTTACTTGTTTTTTTGTGTTTATTTATTTGTTTTATTTATTTGGTCTTTGGAATATAAGGAAACAGTGGCTTTCACATCCGTATCCCAGTGGAACAAAGGGACCGAGGTCTATACTGGAGCCCAGCCATTGTTTGACTATCTTGTAATAATACTGGTGAAATACAGCCAAATCATTTGAACTACAAGCATCCTCTCTGACAATAATCTTAAGACATCAACATTATAAATTAAAGAAAGGAAAGAGAGAATACTGTTTTCTTTAGAGAGAAAATACAGATTCTGGATCAAATCAATAATGTCAGCAAACCTCACGGGTATAAAATATTCTGCTGCCTATCATTCAGGTCATGCCTCTAGAAGAGGGAAACTGGGTGATAATTTCCCCAGATTTTATATTTAATTCAAATATTTTAGGTAAGAGGCATCTCTAGTAAAGCACTGTATCATTGATTTTTTCCAATAGGATAGCTCACAGGAGTTCCTCTTTCCTTCTCAAATACATATGGGGAAATGGAACTGGGTGTGGGTTAGAGGAACTATCTAAATAGAGCATAGTAATCAACAGTTTGTTTTTTAAAAATAGAAATTTCTATTTAAATTGTTTCCAGAGACAGAAACACACAGAGACAATTCCATGTGACAACAGTGGAAGAGACCAGAGTGATGCAGCTGCAAATCAAAAAATGCCAACACCAGTGATTGATGGCCACCACCAGAATCTGGTTAAGACAAAGAAGGATCCTCCCCTCGAGGCGTCAGAAAGAACATGGCCCTCTCAACACTCTTGAGTTTGATCTTCTGGCCTCTAGAGCTGTGATAAAATAAATTTCTGTTCTTTTAAGCTAACAAGTTTGTGGTATCTTGTTATGGTAGCCCTAGAGATAACAGTATTTGATTCCTGAGATGGCAACTGTATTCTGGCTATGTAATGACTATTCCAAGATGATCAACAGACACAAAGATAAAGAAAGGCAAAACTGAGACTAAGCCCAGTTCTTTTTATTCCCAGAATAATAAATGATTTTTTAATTAATTTAGATCTCTTTGTCTAACCCCTCTGCTTTTCAAAAGACTATGTGCGACCAATCGAATATTAACATGTTATACTTTCCTTTTACTTCATCTCAAATTATTTCTAATTCCCCTTATGAGTTCTTACTTGACCCATGAATTATTTAGGAATATATTGTTGAATTTCCATTTGTGATTTTCAACAAATTTCTTTCTGTTAACGATTTCTTATTGCATTCTGTTGTCATCTGAGAGCACTCTTTGTATTGTTTATATCCTTTAAAAGTACTGAAATTTGTTTTATGGCCTAGCATATAGTATATCCATGTGCATTGGAAAAGAATGTATATTCTGACGCTGTTGGGTGGAAGGTTTTATAGATGGCTGTTAGGTCTAGTTGATTGATAATGTTGTGCAAGTTTTTTTTTTTCTTGTTGATTTTCTGTCTGTTCTGCTATTGAAAGAAAGGTATTAAAGTATCCAACTATTATTGTAGAACTGTCTGTTTCTCTTTTCCGTTGTGTTGATTTTGCTTCAATGTATTTTGAAGTTCTGTTGTTAGGTGCATAAAAGTTTATAATTATTATACATTCTAGATGGTATAATCATTTTATCAGTTTAAAATATCTTTGTCTCTAGTAAAAATGTTCATCTTAAAATATATTTTTTTCTGATATTTTCTTAGCCACTCCAGTTTTGCTGTTGTTGTCTTGTTTTGTTGTGTTGTTACTGTTATGGTATATCTATTCCAACACTTTTACACTTCACCTATATATTTTCTTGACTCTAAAGTGGGTCACTTTCTTGTTGATGTTATATACATATATAACTGTATATTACATTCAAAAATTACATATATAATAACAAATTATGGCAGACTTTGAACTGGACCTTTTATTTTTTTCCGTATGCAGGCCTCTCAGTGTTGTGGGCTCTCCCGTTGCAGAGCACAGGCTCCGGACATGCAGGCTCAGCGGCCATGGCTCACGGGCCTAGCCGCTCCGCGGCATGTGGGATCTTCCCAAACCGGGGCACGAACCTGTGTCCTCTGCATCGGCATGCGGACTCTCAACCACTGTGCCACCAGGGAAGCCCTGAACTTCACCTTTAAATGAGTATGATTTAGACAGTAGAGCTTCCCTACCAAATGCAAATAACTCACTTGAACTCTCTTTTTTGTAAAGGACAGACCGATTCTTCCAAGGGGAATTCTTGAACTCATTAGATATGTGATATTCATTATAATTAGTTGCATTTAACACCACAGAAAGGACTTGATCAAAGGCTATTTTACTCTTTTCTTCCTCACTGGATGATTAGCTAGGTTCATTTTTAAATGGAAGATATACTCTAGATATTTCAACGTAGGGCATCTCTTCCTTTCAAATCTCAGAAAGAAAGGTGTGCTTCAGTTTCCCTGCAGAAAGCTCTAGTATCTTGCCCCCCTTTTGAAAGAGGAACGAATCCTTCTTTCTCTATTCTTCTTTGTCTTCTTCCCTTCATCAGCAATGAGCCTCTTTATCATTTTTGTCAGCCCAAAGAATAATTTTTCTCTTTCCAGGCCATTCAAAAATTGTACACTACAAAGTAAACAGAAAGAGCTTTATTTATAAAAATAAAACAGCTATGGCATTAGTTCTTAAAGAGTATAAAATTTTGATCCCTCATTCCAACAAAAAGTCTTGTTAGCATTTAGGGTTCAATGAGAGGCAATAAACAAAAATGTTTTGGTGACTCATTTGACATCTTTACTAATAGGTTTGAATTCATACTGGTGAATATCAGACATATTTGTGTTAGGCAATTAAAATTAAATTATATCTAGAGGTCTTTTAAGTTACCATATTAACATTAACAAGTAATCTTAGAACTCATCTTGAAAGTAAAAGGTACTTTTATACTTTATAATGAAAAAATCAATAAAATGTGCCTTTATGCAGAGAAAATGTAATTATAATACCAATTAATGTTAACTGGTCACTTTTTTATTGAAGTAGAGTTGACATACAATATTATGTTAGCTTCAAGTGTTCAACATAGTGATCCAACATCTAAATACATTTGAATTGGTCACCATGATAAGACTAGTAACCATATATCACCATACAAAATTATTACAGTATTATTGACTATATTCCTCATGCGGTAGATTGCATCCCCAAGACATTTATTTTATAACTGGAGATTTCTACCACTTAATCCCCTTCACCTATTTCTCTCAGTCCCCATCCCCCTTCCCCTCTAGTAATCACCAGTTTGTTCTCTGTATCTACAAGTTTGTTTCTGTTTTCTTTTCTTTGCTTTATTTTTTTAGATTTCACATATAAGTGAAATCATACAGTATTTGTTCTTCTCTGTCTGACTTATTTCACTTAGCACACCTAGTACTCTAGGTCAATCCATGTTGTTGCAAGTGAAGATATTTCATTCTTTTTTAGGACTAAGTAATATTTCATTATATATATGTGTATATGTACACCACATCTTCTTTATCCATTCATCTATTTATGGACACTAGTTTCTTCCATATCTTGGCTATTATAAGTAATGCTCCAATGAACAGAGGGGTGCATACATCCTTTCTTATTAGTGTTTTTGTTTTCTTTGGATAGATACTCAGAAGTTGAACTGTTGCATCATATGGTAATTCTATTTTTAACATTTGGGGGAACCTCTGTACTGTTTTCCATAGTGGCTGCACCAATTTACATTCCCACTAACAGTGCACAAGGGTTCCCTTTTTGATGATGGCCATTCGGACAGGTGTAAGGTGATATCCCACTGTGGTTTGGATTTGCATTTCCCAGATGATTAGTGATATTGAGCATCTTTTCATGTGTCTTTTGGTCATTTGTATGTATTCCCAAAGCAATGTAACCCCGATCAAAATACCAATGGTATTTTTCACAGAATTAGAACAAATAATCCTAAAATTTGTATAGAATCATCCAAACAAACAAACAAAAAACCTCCAATAACCAAAGCTATATTGAGAAAGAAAAACAAAGCTGGTGGTATGACATGCACTGATCTCAGACTATACTACAAAGCTATAGTAATCAAAACAGTATGGTATTAGCATAACAACAGACACATAGGTCAGTGGAATAGAATAGAGAGCCCAGAAATGAACCCACAGTTATGGGATCAATTAATCTACAACAAAGGAGGCAAGAACATACAATGAAATAAAGACAATAAATGGTGTTAGGAAAATTGGACAACTACTTGCAAAAGAGTGAAACTGAATTATTTCCTTACACTATACATAAACATAAATTTAAAATGGATTGAAGACTCACATTTAAGACCTGAAACCATAAAACCCCTAGGAAAAATACATTGACATCGATCTTAGCAATATTTTTTGGGGGTCTATCTCCTCAGGCATGGCCAACAGAAGTAAAATTAAACAAGTGTGATTATATCAAACTGAAAACCTTTTGCAGAGAGGAGAAAACCATCACAAAATGAAAAGGTAACTTACTGAATGAAAGATTTTTTCAAATGATATATCTGATAAGGAGTTAATATCCAAATTATCTAAAGAAATCATACAATTTAATATCAAAACCCCCCAGATATTCCAATTTAAAAATCGGCAGAGAACCTGAACTCGTTACTTTTTAAAGTGTTTGATACAGTACTTAGATGCATTCTTTTTTCATTAGCCTTGAATATCAATACTCTTAACGTCTCCGTTTATAAATGAAGAAATTAAGGAATGGAGAGATAAATGACTTGTCTAAGGTACAAAGCTTATTACAAAAAAGATTATACTAAACCAGACCTCTGATTCAGATTCCTATACTTTAATCATTATGGCTTACTGCAGAAGATTAGAGACAGAATTTGACATTGAAAGCTTAGATTCCAGTTTTTAATGTGACTTCTTCACCATGCCTTTATGTCTAAGGGAAAAAATTCTGGTCTGTACTGCCATTAATGATAATACTGCTTTAGAGAAATGTTCTGGAGGGAAAGGATATTATTCAAATTTATTTTTAAAGTTTTTTTTTGGTTTGACTTTGTTTCTTAATTTTCTCATGCTAGGATGGGAGGGCAAACCAAACCTAAACTAACAATACCAACTATATGTGTGTGCGTGTGAGTGTGCCTGTACTTATAAGTATGAAAATACATCTTACAAGAAAAGGCAAGGCCAGAATCTATAAGGCTAAGGATTTCGACTTTATCTTAGATGCAAGAGAAAGCAATTAAATGAAAAGATAGTTGTGTAGACACTAGGCTGTTCAAGTAGAGCAAAGGAGAAATGGTAGTGGCTAAGATGGTGGCAATGAAGATGAAGAGAAACATTATGTATGTGATGAGAGGGAGAGAGAGAGAGAGAGAGAGAGAGAGAGAGAGAGAGAGATGAGATTCCAGAGGACCTAATGATGCAGTCTATGCAGAAAGTGAAGAAAAGGAAGGAATTGAGGACCATTCCCAGGTTTTTGCACTGAGTTAGTTTTTGTGTGAATCATGGCACCATTCACTGAGGAAGAAAAGATTTGCAGGATGGGACAGTTTGGAAGAAGGAATAATTGAAGTTTCATTTTAGACATCTTAGTTGTAGAGACGTCAAGCAGTGTTCCTCATATTTCTCCAATGAAAAGAATCACCTGGGGATCTTATTGCACATATGGATTATCACCTTTTCTGCTAGAACTTCTGGTTTGGTAGTCTGAGTTGAACACAAAGTACTGGATTTTCTCACACTGCAGAAGAAAAAAAACACACTGAAGGAGGTGGGAAAGAGCTAACCTAAGTAACTTTGGAAAACAGTATTTTAATATACTGTAATTAACCATGCAGAATATATACTGAAAAGCTAAAGACAAAAAAAAAATGTACACAAATATTGAACTTGTTAGTAAATTTATTTTTCACACGCGTACAGGTTAATGATTTTTAAATATTTTATGTGTATTCCAGAATTGAGCAAATGACTAAATAGACTGCAAATAATGAGAATCAGGTTTCTAATTGTTAAAGAGTGACAAATAAGGAAAGGGTAAGGGAGGCTAGAATAAACCCTGTGGTGTTGGATTGGAATCAAGGTATCAATTTGAATTCATATATCAATTTGAAGTTATATATATATGTAGGTAGACAGATGATAGATAAGGTGTGTGTGTGCACACGTGTGTGTGTATACACACACACCCAGATAGATAATATGAAAATAGAGATACTTGTATATTTTTATGTATTCGTATATATTTTTTCAGCTCTCTCTGCTGAAAACACAATGAGGTAGCTTGGATAGTGATAAATCCACCTCATACCAAGATTCTGGTTTCTGAATACCATTATTAATGCAAGGAACAAGAACTTCACGGAGAAATGACTGATTCAAGGCTGAGACAGAGGAAAGTAAAAGATGGGTCTGGAGCATTTTGTGGTGTCAGAAAGTAAGATATTACTCCAAAAATTGTATGGTCATGTAGGAAAAATATAGGAGACAGCTGGAAGGAGTACCAGTGACCAAATATGGAACACTTTGAGAAACAAAACTATTAATGATAGTAATAAATTTTAACCCGTAGAATAAAATAAATATCCACAAGTTCACACTGATGTATGTATATATATGAACAAATAACCAGATAAATACATAAATGAACGAGAAGAACAGCTCTTTCTTATACTCAAATTATAGTTAATAAATGTAGAGGGAATGATGGGAATAGAAAATGAACAACCATCAAACACCACAGTAACTGGTGGAGTCAAAAATTATTGATGGATGCTAAAATTAGTATGGGAAAATTAAACAAGAAGCAGAATATTTGAACAATTTCAAATAATTACAAAGGGAAAAATAGTGATTTTGCAGCTATCATTATAACTAAGTCATCAAAGTTAGCATCCCCAGTAGTGAGACATACAGATTTGTTTGTACCTCTAATATGTACTGAAAATGGCATAATATCTCTCCTGATGTGTTCATGTCAAGAAATTCATATCCTCAGTCTAACCATGAGAAAATATCAAACAAACCCTATTTGAGAAAAATTCTACAAAATGACTGGATAAGATTTTCCATTAGTTCAAGGTCATAACAGACAAAAAAAGACTGAGGAACTATCCTAGATTAGAGAAGAATGGGGAGATATGACAAGCAAATGCAATAAGGGATCCTAGATTTGAATCTGGACCACAAGACAATAGGCAATATTTGAATACGCATCTATAAATCGTTAGTAGCATTGTGACAATGTAAACTTTCTGCTTTCAATAATTATACTCTAGTAATATAAAATGTTAACATTTGGGGAAGCTGAGTAAAGGGTATATGGGAACTCATACTGCTATGTTTGAAGTTTTTTGATAAATAAGATTTGATAACACAGTTTTATAAAAACTTAGTTTGGACATTTCTGAACCTCTTTTTTGTTCCTTATGGAAGAAAGTTGCTTGTTTAGGGATAATACTAATTCAATGGGGGTAAGATCTACACAGGACCAACCCTAACATTCATAGTGTGTGGCACAGGAAACAACTTTGAATGGCCATTTCAAGGAACAATATACTTAAGTGTATACAATGAGTAAAGTGGATGAACTACACAAATTAATGAGTTGAAAAACCATAGAATCATAGAATTTTCTCACTGTAAAGGCTCTTACTTTCATAACTTTTCATAACTTTTCAGTTCCTATGGGTAAATACCAAAGAGCATGATTACTAGATCACTGTATGGTAAAAGTATGTTTATTTTGTAAGCAACTGCCAAGTATCCCGCTAGCCACAAATGAGATTTCCAATTGTTCTGCATTATCACCAACTTCGGTATTTCAGTTTTGGGATTTTAGCCATTTAAATAGGTGTGTAGTGGTATCTCATTATTGTTCTAATTCAAAATTCACTGATGACATGGAATGTGCAGCATCTTTTCATATGCTTATTTGCCATGTGTCTATTTTCTTTGTTTAACCATAGTAGTTTTGTTGTTTTTTTTTAAACCAAGGCCTGCTAACTCTTGTCCTCCTGTGTCTATTTATGTTGTCTTTTTTCTTTCTTTCTTCTTTTTTTGAACATTTGATCATTTAGTATTTTTCCTGGTTATGTCCTATTATTTTTTATACTAAAATTGGGCTTAACTTATTTTAGGAAACTATAAAGATACCTCCACATTCTGGATGTTGTTATCTTTCTCTTGAAAAGATTTACTTTGGCCCATGGCAGACAGTTACTATAGGGACTGGTAACCTTAGTCCATTCTCAGTTTCAGCTCATTCAAAGCCGTTTTTCAGTCTGTGTGAAGGTTGGTCTATTTCTGTCTTGTCCTTCCTCTATGGGTGTTGCCCTTTGGGATTACCATGTGAATGTTTGGATTCTCCCTATTCCCAACTACCCTTGTATTTGTTAGGCTTTAAATGTAATGGTTCCCGCAGCCCTGTGAGACTAAAGATGCACTTAGCTTGTCATTCCATTAGTTGTTGCCTTTAGCTTGAGCTGTTGCCCATTGGCTTCTGTGGTTACAGTCTTTTGAACTCTTTGGCTTTTCAGCTCCTAGGCTGTATGAGCTGAATCAGCAAATGCCCCAAGGACAAAAGCTGCACCAAGTGTCAAGCTTGCGTCTGTGTTTCCCTTCTCCCCACAACTTGGCCCACATGTCTTGGTGTCTCTCTAACATTCAGACGCCAGCGAACAGAAGTTTTCCTACTCGATCCAGCTTGTCTAAAATTCCTTTAGACTTCGCCTGATCTTATGTTATTATTCAACTATCATCTCAATTACCCCAGGAAGAAAATTTACAATTTTATGTTTTATTTTTTCATTTTCTATATTACCTCAGTTTCTGTAGAGACCTTTTACCTCCCTGTTCAGTCTAGTTCCTGTGTTAGCAGCAAGATGGAGATAAGGTGGAGGCTAAGAATACTGGGGGGAAATCACTGATGAATGATATGTCTCGTTCTTTTTGTTTTTTCCTCTCCTTATTTATTACTCTGGCAGCCTACACCTGCCTTTCTTCATTTGACCCAGTTGCCCAAATAAGAAACCCACTCTGGTAAAGACCTGACTTTACTCTCAACAATGTCTGCATGTTAGGATTAGCTAGATGATGAACACCATGCCAGAGTTCTTTGTGTGACACTTTTGCAGACTTTTGTTAGCCCTTTAGTTTGCCTCTTGCAAACGCTGCTCAGATTGTTGAGGTTTTCTAAGATTCTGTAGGTCAAACCTCTCTACCTGCATACCAGATGAGCCCTTCTCTCTTTCCTGACTTCACTTGTGGGAGGTTAGCCCTCGGTTCTTCTTTTTCCCCATCCAATCATAATTGTTCATGAATTCCAAAAGGCCCTCAAAATATCTGTCGTCCCTTTCTCTCTTCTCTTTTTTATCAACACTGTTAAATATTAACCATATATTTGCATACCTCTTTCTTACTTACAGTGGAATATTGGAAGGCTCGCTCATTAAGTGTGAGCCCCACCAAATTAGGACTCATACAACACTCTCCTCCAGGCCAAAACTTTTGATATCCACTGGGTTTTTTTATACTATCTTATATGTATCTAAATTTGTAATGATTTAGTTAATTCCTGAGTTACGTGACAATAAGAAATCAGTCAAATTAGCACTACAGAAGTGCAGCTTAGACCTAGGGACCAGAACCAAGGACCACAAAAACCTGTGAACCAATAAGTTTCACTTGTACTTCATGTTTAACAACTGCTGAGGGTGAATGGGAAGTGAGGGAAAAAGAGTTTAACTTCATATCACAGAAACTTGCACTAAAATGAAGAGGAAAATGACCCAGTTCCTGGTTCAAGTCACTGCAATCTGCTTCAATAAATAATAACAGCACACAAGGAAAACTAACACTATATGATAGGAACAATGGATAATTAATTACCAGATCAGGGAGGACAGATTACACTTGCTATGGGATTTCATTAAAGAAGGATTCCAAAAAGTACTGGCTTCTTCTGAGAAGACTTCTCAGGACAGGTAGCATTTAAACTGAGTCTTGAACAAGTATATAGAGGGTAGGGAACAGGCCTTCCGGGCAGGGAACAGGCACAGTGTCAGGAATGGCACAAAGGCCTTATGGAATACGGGACAAAACTGGCTGAACACAGGAGTGCTACGTGTTGGGGAATATGGGGGAAGGCTGGCTGAGGTTGGTTAAATGAAACATAATTAGACAGAAGAGAAAGTAGGTGGAAAGACACGTGGAAGACTGTGGAAAGCCCCTGAAGATGGAGGTCAGCATAATAATATGAAGAACTCAGTGGTACTTTGACACTGTATGAATGTCTAGGTTTAAAAAATCAGGAAAACACAATAAAAGAATAAACTACCGATATAATGATATGTAATCAGAGGCCAGATACCAAAGAATACACACTGTGTGTTTCCACATATGTCATATATGGTGATAGATAGAGGTCAGCTTAGGTGTTGCCCTGGGAGAGTATGGAACAGAAAGAAGTAACAGAGAACCGTGTAGGCTGTTAGAAATATTTTATAATATCTTGATCTGGTGTTGGATACATGGGTGCATAGAGATGTAAAAATTCAGTTATTAGCAATGTAGTTAACCTACTAGAGTTTTTTTAATGTATGCGTACATTAAAAAAAACTCTAGTAGGTTAATTAGGCTGTCAGTTGTATGAAGTAAATTTTGGTCAAGGAATAGCCAAGGTAGTAATGCAGTAATAAGTTATAAATGTACTCACTGTGCTCTAGAATGTCACAATTGGAATACAAGAAATATGTGTAAGAAAAAAGACAAGTATTGAATATTGATGGTTGGATGAGCTGAATAAGTTAGATCACTCTACTTTCAATTTAAGAACTTGGCCAGTGTTTGGATACCTTTGAACAAAGAAAAAAAAGAAATACAATTTTTATTACGCATATGCTATGTATCAATTCCTGACTTATATTTTGACACATATAAACATGGGAAATATTGCACCTTGTAACTGAGACAATGAAGATGAGTGAGGTAGCTGGTTTTGACACTAGAGGCTGAGAAAACCATCAGCTCATAATCGTAAGAAGTCTGAAGTCGGAGGAAAAGAATCAAGAGGAAATAGTGGTAAGTGCCAGGAGCTTCTGGAAACTACATCAGAGATGAAGACTCCAGGATTGTTGAGCTTTCTAAGAGTCCCAATAACTCAGGTAAAAACAGAAGGCTTAAAACTGAATCCTGGGGATATATGTATGCACATAGCTGATTCACTTTGTTATACAGCAGAAACTAACACAACACTGTAAAGCAATTATACTCCAATAAAGATGTAAAAAAAACAAAAAAAACTGACTCCTGCAAAGTAACAATTGTTAGGACAAACAGTAAAGAATTATAAGAAAAATAATCACATGCCTGTCCCAACAGAGAAATATCCTAAGCTCCATCTCACCATTTCTCCGATTGGCCTTTCACAAAATACAGTCCCATCAGCTGAATATAGGTTTGTCAAGTAACTGTAAGTAAGACTGAATTAAACAAAAATAAATCAATTCCTTCCTCCAAAACTTTTCAGAGTATGTAATGTAACAAAGTGAAACTTGAATTTCATGTCGGGATGTAGAGTACGGCTCTTCCCAAATGCTTCTGTCTTCTAACTACATTAACATCATCTAAAACCAGTGTTCTGCAGGACAGAGATTGTGAAACGCTGCTCTCATCATGTAAGATATCAAGTCTTTCTGAAAATCCATTCTTCCTTCTGCCCTTTCTTGTGTTGTCCCTGTCACCTGGAATGTCTGTCCTAAGCTCCACCTGCCAAAACCCTACCCATTTTTAGGATCCAAGAGATAATAAAAGGCTTACATTACTGAAAGGCAGAGAAAGAAATCCCTTCCTAGGGATCTACATTTCCTTCCTAGGGAGAAGAAAAATTGTAAAGTATACCACAGTGACCTTAAGTCTATGAATGTAACTATGTTGTGTTACTTTGAGTTCTGTAAAAGTCAATGTGCTACAATATACATGGATATGAATGTTTAATCTCTTACAAGTAGAACTTGCTGATAACTTTCATCATGAGCGAGGTTAATGATTAAGGGAGCCATTGTATTTGGCTCAGCCCTTATAACTAGGGAATATTAAAATTGGAAAGGTCCCTAGATATTAGCAAATCTATCCACCTCATATTCTAAGTAAGGAAACTGAGACCTTCATAGATTGGATATTTATATTAACAAAGGAAAAGGTTATAAGATTGGCAGAACTACCTTTTAGATTAAGAATTTTGAGATTTTTATAGACTACTAGGACATTATGTCCACTGATACTGAGACAATGTGTTTCTTAGTCATCATTTTCTATTGCACTGACCAAGCGAGGTGGCAGTCAGTAGTTGTACAAAGGGAAAAAGAAAACTTTAGGAACTCCCGATTTATATACGCAGGGAAATTCATCATTCATGTATTTAAGCTAACTGGATGCAGTTTATCAGCTACATTGAGGAATGGTGAAGTGAAGTGTCTATACAATTAACATGTTAGTTTGTGTCATGACCTCCCTGTTGTTCAAGTGAGTTAACGGTTAGCACTCAACTAGGCACTTAAGAGTCCATTATAAATCTGGACTAAACGTTTATCTGTGGCATCTTTATTCTTCTTTGGTGCCCTTAGGCAGAATAGCCCTCTTATGTTTTGATAAATTCAAGTATTAAACAGGGCTAAGGTTTCACAAGTTCTTTGGCCTAAACATGGGGGTAAGGGAGACCAATGAGCTGGAGTACTTCTAGATTTCAGAATGGTCAGATTGAGGAAGAAGAGTCTTATGCCAGAGGGGAAAGAAGACTGATTATAATTACCTATTTTTAAAAATTCCAACCCTTTTCAATGTTCTAAAGTGATCAGGAAGTACATGGGTATGCTAGGAAGTAAGGGACTCAAGCAACAATATTCTCTAAGAGTTTGTGGATGGCAATGAAGAGGAAAGGAAGATAGAGACAATCCTAGAAAAGGTTTTAGTTGGCCATAATAATGAAGTCAGAAGGAGAAGAAGAAGAAGAAGAATGACACACGCAATGGGAAAGAGAAAGCAAGAATAGAGAAGCAAAAGGGAGAGTAGAAAAATGAGACAAATTTGGAGAAGGAAATGAGGAAGAAAACTGGGTGAAAGAAGGAAGCACTGATGGTAGACCACTTGACACTCAAACATTAACACGATGCACATTTAAGATGTGTCATCCATGGCCATGGTCATTACCCTCAAATAGTTTACAGTACGTGTTTCAGAGACATTTATAAATTGAAAATGCCATTAAAATAAGTGCCAGGGTATAAGTATTCATGGAATTGTATGGGAGAATATAAAGTCCCCCGTCAAAGAGCCTTCTGAGACATCGGAAAAAAAGGAAAAACCTAAAAAGCATAAGACTCTTCCTATTTTCATTTCCAATGATACATCCCAATCTTGATGATCAATCAGCGATTTAAATATCAACTATAAACACAGTATTTTATGAGCTGCTATGCAGTATACTATACTAGAGCAATAGAACAGAGAGGACCTCAAACCCTCTGTTCCCTCAAATTGAAAGGCACGCTTCCTGACCCCTCCAGACCACTACTGGACACAAGGAACACACACTAATGTTTCAGGACCCCAACCAGCAGTCACCTGCTTTGTGATTACTTCCATGACACACCCTAACACCACTGACTTTCCTGCTCCTACGGGACATGACATATATTTCCTATTTTAACACATACCACAGTGCATTATGATTGCAGGTAGATGTTCTAACAACTTGAAAGAGAATGATGACTTTTTTCTCTTTACATCTTGTTATTTCCTACTCCTAATATTTCTTGAAGAGAAACCATAAAAATATAAACAAACACAAAAAACAGATAATATACAAAACGTGTGCTTTGCACCTTAACACAAACTTAAGTAAAATTAATTCTGACAGTATCCGGCATGACAAACTTCCATGGTACAAATGAGAGTGGACCAAGGTTTGAGCAGGTACAGGAGACAATCCAGGCATGAACAACACCAAGGAAAGGTAGACAGGAAGTAACATGGTGTGTAGGAAATCACAAGACCAGTCTGATGGGAAGAGACTTAAACAAGACTGAAACTCACTTTCTAAACCTCCATCTCCAACAGGACAATTCGCAAGACACAGGTGCACCAAAGTGGCCCAATATTCAATCCCTTTAATGGTGAGGAACAGTTTAAAATTTTATAAATTTAGTTTGCCCAGAAGCAACTATCAGATGTTGGCAGGACACAATGAAGGCTTACCTTTGTTAACATAGTTAAGTCTCTCTCTCTCACAACTAGCCCACTTGGATCCACGTTCCTTAGCACACCCGACGCACTTACACAGCATTGATGAGCTTTACGCAACTGGAAGGTCACATCTTTATTTCTTATTGCAGGAACACAACATCTGGAAACTTTATTTCTATCAGAAGCTAAAGCAAAATTATTGTAAAATGAGTCATTTAAACCATACATTTTATCACCGTTAAAAAGCATCTGCTCTGTGCTAAGGATTAGAAATGATTCCTGTCCTTAAAGCCTCATTAAGGACGAAGATCTATAAACTCAAAATTTCAATCACATGAGATAAAGAACCATAACCTTTAAGCACAGAAGTGCCTATGGAGGCCAAAAGTTATAGCTAAGTGGCGGCTTCATGATAACCCTGAAGTACAGTCTAGAAAGATGAGGCTATGCAGAGTTGGAGTAGGAGGTGCATTAACTGCAGAGGAAACATCTGTGAAAAGACACTCGAGCCTGACACCTGCTGGGCACTGTAAATACTGCAGGTGGGGATGACGAAAGACCAGGAGTCCAAGTGTGAGAAGAGACAGAAATAAAAATAGACATGTTGGCCCAAGCAAGCCTGGGAGAGAGCATGGCTTGTATCCCACAGGTGATGAGGCCTGGGGCTACCACTGGCTGAGTAAGGGTGCCTCCGCTGATTAGAAAAAGGCTCCCCGCTTCTGAAGGACCAATTAGACAAAGGGAGTGATCACAAAAAGCTCCCCTTCCTCAGGGCCAAAGAGCCCCAGGAGGCTTGGCAAAGCACAGTTCAGATTACAGGCCTCTGTGCAGAGCACATGCTGGGCGGCTAGTATGCACTAACTCTGTGTGGGCAAGCCATTAGCAGCATTATTTTAGGCATATCTTGTCATGTTAGAAGATCACTCAACCCGAGTAGGCAGATAAACTTAGAGGCACTGAGACCAGGGGCCACGAAACCACCCAGGAGTTTCTACCATAGTCGGGGCAAAATGTAATGTGGACGAAGAAGCAAATTTAGGAGGAGGCCAAAATTTACAAGCTAGACCCACTGGATGAAAGTCATAAAGAAAGTTCAGGGAAGGAATTCTGAAGAGAATGGGCTCTGCATTTTTCTGACAATCAATGTAAAATATTAGGCAAAATTAAGTACAGTGGCCTTTAAGGTCCCTTCCAGCTCTAATTTCTTTTGATTTCTAACTTATTACTCTGGTTAAGTAAAGTCCCTTCAGAGGTACAGAACAGTTCCTACACCTGAATGGGATGCAAAGAATAATCTGACTTCTCTTCACCAGGGGATGTGTGGAACTGTCCTTGCAGAAGAGGTAACACATGGTGAGAACCCCAGATCCTAGAAAAGGGCCAGGCACACGATAAGTATTCAGCTTTTTGAAAACAAATGAACAATCATTTCCTCTTCTACATCTTCACACCCTTTATCTGCTGGTTGCTTTCTTTCAGCTTATAAACTTCCTCAATATACCCACTTAAAAAGCCCTCAGACCTATGATTCTTTGTATCTTGTTGTGGGTAACCTAAGTCTCTCCCATGCCTTCAAACACCTCTCCTCCCCAAAAGCCCAGATATGAACCTTGGGCCCAGACCTGTCTACCAGGCCCCTCTAAAGCACTGAAGATGAAGTAAGATCCTCTCCCCACCCCCAATCCCTTCCTACTGTGCTCTGTCTCTCTCAAAAAGATGCAGCTGTAAACTGTCACCCACGCTTGCTGCCCTCCCTTTTCTAACTGGTCACCAGGCCCCACCCATTCTCTCTCAGATCTGCAAAATCCAGTCCAACCTTTTATAACTTAAGTGGGAACCTTAGATTACAATTCACCCTGCACCCAATCAAGTGCCTTGCACATGCAGGTCCGAGTGAGTCTCTAAACCACAAGTCCATCTCACTGTTCTTTAGGGTTTCCCACAGCCCTCAGGATAAACATCTAAACTTCTGACAGGACAAACAAGGCCCCCTTCTCTTGGGCCCCACTAACTTTCCAGTATCAACTCTCATTTCTTTCCCAAACCCTGAGTTCCAGTCCTATACCTTAGTTTTGCCATATTTTCTTATATTTCTCAAACTTTGACACACACTGCTCCCTCCTGCCACCCCAGGAGCTTCTACATATCCTTAGAAAGGATGGCACCTCCTCCAAGAAGCCTACCCTGAACTTTCCCTTCCAAGATTCTGTGCTCTGCAAAGGGGAAAGGTGGGGGGGGAGGGATACATTAGGAGTTTGGCATTAACATACACACACGACTCTATATAAAACAGATAATCCACAAGAACCTACTGCATAGCACAGGGAACTCTACACCATATCCTGTAACAAACTCTATGGGAAAAGAATCTGAAAAAGAATGGATATATGAATAACTAAACCACTTTGCTGTACACCTGAAACTAACACAATATTGTACATCAACTAACCTCCAATATAAAATAATAATTAAATTTTAAAAAAAGATTCTGTGCTCTGTAGCACCAGAACTCACTTCTTCCAGAGCACTGACTACTGCGCTTGTGTTTACCTGCCGCCCAGTAGAAGGGGAGATTACCTAGGGCAGAAGCATCGTCTCCAGCAGCCCTTGGTTCTGACAACTCATTCAAGTGCCAGGCTACTTTACACACATAACCTGCTTAATTCATTCTAAGAACCCACAGAAAGAGTGGTTTTTAATGTCATTTTACAAGTGTGGGGATTGCAGTTCAAAAGTAACCTGCCCAGGCCACAGACAGCGTAAGCCCTGGAATTCAAACCCTAAGCTGCCTTCACACCAGTGCTCCTTCCACTATATGATACGACTACTGAAAAACAGATTTTTTTTCCTGAACCCTGTTTTAATGGAAAGGAAATGAAGCTGGGATATATCCATTTCCTAATCGCTTTGGCGTGTACCAGGCAAAGTCGTTCAACAGACCAGGTAACATCTGTGGAACAATTAACGATGCTCCAAACTGTCCTAAGTGTTCTACATTGTAGGGTCTACAAACATGAACACAGTGCGACCTTGTAACCTCCAGAGAGAGTGAGTCCTGTTCAGCCCATGCTACAGATGAGAACACTGAGACCTAGAAGCCTTAAGGCACTCGGCCGGGGTCACCGAGCTGGCAGGAGTCCTAGGCCGTACGCCCCATCCAGCGCACACACACCCGGGCACTGGGCTCCGGTTCTAGTGCCCACCCTCCACCTTGCACCATCTAAAACCCCGCTTCGCAGCGCCCACATGAGAGCCCCTGGAAGCGGGAAGTACAAAGCTGTCTCAAACAGATGAACCAGTTTGCAGGGCAGAAGTTGAGACACTGATGTAGAGAACAAACGTATGGACACCAAGGGAGGAAAGCCGCGGCGGGGTGGGGATGGTGGTGTGCTGAGCTGGGCGAGTCGGATTGACATGTATACACTGATGTGTATAAAATTGATGACTAATAAGAACATGCTGTATAAAAAAATAAAGTAAAATTCAAAAATCAAAAGAAAGAAGAATACTGTCTACTGTCCTCCACGCCCCCTGGAACACTCACTGTAAATACCCAGGAGGTGCCTGCAGAATGAATGAATCAATGAACAAACAAGCTCACTCATTTCAAACGTGCAGTCACATGCGTAATCTGACCTTCTGAGAAGTTAAGCTTCTGGAAGGAGCCCATTTTCTTAATGTACTCAGCATCGAGTCATCACAAAACATGAACTCTTATAAAGCACTGCCCCCTCACCTCCCATGAGAGAGCAAAATTCCTCAGCAGGGAAATGGGAGGGTAGCAGACATTACGCGCAAACTTTAGGAAGGCTGCGGCTCACTGAGCACTTCACTAGGGCCCCTGACCGCCTGCCTGGTAGTAGGACAGACACACCAGGAACGGCTGCTGACCGGCAGAAAGAGCGCCCGGCCATTCAGGCAGCACACCCCGCACCCTGCCAAGCGAGGTCCGGCCAGCAAGGGAAAGACGCTCTCCACTGCAGAACCGCCCACCACTAGAAAGCCAGGTCCTGCCAGGGCCTGGACACACGAGGCCTTCCTTACAAGGGTTACACATCTGTGGCCTTGCTCTGCCTCGAATAAAAGACAGTGACGGGGACAACGTGACCATCTCCAGATGAACTTCCAACTTCGTTTCAAGTGCCTGGGTGCTGGGTCACAGTGGATTTCTCAACTCTTCCAATATTCAAAAATATCCATTTCTAAGATGCAGGAGGGTTGTTAAACATACACTTAGCACAGACCCCAGTCCCACTCCTGAGTATTTTCTCAAGTGACGTAAAAACCCAAGTTCACATGGAAAACTGCCCTGGGATGTTTACAGCAGCTTTATTCCCGATCCCCTCAAAAGTGGAAACATCCCACAAGTCCTGCCACCCGCAGGCGAATGGACAAACGGAAAATGGAATACAACACAGCCAGAAAAAGGAGTGGCTTCTCATACCCGCAACAACAGGGATGACGGACTTCCCTGGTGGTCCAGTGATTAAGACTCCACGCTCCCAATGCAGGGGGCCCGGGGTCCATCCCTGCTCAGGGAACTAGATCCCCCACGCCGCAACTAAAACATACTGCACGCGGTAATGAAGAGCCCATGTGCCGCAACTAAGACCCAGCACAGCCAAGTAAATAACTAACTAAATAAATATTTAAAACAACAACAACAACAAAACAAACCCGGGAGGAATCTCGCATAGGTTTTGCTGAGCCAACGCAGCCAGAATCAAAAAGCTACATGCTGTTGTTCCGTTTATCTGACTTTCTGGAAAAGCCAAAACCTTAGGGACAGAGAGGAGATTAGTGGCCAAGAGGCTAGAGGCACCCTGGCGCCAAAGGGCAGCAAATGGGATGACAGGATCGCTCTGCCGCCTGATGGCGATCAAAACTCCTACAACTGTGCACTACAAGTGAACTATGCTTCACGGCTACTAAGGACACACAAATTATTACATTTTGAAAAATGCGCCGGCCAGCCATCCCGTGCATGACAAGTGCAGTAAGAAGGGCGGGGAGGCGAGGCAAGTGGATCAGCTGGAGTTCTGAAGGTTCTCCCCACTTTCAGTTTCCCTCCCCTGGCATGTCTCCCCGCCCGGCCCACTGCTGCTCAGGTCGCCCACCCGGGACACCCGGAGTTACCCAACCGGAAAAGCCAGAGCCCAGGCTCAGCCACGCCTCCAGGCACAGGAAGGGCAAAAATAGAAAGCGCCAGTGCGCGGTGGAGGGCTGGAAACCCTCGGACCTCAGATAACTGCGGAGAACCGGGCCTCGGAGTCAACATCGGCTCCCAGGCGGTCCCAGCGTCCCAACCCCGACCCCGGTCGCGACACAGTTTCCACAAAACTGACACACACGGAGCCCGCGCGAGGGGCGGGTCGCGCGGGCTTCCCCGCCGGGTCGCCTGGAGGCCGGTCCCCCGCAAGCTGAGCGCACGAAAGGGCGCCCCAAAGGCGCCGGCCCAAGGCGCCCGCTGCGCTTTCCCTCCGGAAGGTGGGCTGCGGGGCCCAAGCGTAAACCCTGAGACAAGGTACACGCACACCACGCCGCCACAGGGGACGAGAGGCCGGGCGCCCACCTGGCCGGACACCCTGCATTTCTGGAATCACCGGACTTCTGTGTAAATTTCCCTTTGGCGTGTCATTTTCCAAAGGCCACTCAAGATCAGGGGACGGAACGCCTCCTCTCCAAGTGTCCTGCCAGCCCACCCACTCAAGATCAGAGGGACAAAATGCCTAACTAAAACAAAACAAAACAGAAACACAAAAAACTGGAGAGAGGGAGGAAAGGGTGCCCTCAAAAATAAAAAAAAAACCTAAGCACGTTGACAGCGCTAAGAATAAACTACCAGGAAACAGAATCCCTACATGTCAGATCCTAAAGTACAGAAGGGCAAGCCCGCCGGCAGTCCAGGCCCGGGGGGACCGGGGTCCCCAGCCCTGCAGAGCCAACCGCAGACCGGCTCGGGCGCCCCTCGGAAGCGCGGGGTCCCCGCGGCCGAGTCTGCGCCCCCGGCCGGCGCCGGCTCCCCTCTGCCCACCCTGCGCGCGGGGGCTGGAAACGGCCGCGGAGAACCACGGCGCGGGGGGAAGGGGGGCTCCAAAGAAGGTCTGGCGACTCGAGTCGCTCCGTTTCTCGGTGGGCTCAGCGCGCGCAGTGGGGGAAGAGGGGCGGGGGTCCGGGAGGAGGGGACGGGTGGCACTTACGTAGACCTGCAGCGGCCACAGGCAGACGGCGGGCTCGGCCCCCACGAGCGACTCCAGCCTCAGCTCCAGCTTCTCCCCCATGTCTTCGCGCGCGGCCCCCGCACCGTGCTAGTCTGGCGCTTGGGGGAGGGGCGCGGCGCCGCCGGCGGGGGCGGGGCACACGGGCAGGCGGGCGGCTGAGGGGAGGGCGCCTGGCCTGGGCCTCAGCCGCCGCCGCCGCCGCGCTCCCGTCCGGCCCCCGGTTCCCTCTTTGTGGTCACAGGCCTGGGGCCTCCAGCGCTGCTGCGAACTCGGGCCGGCGTGAGGCGAGCACAGTGAGCCGGGGGCCGGGGCGAACCACTCACGGCACGCGCGGCCCACCCCGTGGACTCGCCCGCTCTCACGACGCACGCACGCACGTCTTCGGCTGACCCCGGCCACCCCCACCGGCCCGAAGTGGGGACCCGAGGAGAGCCCTCGGTGCCTGGGGTGGCGGGTTCGACTCCCGCCCTTGACGTACCGTGACACACACACACACACACACCCCTCCCCCCCAATAAGAAGACTATAATTCCTCATTAAATATGACAGCCGGCATCCCGGCTTCTGTTCACAAAAATGCCGTGTATGTAGCCTATGCTAGGCACCAGACCACGGACGCTCAGTACTGGCAAAAAAGGAAATGCCCTGCCCTCATGGCACTGCCATTTTAATTGGAATAGTAGTGACAATGGTCAAGGGAGAAAATAAAGTGTCATCATCGCCACGGGGATGGTTAATCTCACGTGCGCACTGCGTGGGGCCCCGGCAACCACAAACATTATTCCAGATGTGGCCAGGAAGGTATTTTTCGGAAGAGATTAACACTGAAATTGGTCCATTTTGCGTAAAGGAGATTGTCAGTGCCGTGGCGTGGGTGGGCCTCGTCCATCAGTTGAAGGACTGGAGAGAAAAATGAGGTTCCCTAGAAAGAGGGAACTGTTCCTCCAATGGCCTTGGGACATCAGCTCTTCCCTGTGTCTCCAGCCCAGAGTCCTGCCCTGACTTGCCTGCCTCACGGTCACGAGTCAACTCCTTAAAACAAAACTATATATGTAAAAATACTGAATATACACAAGCCTATTAATTTGTATATGTGTGTCTACATATTATATATGTATACACGTTTATATGTGCGTGCGTTTGTAGTATATGTGTAAGTACTATATACAGTATACTTACAAGCCTATATGTGTGTGTATATATTGTATGCATGTATGTATGTGTATATATATAGTATACATATTATAAATGTGAACATGCTGTATATATACACACACCCATATATTGATATATGGGTGTGTGTATATATACAGTATAGGTACACTGTATGTATGTATGTATACAGTGTATATTTATATATAGGTGTGTATATATGTTGTATACCTGTATGTGTATACGTTGTATAGGTATTATATGTATATATGTATATACTATATATAGACACACTTGTGTATGTATTTATATGTGTATTTACATGCACATATGTACATATAGGTGTGTATGTGTGTGTATACGTTGTGTATATGTATGTGTATATATCTTATATATATATGTATATATATGATGAATTTATATATACAGTACATATATATTTTTATGCTACATGCTTTTATATGTAGGTGTATATGTGTGTCTATATGTACGTGTATGTATTGCATATATTATATATGTATGCATACTATATATATACACACACCTAAATATCTTTGTATGTGTGTATATATGTATGATATACATGTACCTAGGTGTCTATTGCATGTTATACGTATGTGTACATACTGTATATATATAAACTATGCATTTTATGTGTGTATGTATAGTGTATATGTATGTGTGTATTGTATATGTGTATATGTGTGTATACATACTGTATATATACAAACTGTGCATTTTATGTGTGTATATGTGTGTGTATTGTATATACTATATGTGTATATGTCTGTATGCATACTGCCTATATACACAGCTGTATATTTTTGTATGCATGTACATATGTACGTGTGTGTGTATATATACACACATAAACCCTATGGATTCTGTTTGTCTGGAGAACCCTTACTGATACGGACACTTATGACAATTGAGCACCTGCCCTTTGCCAGCCAGGGAGCCAAACACTTGTCTTTTCGGTGTCTGCCTTAAGTGTCACAAGTCCCGGGAGGGAAGGTGATGCCGCTCCTACCAGTTGAGGTGCCTCAGGGTCAGAGAGGTGCACAGCGCGGGGGGCTGGAGCCTGGTGGAGCCCAGGTGGAGTTCTAGCAGCAGTACAGCCTAGCAGTCCCACTTCCCCGGGTGCTTCTCACAAAGACGCCGAGGGAGAGACTGGGTCTGAAGGAGGGGATGAGGAAGCTTCCGTGGGTCTGCAAGCCCAGACCAAGGCTGACTCGTCAAGGGTGTTAGAGGTCAGGACTGTGGTTACCCCGGGGGTGGGGTTACACAGAGCCATTCCCATTCTGAAAAAGTATCCATTCTGCTCTTGTTTGTATGTTTACCCCCCTCCCCCAAATCTTTTAAAAACAGATTCTCTTGGCTGCTGGGAGCACACACGGGGAAGTTGTGTGTGAGAGGGTGCAGTCCAGGGGACAGGGAGGATAAGACCCCCACCCTTAGCGCCAGGAGTGGCTCAGCTTTGTGAGCTAAGGATGGCCCGCGAGGTCCCAGAGAGAAGGGTCCCTACTCCGTCCCTGCTCCGTGCACCCCATTCCCAGCCTGAGAAGCCTAGAGCCACCCCCCCCACACACACACCAGGGAGGAGAGCCAGTCACCCTGGCTCACAGGCTGCGGCTCCAAGACTCCTGGCACTAGGAGCTCAGCTTTCATGCCCTAGGACAGGGCCAGAGCTGTTGTCTCCGGAAACTCTCTGTCTCTCGCCCGCCCTCCCTCCCCCCCTCCTCCGCCTCTTCCCCTCCCGCTCCAGCTGGCCTGCCCTCCACCCTGCATTTCTACACAGGATGGCTCACAGACAGCTGCTCCCTGTGTCCACCCACCACCATTCGATGGATGTCAAAGCAAGCCCTGGGGACTTCCCTGGAGGTCCAGCGATTAAGACTCCGAGTTTCCACTGCAGGGGGCGCAGTTTTGATCCCTGGGCAGGGAAATAAAATCCCACATGCCGCACAGCACGGCCAAAAAAATAAATGAATAAAAAATAAAGTTATAGTGATGAAACAGCCCTAGTGGTGCTAGGATGGGACATATAGCTCTATGGTATAGAATAAAGGTCCAGAAACAGATATATGAGAACTTGATATGACAGAAAGTGGGGAAATTAAGGAGTTTTCAATAAATGGCATTAGGACAATTGCATATCCATGTGGGAAAAAGTAAATTAGAAAAAATAAAAGCAAGCCCTGGTCAGGTGTGACCTTGGGCCCAGGGCCATTGGCACACGTTGTCGTGTGGGATGTTCTTCCTTAGACTCCTCCCTCCCTCCTGTGCCACTTTCCCCGCCAGGTAAAGAACTCTGCCTGGTCAATAAGACCCTAGAGGTCCTTGGCCATTGCT
Source organism: Mesoplodon bidens (assembly GCF_964165515.1). Lineage (NCBI taxonomy): Eukaryota > Metazoa > Chordata > Mammalia > Artiodactyla > Ziphiidae > Mesoplodon > Mesoplodon bidens. The sequence goes on along the minus strand of NW_027672575.1, from coordinate 6,367 downwards.
ATTGCAGTTGGAATTGTTACTGTGTTTACATAGGGTGACCAACACCCGCCTGCAGTTTGCCCAGGACCGCTCAGGTTTGAGCGCTGGAACTGTGGGGAAACCCTCATTCCCGGGGAACCCCAGAAGGCTGGTCAGCCTATTTAGGACGGATCTCTCACTTGATCTCCCAACCCCCGAGAGCCAGAAAGGGAATCTCGCCCCTCCTTCCATTGTAACCTTCATTCATTCATCCACTCATCCCTTTATTCAACTCCTTTATTCAGCAAGTATTTATGAAGCATCTACTACACATCAGACACTCTTCTAGGTGCTGGGGACAGTAAACTGAGAAGGTGTGATTTATTACATAGGGATGATGTCTCGGAGACCACTGCAGGGCAGGGGAGCTGGGAAAGGGAAGGGGCAGTTCTAAATGCAGGCTCTGACGGGATTGGGGCAGACCTTGCCCTGGGACAGGCTGGTTGCTTCAACACAGCTGTCCTCACCCAGGGCCATCCTGCCCCCGCCTCACCCAGTTCTTTGGTCATGTCTGGGGAAAATCTGTGGTGGTCACAACTGGGTGGGAGGGGCCCCTGGAATCAAATGGGTGGGGCCAGGGATGCTGCTGAACCCCACACAGTGCCCAGAAGAGGCCCCCAGCAGAGGATGACCCGCCCCAAATAACCCCAGTGCTGTGGGGGAGACCCTGCACTGATATTATTCAGACCCGCTGGTGCCCCTAGATTCCTGCACAGGCAGGGACTCTAACCAGGTCATCTCTGTATCACGAGGTGACCTAGAGTGGGGCAGCCAGGAGGGCTGAGTATCGGGGGTGAAATGACAAATCTCTGTGCCCACTCTCCCCGCCGCACCCCAGGGTCGATGGCCTCTATCTCCTCCCTGTGCAGGTAGCTTTTCCCTGAGCCATTTCTTCTTGTCAAGGTCCCTGTCGCAGGTTGGGTTCCCCAAAGATGACGTTGAGAGCAAGGATTGGAGTGCAGGTGGTTGATGTGAGACGTGCAGACAACAGATACAGCTGCCATAGGGTCCCGCAATTCCACTCCTGGGCATAGATCCGGAAAAAACTCTAATTCAAAAATATACGTACACCCCTGGGATTTCCCTGGTGGTCCAGTGGTTAAGACTCCGTGCTTCCAGTGCAGGGAGCATGGGTTCCATCTCTGGCCAGGGAACTAAGATCCCACATGCCGTGCGACAAAAAAAAAAAAAAAAAAGAAAGAAAGAAAGAAAGAGAGAAAGAAAGAAAAAGAAAGAGAGAAAGAAAGAAAAGATACATGCACCCTAATGTTCATTGCAGCACTATTTACAATAGCCAAGATGGGGAAGCTACCTAAATGTTCACTGATGGATGAATGGATAAAGAAGATATGGTACATATATACAATGGAATATTATTCAGCCATAAAAAGAATGAAATAATGCTATTTGCAGCAATGTCGTGGATGGACCTCGAGATTATCATACTAAGCACTGTGAAGTGCCTGGGGCAGCCACTCAGAGCAAAGCGGCCACCAACCCTGCTGCAGCTGCCCAAAGAGAGAGTGGAGGGCGAGGGAAAAATACGTTGGCTTCTCCCATCCCCCTGCCCTCCAACCTCTGGCCAATGTTTTCCACTGGCTGAACCTACCTGGAAAAGAGTTGGCGAGGAAATCTGGGCGATGGGGTTTGCAGGATCAGCCCTGTGACACGGAGCAGAGCAGTGGAAAGACAGGGAGCTGGTCTGAGGCAAACAGGCCAATGGCAGCGCAGTACCCACTTCTCCCTACCTCTCCTGTGCCACTGAGTGGAACCATCTTCATGCGCGACCTTTCTCTTCCCTCATCTCCAACATCTACCCATCCATCCTCTCAGGAGCTCATCCATTCCTCTCTCTTCCTCACAGCCTCCGCCATCACTCACTATCGTTACTGCAGCAAGCACCGCTCTGCCTTCTCCTGTCTCCAGACTCCCTCTTCTAATCAGTCACTACACTCCAGCCAGAAGGATTTTTCTCAAATGCCTATCCTACGTCACTCTGCCGCTTCGAGTCCTACAATGGCTGGCCCGTTGTGCTTAGGATCCAGTCCACATTCCATGGCAGGACTTCATCACATCTCCAGTCTCTCCTCCCCTGACATACGCTTCCATCCTCCACACTCCCACATCCTGAACCTCAGGCCCCTGAATTTCCTGGGGCGGCTCTCAAGTCAGGGCCTTCACACGTGCTATTCGCTGTCTTCACAGAGCCCTCCCCTATCCTGCACCTCTTCTGACTTAAGCCCTCTCATGTTGGCCTCAATGGCAGTACTTCTAGGAAGACGTCCCTGGTCCTCCTCACCTGTGTTCCCTTGCACCCAAGACTTTCCCCGGTGGTAGGGGTATCAGATTTAACAAATAAACCATGCAAGTTTAACCGGGTGTCCTGTATTTTTATCTGCAACCCTACCTGATAGGCACTTGTTCCAGAGTATGACAATTGCATGTTGACATTTTAATTTCCCTACTAGGCTCCAAATCGCTTAAGGATAATGATCTTGTCAATACGATTCCCCATTTTGCTAACTAACTAGGTAAGGTTGGATGAATGGATCAGTGACTTGTGGATGGGAGTTTTTACTTGAAATCGTATAGAACTAGACTTCAGCCCTCAACAGGAGAGATGCTTAAGAGACTCAAGGGAGGCTAATGACAATTACTCACCCAAGTGGAGGCTCCTAGGTTGGTTCTGGGCCAGCCTCTCAGGGTGTAAGAGAAGAACTTGGAGGTGGAAACTGTACACTAAAGGGAAGTGACCAGAAGGTATGACTGGCAATGATTATGTAAAGCTTTCAGGCTGCACAAAGCTAACAGACTAACTTCAGCTGGTTTGGGGATTGCTCTGGCTCACACAGCTGGAAAGTTTATGCTCCTGCTGCTGGGGTTAAAACAGTGGAAAAGGCCAGAAGGGTGATGCCAAGGATCATCGTACTCTTTTGACCTCGCGATGGTTTTCTAATAGAAAGCTGAAATCTTGCTATTTTCAGACCTGGTACCCAAGGGCAAGTACGTCACAAATATGAAAAAAGTGAGAAAGGTGGAAGAAAGGCAAATTAGAGCCCACCATCTAAAGAGGCAGCCTCTACTGGCTGCAGACAAACCTCCATGCTGCAACGCAGGCCCAAATTTTCTCCCCCTTCAAGAAAAGACAGGAATCAAGATGTTAATGCTTCATCTCATGATTTTTTTTAACATGCCCATTAAGTCAATAAGTATTAAATGGTTCAAAAAGAACACAACTATAAGTTTATTACTCCGTGCGGGCTTCCAACCCTTTACGTGGAATCAACATGTGTCTCCAGGCTGAGATTCCCCTCAACTTGCAAACCTCAGGCAGATGCTGATTCAAATCCCAGAAGCCTCTAGTTGAAAATCAATGTCTGAGATGCTCTGCGGAATCTAGGGAAGCATTTGCTAATTTGCTCTGGGGCGAAATCTTCTATCAATATCAATCAAGCATGAATGTAGATAATTTTCCCACGCTACCAATATAGTCATCTATATGTTTAGTCAACATTTATTGACTATCGCATGGGGAGGTTTGGTGGTCAGTAAACAGTGGAAAGAGGCCCAGAAAAAAGGGGGTACACTCAGGCTTGAAATCCACCAGGTACACGCCTCTGCTGCCATACCAGTTATTTATATACTTATCTACTACTTCCATCCTAGTTGGTTAACAGTCTCTGCCCCAGCCCTAGCCCTGTGGGCCTCAGACCCCAGCAGTGGGCCACTCATCTGTGGCCACCTACGGCAAGGTGGTGCTTTCCTGGAGTCATCCTCCTTTGGCCACTTGTAATTTGGCCCTCTTTAGGGTACCATACTAGTTGTTCAATATTTTGAGCATCACACACCAACTCTCCAAAGAGAAAGTAAAGTGATAAAGGTTCCCCCAAATGCTCACGTGGCTTTTGTCTCTCCCTAACCTCTTTTCTTGATTAACTCCTGCGCAACCATTCAGATCTCAACTCAAATGTCACTTCCCATTTCGCCGTCTGGACCGTGTCTCCCTGACATTTATTCTCAGAGCTCTGTTCTTTCACTTCATAGCTTGTATCCATTTGCTTATTTGTTTGTCTGCCTCCCTGATGAAGCTGTAAACTCCATAAGGGCAACAAAAAGCAGAACTTATTTGGCAAACTGCACAGGCTTCTATATGGTTTACGTGGGACTGGCCACCTACCCAGCTCCAAAGATGGGTCCTGTTGTATTCCAGCCAGTTAGCATGTCCCTTCCTCCAGGTCCTACTCATTGGCACAGGAATGAGAACCTGATCTAAGGCAGCCCAAGCAGAGTGAGGCTGGACACTCTGGCGAGGAAAGCAGAGCTACAGACCCGTTCTGAAGAGGCAATGTCACCAATGTGGTTATCATGAAGCATGACACAAAGGAGGACAAAGACGCAGAGTCCCAGAAAGGTGGCTCCAAAGGATACACAACATGGGCCTCTCGAGTAAACCAGATCTGGGCTGGCCCTTGTGTTTGGACTGTTCAGTTACATCAACCAATAATTTTTTTCTTTTCTTTTTTTTGCTTTAGCCAGTTGGGACCAAGGTTTCTATGTATTGTGACCAACAAAATCCTAACTGATATATCTTGTCCCTGTATCCACAAGAACCTTGCTCATGGAAGACACCATATCTTGAACAATATGCCATTGGGAGAACTGGAGATGGTTTAATGGGGGAGGTGACTGGGTAACATCAGCTGGAGCCTTAATTTGAACATAGTTCTTTAGAAAATATGTTAGACTGCCCAAGATTTAAATTCATCAGAAATTCAGGAGTATTTGCCCCGGTGTGTTTTACAGCAGAATTGTTCCTACCTGAGGTTACTAACCTGCTCACCTGTCATTTCCTAAGAACTCCTAAAGATTTCTGCTTCAAATCCTGGACTTTCAACCTAAAGAACCTATGGTTTTAAATTGGGGGAAGGGAACAGGAAAGAATGATTCAGCCTCTAGCCGCTTTTTACTCTGCTGGATAAGATCATTAATTTTTTCCCCCAGAATGACCTGTGACTTCCTACATTTCTTACATTTCAACTTCAAGTTTCATTTCTCGGGATGCCTACAGCTTTTCACCTGGCTAGATGGAAGCCAAGATTTTACTTTTCTCTTGGGGGCTATTCTGCTGGGCTAGAGTCATTAGAAGCAACTTTAACTTCAGGTTATTATAAATATCACATCTTTTAAAGCATAATCAGGCTATGTGGTTCATGATCTGGTTCTTAGATTAAAGGTCTGTGTGGCCAAAGGGCTGTACTTCTACAACTACTGAGAAATAAACAACCTTGACTAGTCAGGGAAGGAAAAGTCTGCAAGTCGGTCCCCATAGCCTGATCAGGGGATTCTTTTCCTCCTTCCCTGATTCACCAGAAAGCACACTTGCTCATACTGTTCACATTCTCAAAATATGTTTGTTACTCTCAGAGCTCCTGGAATACATATCCTCCAATGGTTGCCTTTTGTCAATGAACTGTTCTGCACAGCTCCACTGCTTATATTTTAGCATTTTTTTTCCTTTGGGAGAGAGAAGAGTGGCTTGTAAAACTACTAGTGGAAAATAAGCATTAAGAATCACTTCACCTTCTTCATCAAATAAATCCACCTGAATTACTGGTTCTGTGAACCAGTATGTAATTCAAAAGTTTGATGAAGAACAGAATACTTTGAGTCTCAAAATATCTCTCCATAAATTACTTATTAACTACAAAGGGACAAATAATAACTTCACAGTGGAGAAAGTGCGGGGGCACCACCTTAACCAAGATGCTAATGAGACAGATGACCATCAAGGGGCTCCTGTAAGGATGCACAGAGAGACACACCGTCACCTCTGTGGAACCCCATCCAAAGCACAGAACATGAAAGAACCATGAGGAAACAGGACAAACCCAGAATCAGGATCATTCTACACAACAACCAGCCTATACTCGTCACAAACTCTCACAATATGAGGAACAAAGAGGCTGAAGAATTATTTCATACTTAGACCAAAGTGACATGAGAACTAAGTGCAATGCATGATTGTAGACTGGTTCCTGGCCTGAAAAATTTAGCCATTAAGGATGTTACTGGAATAACTGGCAAAATTTGAATATGCATGGTAGATCAGTCAACAGTATCAATGTTAAATTTCTGACTTAGACCACTGTGCTGTGGTTTGGTAAGAAAATGTTGTTTCGCTTAGGAAGTAATCACTATTTCCAGGGAAAAGGGCAAAATGTGTCCTTACCCTTAAGGGGTTCAGGAGAAAAAAACATGTATATATGGAAAAGACAGTGAATGCCAAAGCAAATAAAGCTAAATATTAATAATTGGTGAATCTAGGTAAAGCACATACAAGAGTTCTTTG